>NW_020799128.1:471284-497892 GCF_003259725.1 Athene cunicularia | reverse complement strand
GGGGAAATGAGAGAGATAAAGGAGGAGCAAAAATATGTGTGCGTGTGTGGGGAGAACCCAAACCAAGAAACCCACCCCAAAATCCAAAGAAGCAAACACCAACAACAGTGCAAGATGAAGGCTCTGTTACAAACTTCTGGCAGGAAGGACCAAGAAGAAACTGATTGGGGAATAAGTCCTTTAGAGAAATACCTTAAATAAAGAGCAACAACATCTTCAAATTAATTCTATTAAGCAGTAAGTAACACAGTATTGCTTATTGTATAGGGATACAGGAATACAGTTCTTTCTCATCTGGGCTAATAGCTTATTTCAGCTACCAAATATTGTGAGACAACGTAAGCACTGGGCATCCTCCAGCAGCCAAGTACATTTCAGACCTTTTGGTTAAAGGTTTTTTTATTCAAGGTCTTTCATTCGCTGTTTTGGTTCACGATCTCTCAAAAAGGAATGGAAAGCTAAGAACAAACATGCTTCGTGCATACACTTATTTCAAATGAAAAGCAGGAGGTTTGCCCAGATCACCAGAAATACTAGCCTCAAATGAGATCTTAATACAAGGGGCTGTTAACTGCTACAGCCCCTCCTTTCACTGTTCATTCAGTGTAAGCCACAGCCAAGCTTTAACTCAAGCAGATCTGGTTGATTAAAAGCTTATGGTTTCTTTAAGGTGCATTAACATCCATCATTTACAGTTCTGATCACATGGACCAAGTGGAAGGGAGAAAAATATATCTTTGGTAAAAACAGGCCAAGAAGAGATGCTTTAATGTCTAGAGATCGCTTATCTTAGTTGCACAATTTCATCCCAACACCTTTTGCTCAAGGCTTTTATCAGATTGTCTCTCTCTACACTAGTCCAAACATGCTGTGAAACATCAGCCATCATAGACATCTGCATGTCAACAGTTGCCAAAATTTGTCCATTAAAATATCAGCACGATCAAGATGGTAGTAGAGATGTATTTGAGACCTACAGGCAGACTATCTGTAAGGGGCAGATCATATGAAGGCACATCGCAGCATTCAGAACGTTTGTTTTAAATGTAAAAGACCTCTGTCAGAATAACCTGTTTAGGGTATTTTAAATCTGAAATTCAGAAGAGAATGTTGATGTCTGAGTTAGAAAACGCTTTGATACCACCCTTGCCCCAACAGAAGTTACAGCCTCAGAGAAACGAGCATCGTGATGCTCTTGCTTGGAACCAAGAGTTTTGTTCTCATTTCAGTTAGGACATTGGAAAAATTTGTTCAAATTGAGGCTTTTCCGAGATAAGGCTTAACCACAAAGTCAATAAGATATAAACATTTCAGAAAAAAAGTGCTGTTCAGATTTACTGTAATCCTCTTCACGCCGTCTCTGCCTGCAAGATTATTATTTATCAGGCTTGGGGAACGATGGAATTAAGGAAAAAAAGCTGGAAAAATCAGAACCAAACTGGTCTCTCCTTTGGGGCCTCTGCTGGATCTTCCTGAATAGCTAAGATACAATCATCATCATCCTCCTAAGGAAAAATGATCAAGGGCTTTTATGAATGACCTGAAATTCATTCATAAAGCTGTCAGTAATAATAAGCAGATCCCTACTTGGAAAAAGGGCTAGAAAAATTAAGTTATGAGGTTGGAGCTTGGAAGAAATTGGGAAAATGAGTGGGAAAGATCCCACCTTTGAAGGTGTTCAACATCACCAGTTTACTTGACTAAATGCAGAAAAAGTTAAGAACTAAAAACCAGAAAGACATCAGGGAAACTATGCAAAAGGCCAGTGGCAATGAAGAAATCAAAAAATTGCATATTATGAATTTTGGTGCCAGGTCAAAGTGCATTAACTGCTTCTAACACTTGCTGAGTCACTCCCCACGTTCTGCAACCAACTGTGTGACCAGAAGGGTCATGAGGACAGAACTCCCCCAAGCCTGATCCGAACCTGCAAGTCAGCGTGTTTGATTAGAGAAGGAAAATCTGTCAGCCAAGTAAAACTAGCGAGGACAAATAATAGAACTGAAAAAGCAAGAATGAATTCTCACCTAGAAGGAAACCACTACTTACCTTTTCTGCTATGCCATTTTCTGTAGTATAGATGGCCATCAACTCTGTGTCTTCTGTGTCCTGATCACCGCTGGAGGTTGCTCCACCATTTATCACGACCTTAAAAAAAAAACCAAAAAAAAGAAACACAAGATCTTAAAATAAATATCTTCTCCACCATCACACCTCATGTCACTCAGTTTTCTCCCTTGATATTTGACATCTGCCTTTGACATTCTGTCAGAAAACATTACAAGCGTGGCAATCCTTTCTGTAACAGCATGTCGAGGAATATACAGAAACTTCAAAGACAGTACATACAGCTCCTCAAAGCCTGGACAGTGTCAGCTGAGGGTGGGGGGAAACCAGCAGCAGACTGACTGGAAGAGTTCTCAAGAGGCAGATGTGGAAAAGCATGATACAACTGAAAATCTGAATAAGTGAAAGACAAGCAAACGTTTCCCTGCTGTCGCTTGCTACTCTTAGTCAAACAACTCAGGACATACTAGGGGCTGGTGCATTCTGCAGTAGTAATTAGGAACTGTTCTAATTATGAACTGCCTGGGGTATTGCATACGAACAGCACTGCTCTGGAGTGCACACATGAAGTAACTGCAGACAACGTAACTGGCCATGTTTATATATAAACAGGAACAAGTGGCAAAAAGTTTCACTAACTACTTGTGGAAAGAAAGGCTTTGCACTACGTGGTTAGAAGAAAGCATTGCTAACTGATTCAGGCTGAGCTCGACTACGTGGTACCGGAACGTGTTACTTACAGGCAGGGTGAAAAAGGTGGGATGTTTAGATTCATCCTCGTATTTGCCTTCTGTTGAGCCTCCTGCCTCCACTGATTTCGAAGTGGTGTTCTTACCAATCCCCATCGTTTCCAGAATGTCAAGGACTTGCATACAGTTCCCAGGAGGATGCTTCTGGGATGACAGGCCAAGTACTAAGGACAGTTTCTTATTTAAACAGCAGCACCTCCAGGAATCACCAAAGTGCTCAGTAATCCAGCCGGAACATCAGGGTTGCTTTTTTAAGTATTGTTAGCATCAAGGGCACCTAGAATTGAAGGGAGAAATTAATTTTTTTCTTGATTACTCTAAGATATATGTACAAACACACATGCCCTGCAGCCTTGGTTCCCTTTCACGCTCGTGATTCACCAACTCTTTATTATTCCTTTTTGATTTGATAATTAGCAGATTACCATTTAAAGATAAATCTGACTGCATTTAAAATTCTTTCAAATGGGAATCCTGTGATTCTTCTCTTGTGGTCTTCAGTTATCATCAGTAGCATACTGAAGCCTTGTGTTTCAATTTCAGAGCCATTTCCGTGGGATTTTTTCGGAACAAAGTAGGCCCGTCCTTCAGCTACACAGCGCCGTAGAACAGCTTGCTACTGAACACCCACTGCAAACAACACCTGTGCTTCTTCAAAGGGTGCAAGTTTGTGGACATGCCCACAAGTTCACCTCCGTATAACTAAATCCTTCCTTTTCAAACGACTTATTTTTCAATAAAAAGCCTTCAGGAAGCTTAGACTCGATGGACAGTGAAGCACACCTGGCTTTCTGTGAGCCTATTTCAGACAGACAGAGCGAGCCCTTTCTGCTGAACACGCTCACCTGGAATCACCCCAGCAGCGCAAGGGACGTTCCAAGTAATCTGCCTGATGATGCTGAAGCAACAGCTTCAGGATAAAACTGTGCAAATTTTAATTAGCATCACTACTATTTTGGCACAGGAACAATCACAGAGCTTACCAGTTCTCTTTTGTTTTCCCACACGGGTCACTACAGTATAGTTTTCCCACGTTTCCTCCTTAAATTAGACCTGCCAGTCCACGGTCATCCTGCTTTTACCATTACCAAGACTAACGAACATGAATTTACAGATTTAAACCTAAACGTCCCACAGGACAGCACAGAAAATTCCACAGCAGACCCAAGTTTTGCAACTTGTGGTTACTGAGCTTCAAAAATGAAAGTGCAGCTGCAGACAGCTGCGGATGAAACAAGCTAAGCTACAGATGAAAGTACACGACAGAACCTGAAAAATGGCCTTTTCAAAACCCTACCCTATCAAGTGAAGTTTGCTGCAAAGCCAGGAATACATTCAAGCAGTAAAACCCACTGCACACTGCCATTACTTCAAAAGCAAGTTAATGATATTTTCACCTTAATTGCTAGAGGGGGAAACACAGCTAACGGACATTCAAAAAACACAGTGGTTTTTAGATATATATATAAAAGCAAAAAAGCAGGGTTTGGGTTTTTTCTCAACCTCCCTTCCAAAATGCTGCTCAGGAAAATATCAGCAGCTTGAATGTCTACTGTAATTGCAAAAATAATGAAACTTAGCAAAGGCCCCTTCTGCTAGGGGCAATTTAGGACTGTTTGAAAAATTACCAAGTACTAATATTTTAGAACCTTTTAATAGCTGTTAATTGCCCATTTGCTAGAAAATTCTGGTTACTTGAGGTGAAAGAGATACTAATCTTTCAAAGCAATGAAACTTTTAAAGAGAGAAAATATACATACATAAGAAATATATCTTGGGCACTGAAATACCCTTGAAGCACCCCTATTTAAACCACAGACTTCCCCTTCAGAAGTGCTAATCTCCAGACATGAACAAAAACTTTAAATTGGTTTGTCTGCTTTGTGCACAGGTAACTGGCGATGCCTCCCCACATCTCTACAGAAATGTTCCTCTCGAAGCTGCCTATGCAGGTCTGAGAGGTGACGTGAACAGGCTAGAGAGGAGATGCTAGGTAGGTACTAGTTAAAGGTTTGGGGGCAGTGGGGGTGTCCGGGTGGTTTTGTTTGCTTTTACTGCTGAGGCACAAGGGGGTTTTTTCAAGCACACAACAAAGAAAGAAAAGAATTTGCCTTTTTCTGTCAATGTAGGCATATTTTATTCTCCAAGAAAATCACTGATGGAGACAGGCGTAGTTTAGTCTGGCAGCTTAATCAACTCAGATTGGAAAGGAAAAGGGGAAGGGCAGAATGACACCTCCCTAACAAATGCAGCCATGCCAATAAAACACCAGTCTAAGAGTCAGACCAGCAGGAAACCTGCCATTCAGGAGATCTGGTTTAAGGTATTCTGGCACCGTAAGCTTCTTAGTTAGCATTTACTAGCACCTCCACTGATGCAAAAGAAAAGACCATATAATCCTCTTTTACTTCACAAGGCAAAACAGTAAGGCTGCTATCTTCTCAAAGAAGATACAATCATTCCTCAGGAATTGTTCTTGAGAACTGGAAAGCACGCAAACAGGCTGCGCCTTGGATGAATCCTTGAGAACTGAAACACAACAGTGAGAACGGCAGTGTTTGCACGAGGGTTCCGAGATGCTGACAAACAAGCGATTCCAAATTAACAGTAAAAACAGCCCCATCTGCTGCTTCTCCTAGAGAGGGACCGTGTGTGTGTGTGTGTGTATGTGTGTGTACATGCATACACACGCACACAAACACTACACACATGTGCGTCCATGCAACACGAGAACAAATTTCCAAACTCTTCTTCCTTCCGCTCAACAATTAAACTTGCACTTAATGGCCCAGATGAGAGTTTCAGAATACTTTTATACTGCAATCAGAAATGTCAAATTCAAACAGAAATCTTGAGGCAGCAGGAGATCAGGTTATCTGGAAGATATCACTCTGCCTTATCAAACCTCTTATCCTACCAACTGAGCACAGCTAAACAAGATGACTCAGCCATTTTATAGCCCTCCATAACAAATTCAACTGATCAGAAGCTGAAATGTCACGTAAAAAGAGATAGAACTCATTCAACACCAGCTAGGTACACACAGTACACTGAATTATCTACCGCCCTGGATCAAATGGAAAGGCCAGAAGTGAAATTTCCACCAGGATACTGATTAACATTCATCTCTTCTGTACCAAATTATCTTCAGTGCTCATACATGATTAACGCAGGAAGGCCAAAAGCTGACATGGGTTTACAATGCTTCAGATAAGATTAGTATCTAAGACAAGTAGCCTACTGCAGGGGAGAGTCCAGGTGCAAGTTCACAAGAGGAAAACCCTCCTAGCTGCAGAAAGGCCACTCTGCCTTTTCGACACGCTTGTCTTCTCTCCAACACAAAAATCTTCTTCCAGGCTTGGTACCAGCGGGACAAGACACAAAGCTACAGAAGTGCCTGGTTTGATAAAACATCATAGTTATTACACTCTGCATTTTTATACAATGATTTCTATTTTACCAAGGGAGCCCTCACTTTGTTTGAACGAGTCATAATGCATTTCAAAGTTCACTGGAAGAAAAAAAGATAAAACCATCAGAGATGGCGATGTACAATCCAAGACTGTAATTAAATGTATTTTTCTTTTTCTTCCCGCAGCTTCTGGCTTCAAGTCATTACTCAGGAACCTCTATCACAAATAAAAACATCCACTGAAGTATACAACAAAGGCTTTCCTATAGAGAAATCTGCCCATAGACCATCAGGCTGCATGAAAAGCTTCTATTTCACAAGGTGCCAAACTGCAAAAAAAACAAATATGAAAACTCATCTCTTATTAGATTCAAGAGTTAACTTGGGCAGGATGGAATATATATATACACAAAATGCTTATTAGCATGGAAAGGAAAAATGGACCATGAACCCCACTAAAGCATTAGGCAATTGTGTATGTCTTCTCCCTTGCATGCATTGTTTTCTTTAGAAGCAGCATTTTATATAGTTTTTGGCTGAACTACACTAAAAAAGTTCCCTACTTTTTCATATTAGTCTGAGAACACCCAGTAACAACTACAAATGACAAATTTAACAGTAAAAAAAAAATCGTATTTGCTGTGATGGCATTTACCTCTACCTCAGGTGCTGTCCATACTGTAAATCTCCTCACCCCACATTTCTAAAAGCAGACTTAGAGGTTAACCCTTTGGAAAGCTTAGTCTGGACTTTAGGTTCCCCTATGATTGTCACGATGACTTTCAACTCTCAAAATTACTGTTTTTCTGAAGTGTAAGAATGATGCTTCCCCCCCGCCCCCCCCCCAAGCTTTAGGAAGGAAGCAGCTCTATGCATTTCCTTATTTGACAAACTCAAAACAAAAATTTTCTAAATACATGAGTGTCTTTCAAAATTCCACCTGGATCTCCAATTTCTACCACCTGAGCCAGGCCCACCATACAAAGATGTTAGCCAAAATACTTTAGACTTTCCGTATTGATTTGTGCAGCTGCTTTGAGGACAGAGACTGCTGACCCAGCATCAAGCGGAGCGGATAAACGGGAGCACTGGGCACAAAGTTTGAACACAGCTTCAGGGGCCTGACGGAGCGCTTTGCATGACGGGGCTGCAGCATTTCAGCACTGGTACCAGGGTCTCCTAAAATCACAGCCACAACCAGGAGCTGCTGGACAATCACTAACGTTTTGCTGCTCTGTAAAGTGGCAGAGCTGTCTGCAAAGACAAATGGTAACTGGCTATCTTACAGTCGGGGTTCGTTGTGCTGCTTTCCCTCAAACACTAGATTCTGCTAGAGGAGGTCTAGGGCACAAGTAAACCAGCTGGTGAGAGAGTTAAGAGGAGAATCCCAGATACTCTGCCAGGTTAAGCGTGTTCCCTCCTATCTCTTAGAACAGAATTAACTAGTTAGTCAACAGCTGTGGCTCTCTCCATCTCTACCGTGGAAAAATCAGGAACTGACCTACATTCAGTGGCCTTACACTGCTGCGCAGGGGAAATATTCGCAAAGGAAGCACAGCGGGCGTGGTTATAAAACAAGCTGGCGATGAAACAGCACATTCTTCAGAGCGTACGGAGGGAAAAGCTCCCAGGAGCACTAGTGTAGGTAATGCCACCTGGTAAGCACATGGCGCAGCGCCCCGAGGAAGGGCCCGTGTCAGCTCCAGCCCACGACCTTTTCGGCTTTTACAGATGGCTGAAGAGCCCAGGCAGCTCAGTCCGTTGCGTACACTAAGGAGATTAGAATCAAATTAAGGTGACAGCTTAATTACAATCTTCAATTTATTATTTGTAATTAGCTGTCAGACTCATGCGAGTAACAAAAACTTTCTCCTGCAAGCAGAGGTGACGCTCAGCCAGAAGCTGTCCAACCTTATGTCGACCGAGGTTAACTTCACCTCAATTTTAGGTAAATTCAGGTTATTTGCCACTTGAGGCAAATAACCCGAACTGCAGCAGTATGTCTGGAGTTCCACCACCTCCAATGGCAGTTTCAAGTGTTTGGCATCTCTGAAACTCAGGCACATGATGTGTTTAAATACAAATCAAGGCATTCTCTATGCCCTGAGATTGTATTTTTGGCAACGGACACATGACAGGGATGTGAAAAAAGGGACTTGGACTCCCTGCATGTCAGGACATTTTATTGTTAAAATGTACCACATCTGAGAAGAAGATAAAACCAGGTCTGAAATCCACTTCACCCACTCCGTAGCCGATACTGTGAGCCCTGCAGAGCTGTCTCTGGAAAGGGCTCGCTGTAGACTGCCACTAAAGGTAAATTCTCAACTCCTGCAGCATCAGTCAGCTAGGAAGAATTTAAGCCAGTAACAAATGCACCACATATATGTTTGTTTAGTTTAAAAAAGTGCATTTAGGCCAAGCAGCTAATACTACTCTGCAGCACTTGGGGCTTATTACTGAGAAAGTGCACGCTGCAGGACAGAGCTGCTTACAGTTCGATTGCCAGCCGATGTTCGCCAAGAGACACGGAGAAGGGGGACTGGCAGACACTCGGTTTGGATCGGCACGAGAGTATCCAGGGAGATGCAGATGGCTGCAGAAGGAGGCAGGATGGGTGCCAAGAGATCAGGGAAGTTTTGAAAGAAACTCCTTCACCGAAACACTGTACCAAACTGATTAGGGAAACAGGAGTGCTTCTGTGCTTTCAAGACCGGCAATGAAGACAATTAAGGAATTTTGTGAAGGCTCCAATTAGACAAGTTTACTTACAGGGTACAGCTACCCCTGGCCAGACACACAGTTCAACACAAAAGCAAGGCAATTCCCGGTTGATTTTGGAACAGCAGCTTTCTCCAGATTGCTACTGGCTCTAGTTACGCCCATCACACACAATTTCTGTACTGATTTTCTGCCATTACAATATTAAAACCAAAGACTTCCCTTCCTGGTATTAGACACACCTTGTCTTCTGTGCATCAGATGGCAGCTACAGGTACTGTGGTTTGTATTTATACATGTCCTCACTTCTACAAGTCTTGACTTATGCGATTTTTTAATACCAGAACCCCAGAACAAGCTTCCCCCATTTACTCTCCAGCCTGCCATAGCTAGGACAGATTCACATCTGCTATTTAACATAAATACAGTAAGCCTGAGAAACACGTTTCTGAGAAATTGTTAAAAATCGAGGAGTTTTAAATTATTAATGACCAAATCACAAGCAATCAAAAGAGTAGCAACTCTGCTACTTACAGCTGTCCAAAAAGTAACTTGACGTTTTCCTACCAAGCAAAAGGTCCTCCCCGTTTCAAAGAATTCATCAACGAGTATCTCATCAGCGCGGGTAATAAAGCCCAGCAAGTATTTAACATGATGCAATCAAAGCACTGTCTGCAGCCCTGCAACCACAAGTTCAGTTGCTTCACAGTGCTGGCCACGAGGATTACATCTCCAGATCCGTACCTGGATATGGACCCGAGGTCCTCTACCCCACAAACTGTTCCAGATATGTAGGTGTGCCCGAAGGGCTTTTTTTCAACCTTCCAGGGGATTTTGACCATCTTACAGATGTGAAAAAAGCTGTACAGCTCCCGTGCTTAATCTTCTGTTGCTACATGTAAAAACCATCCTCCCGCTTTAGTCTTAAGTAGAGCTTTTCCTCGGGCTATTTTGAGACTGAGCCTCTTTCATCCGAAAAATACTTGTGATTTGTCTTTAGCAGGCACCTCTTGCACCCAGAGTTCCTTCCCATGAAATGAAATCACACTGAAACGCTACCACGTCCTTAAATACTACAGAGAAGATTTTCCCCCTCCACTCAGGAGCAAACCACATCTACACTTAAAAAAAAATAAAAATATACTTCAAATTCCTAACACACACCACACAAAAAGACATCATTTCCCTTCACCAGCATTAGGAGCAATGTACTGCTATTTTAAATATGCCAAACTTTTTAATATTTAGGTTATAAAAACCAAATTGATGGGCACTTTAAGAAGTTTCGGTCTTGAGTTAGTTTCTCGCTTCACTTCAAAGCAAGTCTTCAAAGCGCAAACATATTCTTTCTTTGTAGGCACTAATGAATTTTTAAGTAGTTGGTATTTTGACTGCCATCCAGACTAGGATGTCTTAACAACTGACCAACGTTATTAGGGCATGTCTACACAAAGACGCACGGGAAAGTTATGCCGAGCTCAAACCTTCCGTTGATTTAAAGCACATTAGCTAAATCTCATTAACTTCCTGTGTGAATGAGCTTGTTGAGAAGAGGACTTTAAATCCAACTGAATGAGACGTTTAACAAAGGATCTCACAGCTTTCAAAAACTACATGTTTGGTTACTCAAATTATTAAAAAAGAGCTTGCTAAGGCTGTGATTCTGAACAAAAATGTCTGAAATATGAGTATTTCCAGCAAGTCCAGGTCAACCTGAAGGTGCATTTGGTCAAAGCCATTATTGGTCAAGCTATTCCTCACTCATCTTTCACCCCATTACTCTCACTACTTAACGCTCCAGTAGGGAACAGTTTGGCCAGATTTCTGTGCAGCGTGTGCACCGCCCTCCATAGGAGATCCCATCAACAGGTAGGCAGTGGTCTGCATCAACAGACTCCTAATGGAAGACCAAGAAAGTACACAGAAGCCGCCATAAGATTACATTTCAAAGTGCAAGCAAAATCTAGGAGATAACAATTTTACAGCTTGACATCAAGTGACTGATATCAAATGACACCTGAAGTGTTCTCTAGATAGCAATGATGCTCATGGTAAATAAAAATGAAATAGTGTATCACTGTTCTTTATAACACACATCACTACTATATAGTCTTACTTGGGCACAGTACACCTCTCGCTGTTTATGGTACATATTAACTTGATTTATAATAGTATGCAGTTCTTAGAGTCTCCCTGTGAAGCATTAATAATCTAAGAATTCAGATACCTCCACGTTATTACGGATGTTAATACACAGTTCATTAAGCTCCTTCCCAGCACTCAGAAAGCAACCTGAGCACACACTGGTTCTTTTCTCAGCCTTCTTTGTACTTCTCCTTGGCACTTTGATGAAAGCTACTTGTTTTCCAAGACCTTAATCACATTAAAACGAAGGTGAAGTTAGAGACTCATCTAGGAAAAATTCCATTTATTAAGCAAATCAGGGTAATGTGCCAACTTTTTCAACTCTGAATACGAAGCTCCGTTCCAAAGGCTTAGGCATTCCTATGTCTACTTTTGAAACAGATACTCGCTCCTTGCTGAAAGAGAACAACTTTAGTCCAGTAAGCAATATAAAACCAGTAACTGATTACATGCTTGAAAAAGTTTATACTGAGTTATCTATCAGGCTTGTCCTAAAATAAGTATTTAACTTCCATTTAACATAACTTAATAAAAGCTTTGGAATTCAAGAAACTTTCAAAAACTAACCAAGACGATGTACTTTTGGGGTCAAGCATTCTTAAAATCTCTTTTTTACTACATAAACCTTATATAAAATCTTCCCCATTTTAAAAATGAAAAGGTAGCCAAAGTTTACAGGTGAACAGTAAAGAGAGTAAATACTTTTAAGTCTCTCTTTGCAGTGATAATTTTTACATGAAAAATTAAGTCCTCGTGTCTTTAAGATACTGGAACTCAGTTATTAAAAACCTGAGTTTGTCAGTTTAAGTTTTCTTAATAATGCCCACACTAAAGCAGTTGTAATCACCCACATGAACATCTGAATTCAGAGCTCTTACCTCAGAAACTTGTACCAACTTCTAGAGACCACCTCAGCCAACTCCTCCACTGTGTTTCTCCCAGCCTATGCTCAGTGCCACAGTTCGAGTTGCAAGCTGCAGCTGAAAGGATGCAGACATACCGGAGGAGGATTTTTATAATCTGGTTGGGCTCCCTACATTGTATAACTGTACCGTGTCCAATCACGTTCCCTGCATGTTACACAACGCCTGAAATGCAGGCAGACACCACACGGCCATAAACTGTTACTACATGCCTCTGTCATAGTTATGAAAAGTAAGTGAACACAGTCTCTGAGTAACAGCCGAGTGTGTACAGATCAGCCTGAACAAGGAGGTTCAAGTGTTTTACATAACCTACAACACTACAGGGAGAAAACCCAGCCAGGGCCCCCAAAATTCAAGTTGCATAAATATTTACAGGCCTGACTCCAACAGCTGTAATCAGGATTGGGATTTTCTTCACCAAGTTAGCATTTCTATAAGCCTCCATTGTGCAACTTGCATGGAAATATTTTTATTAGCAATTAGCCAGTTTTCAGGAGGTCCCAGTCTCAAAGCTCTTGTCTTGTTAGACAAGGTTTAGCAATCCACAACCTCACCAAGAACTGAAAACATACCATATAATTTGTGCTGGGCTCACTTTCCCAACAGAAAACACTGCATACAAGTGATGTTCAGGACCACAGAGCAAAGTGAGATGGAAAGGGAGGCAGGAATAGAAGACAGAGACTTGGAACAACAACATTAACTACTGTGCAATCCTTCCACACGAATCTGTTCCCTCCCCGACTCCCTCTTTCTGCAGGACAGCACTGTCTTAAGGCTGCCCTTACCCTTCTCAACACCACAGCCCCTGACTCACCTTGCCGTCACGTTTGTACACCATCCCCTTACCCCACGAGAGAAGCAACTGCTCAGCAATCTCTCCAAATACACCACCGGCTCGCAGTATTAATGCGACACTATCACTTCTACAACTGATGCCGTAAGTGAGAATTAAAAGAGGCCACCAGAAGGGCTAGCGCCCAATTCCCAGAGCTGCCCACACCGACGGGCAGCTGAGCGCTGGCCAAGAGCACAGCTCTGAGGGCAGAACCATGAGCTCTCTTTACCTGAAACGCACCTTTTGAACCCAAATTCGTGGCGGCAAAAGACGGGCTGGTGGCGCCATCTAGCTCCCTTCGCTTAATGAACAAAGTCGGCGTTACGCAAGTTTAAAAGTCTGTTGTGGGCGTCCGAAGCTTGCTTAGTTGTGGGACCTGGGAGCTGCCGATCATCAGCACATCGGGAATCGGCGTGTGCTTGTTCTCGCATCAAAGAACCAACTACTGAGCAGGGCCCGTTCACTTGAAAGCTCGTACTTATTACGTGCAATACTCTTTATTCATCATTCACTAAGAATGCGTGTAAGAAAGCCAATTATCTCCAGTGATTATTTTATGCAATGTGTGCGTATATAAAACCACATTATGTTCCAGCATTTAATCGTCACTGCAAAGAGATGCTGAAAAGTTTCCTCCACCGCTTGCTCCTTTTCCAATCATTACACTCTTTTCTTTGCTCTCTGCTTCTGAATTCCAAATGTTTTCACAAACAGAAACACTTCATTTCAATAGGGAGAAAGCTTACAGTCCTTACTGCATCACCATATCTTAAGATCATAAAATATGAATTGCTGTACCCCAGGTCCACAGGCTGCCTGCGAGATTACTCAGCTACAATACTTCTGAGGAATATGCTGGAAATTATTTTAGATTCAAGGCTGATGTGCTTACAGGGAGCTACAGGACTAAGTAATCAATGGCAAGAAAAAAACACAGTTTTGAAAGAAAGAAGCCATTTGCTATTTTACTCCAATGCCCAGAACTTGTTTTTAAATAGTTGCATTAAACAATGCCAGGGATTGAATATTGCTTGCCCTGAATATCACAGTTCAAAGTATAATTGAGTTCAATGCAAGTAACATTACTTAAGTATCCAACTGAACAAGACTCGTCTATTTACCTTACAGTTAAAACTAATCACTCCAAAGTTCATCAACTGGTGAGTAGAGAATTTCATCATCCAAAAGATTTCTGATTACTTAGTATTCACACTCAATAACTTGTTTCAAATAAACCACCTACTAATCTGGATGCCTCCACCTAAAAGCCAGCTTCCCTGATCGACAGTCTGGACAGACGGGAGGGCAGGTTGTTTGGTTAGAATTCCTTGCAGTGAATAGGTACTTAATCACCGACACACTTGAGATGAATGCTAATTCAAGATATAACTCTTGTGACTACTGTTTCGAGACAGTGGAATATCTTAGAGTGCATCTTCAAGCTCTGTAACACTGTGAAAGACAGGTGGGAATAAATGGATAAGAAGCTCTGTGCACTGCTGTGCTCTGCTTTACTGATGGAAGTGAAATCACAGCAGACAATTTATCTTGCTCTACTTCAGTGCAGAGAGCATTGTTGTGATGATCCTACATAGCTAGTCATCATTTTTATGACCTGCTTAATATGTGGAATTTAAATAGATGGGAGCATTTCTCTTGCTTGAGCATGTTACTCCAAGGAGGAGTTCACTTCTGATTATTATGAGATAATCCAATTTTTTGCCACCTTCTCAAACATAGTGTTCAGTTTAAGGATGAAACAAATACTACAGATTGCCCCACTCAAATCACAAATGCTTGCTGTTAGACACACATTGCTAAACTAACTGACAAGTTACAGGCAACATTCTGAGTTGGAATATTTATTCCGAGGCCATCCTCCCTATAGTTTTGCAGCAGTCAGGAAAAAATTATTCCTTGAAGTCACTTATTTCTGCTGTACTGAAAACGGTGGCTTGTGTATAGGGACAGCCCACAATGGTTATCTCATATGATCAAACCTGATAATAACATGACCCCGTGACCTGGTAACTAAATCCCTCTTTTGAACCTTCATAAATTGCCAGGTAATAACAAGAAAAGCACACAACATAAAAAGGCAAGTCCGATGCAGACGATGGAAAACTGTTAAGAAGTTCTCTGTTTCACACTTAACTAAAAAAAAACCCCAACCTGTTCCAGCATAGCAGATGCCTCACAAATATTCTGCTGTTGCAAGGCACACTTCTCTTTGTCAGAAAAAGGCTCATCATCTCTGCAAGAACATCCTGTTTCATCAGAAGGGTGAGGCGTAAGATATCTCATTTATGACAGCCCAAACGAGCCTCCTGACTACATTTAAAATCTAGCAATCTCCTACTTTAAGTATTCTTCCTACCAAAGTCATAACAAATATGTGATCTTTTACATCAGTGAAAAGATTCAATTTATACAGCAGACTCCCATGAAAGTCTTCCAGAATACACTTAACATAATACAGCAAATAGCATCACATACTAGTAGAATAAATAGATCTACTTCCACCCACAACCTGGAACAGCAGAAAGACTAAGCCATTAAGTTTGATCTTATAGAGACATTTATAAATCCACTGAATTCTAAATTCCTTGAAAAAGCACTTACCAGAAGATATGCTTTAATATGAAAACATCTACTGTTCTCTTCCTTAATGCTGTAGCAACTATACACAAAGAATTACTGGAATTGCTTTGAAAGCTTACCATTTAATTCAATGAGAATGTGTAGTCCGGGGTACTACTTACATGAACCCCTTGTATGTGACTCAACCCATTAAAATGTACATCCCTCTCATCTAACAGAAAGGATACCTAGAGGCAGTCCACATGAAACGAATTCCACTTTTCCAGTTAGAGAATGCAATGCTTTGTGCTCAGCTTCCTTTCTTCTTAAATCCTGAATTCAGTTACAGCTTGTATTACAGTGTTTCTTAGAACTTTTTCTGCAACTGGGTATTTTTAAATACTTGGAAGAAAAATCTAGGGTCTGAGATGCACATCAAAGCAGACTGACAGTTCTTATACGTAAAGAAGTAATTACAAGATGGAAGTGCCTTTAAAAATACCTACGGGTGATTTCCGGGCAAGAAATAAGAAATCATTTTGAAGAAAAAACAACAACAAAAGAGTAGTGAAGCCAAAGCCATATACTCCCCAGGCACAGATCAAAGCACTTCAAAACTTAATGGAGAATGAATGTGCTTTTTTGTGACCTGCTATTGTATTCAGCATGTCCATAAACTAAGTTGGACGCCTTTGTCTTTCCTGGACCTCCAGGTATGCTTGTAATTAAAGGCAAAAAGCTCAAATAATTTTTCTTCTTAGAACTGACAAAATAAAAGCTGTTTATTGGTCAACATAGCATCATGGAAGGTTGCTGACTGCAACCCTTCAGCATCATTACCTTCACATATTCCCAGGTGCCCGGGGAAACACTGTCAACTTCACTGTACACTTAGACAACAGTACACAGCCCAAACTCAAGCATGTAGGAACTCTGCCAAGGGAACAACACAAAACTGACCTAATAAACCTAAGTATCTAGTAACCCTACACCTAATAACCTACAGACAGGAACTCTACAGTAAGACCTCACATCTACAAGTTCAATCTCTTAGTTTCTCCCGCATCAGACCACAGCAGCACACACTAGGTGCACCCGCACGCAAAAGCCCACGATCAGCCCAACAGCTCCGACTTACTCAATGCTGCAGATCGTAAAACAGAGCGGATATGCAAATTTTTATATTAAGTCTAGACTCGAAACATCTGTTGGTGTTATCTGCTAAAGTTGCAATTTTTTGGTATTAGTTTTGCATTATTTTGCTGTTACCGTTTAGATAGCACACTCATGTTTTAGCTTTCTCTATCTCTCTGTCTTATTTCTGTGACTGCAAATAGTTTCAAAGTGCAGGCTAAATCCCTGTACAGAAAAAAAAACCCACCAGCCGGCTGATCTTGCTACAGGCTGTGCAAAGAACATGGGAAGATCTACCCTTTAGTTGAAGTTGCCATTATTCTCATTTTTCTAAAGACAAAACATGTTTATACAAAACCATTTATACAGTTTTGAACTCAGTACACTGCTCAGGTGCCTCAAAATCTACCTGCAGTAAATAGTGAGCAGCCAGGTTGAAAACTCTAGCTGCAAGACTACGCGTTTTAAAATAGGGGGGGAAAGAGCAGACAGCTCTGTTTGTGATCCAGGTATCTCACGCAGGGTTCAGTAAGCAAACAGCAAATGCAGCTTCACAGCACTGCCCAGCTGCTCCAGCAGCCACAACTCCTCCTCTCCCCAGTCCCAACCTCCTTCATCTGAAATGAAAAAAGCCCTTTTAATCTTCAAAGCATAGCCACAAGTCAGTCTCAAACTTAGCACACTTTTTAATTTTCTTTTTAATTATCCAGTTGGGAGAGTTATGCCCTCCTTGCTCAGTGACCTTTCACTCCTTCAAGATTATTTCAAGAAATCTTTCCTGGGAATAATCAGCAGATCTATACCACTTGCAGAGGAAATGTTTCAAGGCTTCCAAGCACTGAGGGGGAGAGACAGCATGATTCTCCATGTGCTTTTGCGAGGCAGCCTTTGCTGCGTTACACAGCACCCTGGGTTCTGCAGGCCAAGGATCTTCTGGCTTCAGACCGCTGCTCACGTGATCCTGATGCATCTGCTCCAATACCTGCCCAGAAGTTGTCACCGTACTGGGTTTAACACAACCGAGTCCTTAAATAGAGCCAACCCCCAAAACGGCAAGAGAATTTCTTTCTGCTGGGACTGGCAAAAGGCAGGGCACAAGCAGATCCTCTATCGGTGCCGCAGAGCAAAAGTAGATGCTATTATTAATTATATTAGGAATAATAGATGCTATTATTACTGCTGATAACTGTTGACCAACTGTTTGTCCCATGAGTTTTGGTCCCTAAGCACAGCTTGGTTTTCCATAGCCACAGGGAAAAATTAAGTCATTATTGCCATTAATGATTTTTAAGTTGAACCAGCACTACTTACTCTCTGCCCACATACTAAACAACTGCATGCAACCCTGCATTTGATTCCCACACGTTAAGCCACCCAATTACTAATTCATTAATTTCACAACGAGCCTGAAGTGTTTATAGAGACAGGCTTGTGTTTGACCAGACTTGCTGGTTAACTTCCTGCACTCACATTACAGGCAGGCTCAGGTGAAAGTGTTTGCAATCACCACCGACTTCCTTCTAAACCTGCATTTGTACACCTTGCTCCTCGGGGCTCCAGGAGCCAATGTGGCGCCATCGGCTGAATCCTCTGACTCCACAGGGACAACTAGTAGAGACAGGAGGTAACCAGGACCTGTTGAAACCCAGCTGACATTTAACCTGTAAGTCATATAACATGTTACCACGCAGAGACGCAAGATGTAATTTAGTCCAATAGCTTTGAAAATGTTTCTCCATACGTAAGCGGTTAATTAAGAATTAATTCGATATGTATTAATGCATTAAACATCCCTACAAGCAACAAAACTGTTGAAGGCAGCACGGTGAATTCTCCAACTGAAGTGACAGAAATGGAACAGACCACTTAATACCGAACTGATTGTTCAGGAACAGCACAAAAATTTATAATATTCTGACAAGAGTTCACATTACTTATAATAATATTTACACCAACTATAGTTTATTGAAGGAAAGCTTTTTCTTTTCAGCAAGGCACGCCTTTTACAAAAAAGCATTTTGGCACCATTTAGTGGAATACTTTTTTTGTGATTTTTGTCAATAAAACAACCCTTTTTTAGCAAATACACTGTGGTTTCAATATTGTACTTTACTGGTTCCATCATCTTCAGGGTTCTTTTGCAGATGCCTGTACAGCACTACTTTACAAAAAAAATAATCATAATTATTCCTACTTAATTGGCATTGCTTAAAATGCGAGAATTCTTTGCTGCTACTACTTGGAGTAATACCATTTAAGCATACATTTTGCCCTCAAACAAAATTTTCAATTTGAATAATTAAGAGGAGAAAAGACCAATACAGATAGAGTCTCCTTTGAAGGTACCCACATGCTGTGCTGTCTCCATAATAAATCTATTACCTGCCATTCAACAAAACATTATCTGTCACAACAGCCTCCAGAACAAAAACAGTAATTAGACTCGGATCTTAGTACACTCTGCACACTGTTCTGAGGTCTACGATTCAGCAGGTTTAGAAAGCAAGGAACAGAGGACCTAAGCAAGATTAAAAATTGGGCTGATATCCATCATAAAGTCTTTACCAAAACCAAACAGCCAAGGAGGAGAGCCTCAGATACTACTTTGGGTTTAGGCTCCTTTATACTAAGAAACTTAACAGAAGGCTTAATTGACAGCTTTGCCTGATTTGATTGTGCCTTATTAGGCATCTTCATTAAAAGCATTAAATGTGTTTGATCCCCTCCAAAGCAGAGGAAGGCTCATTAGCAATGGATGGTTACAAGTACCCAGGGCTCAAGATTACAGGAGTTCTTCCTCTTCTGCAGAAGGGGTTTTAGATCCATGTTTTTATGAGAAGGATCACGTACCATCTCCGAGAGAGCTCAGGCTTCCATCCTTGGCTTTTTCTGATATTTGCAAACAAGACAGACGGACAATGAAAACATCAGCTTGTTTAAAAGCCTGGCCTGCAAGAGCCAACTCAGTTGATAGACCTCAGTACACAACCAGCAATCCAGGAAATTTCAAGCCGTAGGGCCAGTCAACACTGAAGTTTATTATTTATACCAAGCCAGATTTTCTGCTTTCGATGTTCTGAAATGAATACAGCACAAACTGAACTCTTCCCATCCAAGTCTCAGTTTCTGGCTCGATCAGATTATATATATATTTATATAAATATATAAATATATAAATATATAAATATATAAATATATATATATATAAATGTGTGTAGATTTATAGATACACTATCTCACTACAACAAAAAACAACACTTGTTAAAATAAGCTGCACCCTCCTCCATATATTTTTTTTGTTTGAGTTTCAAAAGCATCTACTAATAAGTTGGGATAAACTACAGGTAACCAACAAGTGTCTAACAGTCTGAACATACTAGAACATACCCCTGTAAAATTATACTGATAATAACTACTATGTTCAGCATACCCAAAATTTCACACACAAAATTAAACAGTACCCATGCAAATACATACTTACGGTATCAGCAAGTGACTGATAACTGTTATTGTTCCCATACATGAAAGAACACAGAACATTATGAGAATACTGCAGTTATGTCTTGCAGTCTGACCCTACAGAAGAGGGACCTGGAGCTCCAATTTCATTTTCAGTCTGAATCCCAGTTATTCCTCAGGTTTGGCCTTTACATAATGAAACGCTCACCAGTAAACCACTCTCTTCAAGCTTTTATTAAAAACTCCAATCTGTTAAAATATGACCAAGCAAATGCTTCTTGCATCAGGAACATTTAGCTCAACTTTCAGAAACAATTCATTTTGTATAAAAAAAGAAAAAGGGGGAAAAAATAAAAGCTGCTGGAACTTGTGAAGCAGCTGGTGCTTCAGGGTACACGTCTGCAAAAACAAGGATGTGTTTGCTTTGCTCAGATATGGGAAGGATCTGAATACAGGGTTCTCCACACAAAGGGCAAGTAATAAACTGAGCTAAAATTGTAGAATTTATGAAATTTTTTTCCTGACACAGGGACTCAAAGATTCAAACCTTATCACAGCACAGACCGTTAAGCACTATCAGCCTCGGGACACTTTCGTTTTATTTGGCACACAAAATAACAGGTTGCTAACTTTGCAGGGCAGCATTTTATTTCCATTCCAAGCTTCTAAATAAAAAGTGAAAGTCGTGACGTAGAGTCACATGTCTGTTTTCATATGGAGATACTCCCGACGACCTTGAATACTGGTAAGAACATACACACACTTTTCTTTAAAATCACAACAAACCAGAAACAGTGAACTGTACGCTTAAATCAAGACAATATAGATAGTGATAAAAGAAACAAGGCTGGGAAAAAAAATAATAAAACCCTTCAGATCACTACTTCTGTGCTAGAAAAGAAAGAAATGTTCAATAAAGATGTCCAGCAGTCAAAGACTTCCAGCATTTCCTTCCCCTTGCTAGCACCAGGTCAACAAGATACCCCCAGCACTAAGAACTGGGGTAAATTCACTAACAGCACATTACCCACCTCATCAAATAAACACAGCTGAAAGCACACTCAGGAGGAGGAGTGTTTAAGGTACCTTCCTATTAAAGCTTCCGAAATGGGCTTTACTCTTTCAAATTTACAATCTCACAAGTGTACCACTAAAACAGGCATTACTGCCCTAGGCTGCCATTTCATGGCCATGCAAAATAAGAGTCAATCCAATGAAAATGTGTTGCTACATTCAGAGCCCAAACTACTCAAAGCATCCAAACACGAGGTTAATTAATGCCCAGGAATGTAAGTGTATAAAATCCCCCCCGAAACCGCTTTTTACTTACTTTCCTGCTAGGCCAGCACTGCTGTCTACCATACATTCTCAAAATGCTTCAACCAACTGTTTGAATGACACAAGCATTGCGATGCTTTGATTTAAAAATAAATTCAGACAACAAATTTGGGGGACACGCAGCCATTCGCAACACATTTTAAAACAGTCACAACCAAAATAATAATGAGTCAATCGCCATTTATACTAATTTGAGCCTGTACTTCAAGCAATTTGAACCTAAAGCAAGCATTAAATGGGTGCCAAATTAAAACAGTCCCCTTTATCACCACGGAGATAACAAGCAAATGCTGGTTAAATCCAAGCACACATAAACAACAAGTTCAGTTACTGTTTTCATACCACACAGAGCCTAAAAGTTCAAAAATACTCACATAGGTACCGTGCTGCTACTTACAGCTCCTCAAACGCAATCACAACTGGACTAATCTGCTCCCATCTGCTCCTAAAAATACAACTATCAGACAGAGCTTGTTTTCTCAGGCATTTTGCTGATGCAAGTACAAGATCAAAACATCACTCATTCAGAGGAGATTTATCAGTCTCCAGAGCACACAAGCTAAAACCCAGCTACACCATCATTCGAAGTGCACGTGACACACCCTGAGCAATACACATCGTTTATTACATGCTTAGTAACATAGGGTTTGGGGGAAGAATAAAATATCCTGGCTTCCTGAATGTGGTGAGAAGAAATTACTCTGTAAACTCCCTTTCACAACAGGACAAAGTTTAATTCTCTATTGAAGCAGTTTAAAAAAAAAAAAAAAATTAAAAAAAGACTAGGGCTTGGATGATGGTAAGTGCATTCCCCCGCCGCCCTCCATAACCAGCATTTTAATCTTCTGGCCTGTGAACTCAGACAAGGAGATTTACATCACTGAATTTCCAATTATAAACCTGTTAAAAGACTAGTTTTAAAATTACCTCAAGCCCAGCCATTCCCCCTGCAAATAATAGAGTTGTCGGATAAGAACAAAGAGTATTTCCATGCATTCCTGCTGCACAAGATGGAGACAACCACAATGTCTGCTTCAGGACTCTCCCCCAACAACCTGGCTGCGACCTCGGCGGCTGATTCATCCTTCCCAAAACCAATCCAGAGTTTTCAAACCCCAGTGTACCCAACTCTACTCTGGGGCCAGGGCACAGCCAAGAAAAAGAGTCACAGCTCTCTGCAGACCCAAGGCGAACGATGATTCACTATTTACTAGATTGATGACAACATTCAGCACCAAAAAATACGTTCAGCAAACCTCTGAGTGTGCACTGGATTAGAAAACCATGAGACACACAGTGCAGTGCTAGGCACACTGTATTTCTGATGCCATACACATTTTTATTGCTATGTTTGGCAAGAGCAATGGCCAAGATTAATGTTGAGTACAAGGAATAAAACTAGAGCAGGAGACTTCTTAACCAGAAGGCCAGCTCTCTCTCCTACTTCCTTTCCCTACCAAGTGCCAGGGAAGTTTCGACACCCCAATTCCCTTTCCCAAGGAGGTGGTTCTACTTCTCTCATGGCCAAATTGCCATGGCAAGAAATCCACACGTGGGTTCATCTCTAACAGAAGACCATTCAAATAGCAGACATTGCTTTCCCATAAGCTGAAAACGTCCACACGTAATCAGATTTCTTTTCTGCCTTCAAATAAACATTGTCATAAGTTGGTTCACAACAACTAAAAATATTTAGCCATAAAGAAAATAGGCTCCCCAGCACTGATAGAAATATTATGTGCAGTACCACAAAGCCTTAATGCGCCTCACCCCTGGGAACGGCTAGAGAACATGGCAAATAGCTTTCATTTTAAATGATTTATTTTATTCCTGCCTTACACTACATCATGATGCATCTCACTTTACTCATCCTGACTGCCAATATTTTCTTTCTGCAGCTTTTAAGTAAAATAAAGCACACTGTAACTGCTGTCAGACCATTTCATGATCACTGAGGCTTCATAAAGAACAACGCTTGATACAAATAAAATTTTTCCAGCAATACATGAACCATCATCTTCAATGGAATTAAAAACGTTCTGCGCAGCCATCTGCATTTTCTCCTTTAAGGATAAATGCATAAAGAATTGTTCAAAATTAAAATAAATCTATTGAAGAAATGGCCCCACAGAATCTTTTCGGGCTTGAGTTTTCTTACTATTTTTCTTACGTAGTTCACACAAAGACACTGACAGGAACAGCTACAGCAGAACAAGATCTTCCAAAAATCACCTCGCCTGGGACACGGGTTTGTGATCTGCTATGCCAGTTGATCTGCCCCTGTACACACAAGGATCAGAAGAGGTTAACTGCTGCAGTTCAGATTAAGTCATTAGAGCATTTTAACAGCCACTTCTGGAGGAATCCACACTGAAGCTGGGTAAAGTTTCACCCATTTAGTTTCCAACCGTCTCCAATCAACCTAAACAGCACCACAAGAAAGTCCATTCTCTTGAGGAAGTTGACAGATTTGCCTATACCCGGAAGGAAACAAAAAACCAAAAAAGAAACATACTGACAGAAACAAAGAAAGAGAACTCGGTTCAATTTCAAAACCTTTGATATAGTCACTGCATACAAACGCAGCATCTTCTACAGTCTTGTAAGCAAATGTGGGCAAAATCCGGAGTCATAAAGTTTTCTGTTAGGTAAAAAAAAACAACCAACCTTCAAACGCTGCCATTATCTTAAGTTCACCCTGAAGAGCCTCCAACCAAATAATACCAACAAAGACATGACTTTTATTTCTCCACTGGAATTCAGTTCCTTGTTAGTTTTAACTACAGAAGACAGAAATTCTTTTTAAAAATCCCATACACATGCATCAGTACGGCTTTGGGGATCTAGACACAGGTCTACCTGTGGGTCAGGTAGGGTAAGGAGCAGGTTTAGCACTCTCCGAACTCATCTAGCTTGAGTATAAAAGCAAGGCTTTTGTGGGCTAACCCAAAGAAAGGTCCCTGGCCCAACTGAGCAGCCATCCACTCTACCGGGGCATCAGCTCCACCGAGGGGTCACTGCAAGGTGGGAGCGCACAGCTGGGGATGGATGGGGGCTGCTTAAAGTGGTGCTGTCACCAAAGGAAACATGCATCAACCTGCAGCCCAAATTATCCTGCTATGTGAAAAGCTGTTTTTCCTTCAGATTTGTTTCCACACCGAAGATGCAGAAGGAGCAAGAGGGCCTGTACTCAGAGAACCTTATTTCCATCCAGCTCCTTACATCTGCTCAACGTGAGAGCCAAGCGCCTTGAAAGCAGTTCATCAAATCTAAGCCTAGCTAAGAGCAGGGTTTACAGACAAGTGACAGATTGGGATGGTTTTTAAACCATACGAATGTGGCCTGTTAAGGAAAAGCAGGAGCATAACCCACCCTTGAGAATCAGTCTTAACTATTTCCCTTATCCCCAGGGCTCTGACAAGATATTTTCAACTTCTATTTGCATCTTTACTAAAGCCAAAGGCTTGTTTAAATTCACGATAAAAATCTCAGGGCTTGTTTAATCTCACTGCTAGAACAAGGCTGAATTTGTTTCAGTGAATCTCCATGTTAACGCTGCTCTAATTTCAAGCTATCTGGATCATGACTCAAAACTAGGAGTAGGGTTGTAAAAGCTCATCGACTACTAATCCAATCGCTCTACATATCTCAAGGATTATTTTCCTGTTTACTAACCTGAGCTACTTGTTGCAATAATCCTTTATCTATAGTGAAATCACGAGGCAGATCAAGGTGTGCAGCGTTAAGTCTAGCTCTGGCAGCGTGCAGCACATCGGCAGCGAATCGCTCTAGTATTTGTTCTGCTTCTCCACTAGGTTTTACAGCCTGCATCAAACTCCAGCTGCCAGTAAAACCCCTACCCAAACTTGCTTTTTTTTTTTTCTTTAAGCTTAATCTGGGTAATTTAAAGCTTACTCAAGTATGGCAACACTGCACTGCAATGAGGATGCACAGACATATTCAGCTCCCTAAGAAATTAGAGCATTTGGTATTTTTATTTCAGTTGGTCAAGTTCAACAGCAACAGGGAGCATTTACCTGGCACTGAACTCATAATAAGAGAGTCAGCTGCACAGGTCAAATGATAAAATGGAAAAAATTAACAGGCAAAATCTTTACCTTGTCTTAAACACGTCTGGGAATTTCCCTTTCCTGCCAGAATCTTCTGGCTCTGCCTGCAGCTCCCTTTCGGGGTCAGTCCCTGCCTTCACTCACCTGGCGAGGTTAAGGGACATGCACGGGACCCCAAATTGCATTAAGCGTTTGTCTTTCCAGTCTACAAAATGACAATGATGGCTCCAAAATGAAAGGACGGGAACGAAACCGTACAAGCCTCTTCCTGCATTCCCATCTTCTATTAAAAAAAAGGGCAAAAGGCACTAACAACAAGAATGCACGATATAGGTCGGCATC
Source organism: Athene cunicularia (assembly GCF_003259725.1). Taxonomy (NCBI): domain Eukaryota; kingdom Metazoa; phylum Chordata; class Aves; order Strigiformes; family Strigidae; genus Athene; species Athene cunicularia. Next base: position 472,111 of record NW_020799128.1, on the reverse strand, counting down.
TGTTAAGTAAAGAAACCTAACCGAAGGCTTTCAACCAGCTTTGTTCGAGCATTTTTCTGCGCTACCTACATCACTTATTTCTACCCAAAACGTACCTTAAAACAAAAGAAAACCACACACGATACCGAACAGGGCTCTCAAGTCAGAAGCAGAAAACAGAAATATTTACTGCCTCAATTTGCACTGGGGGAAAAAAAAAAAAAAAAGCAAAAAGCTAACAAATAAATAAAAAGAAAAAAAAAACCTCAAAGCGTATCACGAGAACGGGATCAGACAAGAAAGCGAGGCCACCCCTTCAGGACCAGGGGAGAATTAACCTGCATTTCTCCATCCCATTTGCAAGCTTACGACTCTGCCACCCATTTTGATTCAGGCTAAAGAAAAAAAAATATTTTAAAAATAGGTGATCTCAATCGAACAGAGAAAACAACACCCCCACACCCCCGGATAAATCCCGTCGGTGCCTCTGCCTCGCAGGGCAGGTGATCCCGCCGCAGGTGCCCACCGCCGGCATCCCCTCTCCCGCGGCCGCCCAGGCCATGCCCCGGGTAGCTGCCCCTTCCCCTCCGCCCAGCACAGGCCGAAGGCGATGCCGAGCCTGAAAACGCCGGGACGGAGAACACGGAAGGGTTTAAAACAGAAATATAAAATAAAAAGGAGAGGAGGAGAGGTACGGACGGCGCCGGAGGGGCAGGAGCCGCGCGGCCAAGGTGAACCGCCGCCGGGCAACATGGTGGAGGCTGCCGGGGGGCCCCGACCCACCTCCCCGGGAGGAGGAAGGGGCAGGAGCCCCGGGTGTCTGGGGAGGGAGGGCGGCTCTCGGAAGG
>NW_020799128.1:458804-471234 GCF_003259725.1 Athene cunicularia | reverse complement strand
GGGGGGCGAGCAGCGCTCCCGGCCCCGCGCCGGGGCGCGATCCCCCGAGCCGCTCCCGCACCCCCGGGGCGCTGCGTCTGGGCAGGAGGGGGGGTCCCTCCCCAGCCCCCAGGAAAATGGCACCCACCCGCCGGGCCCACCACAGGCTGCCCTCAGCCCCGGCCTTTGCGGGGGGGGTTCTTGGCGCGGTGGGATATTTTCTTATTTTTATTGTTTTGTTTTGTTTTTAAATCCAGCCTTTATAATAGAAGAGCAAGTTTAGGTGGGAAGAAAAAAAAAAAAAAGGAAGGCAGTGGAAGTTGAGCCCCCCAAAAGATGACACCACCACACGCACATCCCTCTTCCTAAATTCTCACTTTTCTGAGACTTCCAGTTTTCGCTCTGGGGGCAGTGGAGCAGATCTGACACGATCCCCCACCAGCGCACGCAGCGGGGTGTTTCAGGACATACAATCCCATAGCAAAGACGGATGCTGTCTCCCTCGCATCCCTCTCGGCAAAACCTGAGCCTCCTAATGGGTTTTGATAACGTTACCTCACTTTAATTTGGCTCCTGCCCTTGCCAGGACAAGCAGTTCTCGGACATGCCCGGAGTCAGCCAGCTCACGAAACCTTCCACCGCTCGACGCTTTTCTGAGAAGCCAGGGCTGGCCCCCATCGCTGCCTCCAGTAATTTCAACCTTTTCCCCCCACAACAAAACCATGCTACCAACATCAGCCTGCTAATGCACGGGAGGTGTCCTCGCGATAACGCTGACTGGTGCTGAGCTTCCTCCCCACCGGCCCGCTTTGTTACCTGATGAAGGTGCCTTGTATCTCGAGAGGAACGCCTCTGCTCCCAAGTCCAGCGACGCTAATTGTAATCCATTGCATCATTTCACCCAGACCTGCAATTCTTTGTTGATCTTTCAGGTCTTTGCCGTAATCGTTGCTGTTTGTGCAGAGGTTGGCTACTGAGAACCTTTACTGAGCATTTGTTTACCACCTGTCTGACCCCCTCCATCCCACCGCCCCTGTAAAGAGGGTTTCATCAGACCCTGGCAGAACCCAGGAGCTTATTTTAAGGCCACAGACCCAGTGAGGCCTCTGGTGCATTTGTGCTTCTTTACCCTCATGCATCAGTTTTTCTACAGTCACTGCAATACTCTGCTTGTTAAGCTTCTAAAAGGCTTTTACATGAACCATATGGAGAACAGGACACAGGTAAGTCACAACACACCTCTTCTGCCGCTCTGTTATAAATATTGATCCTTTAGCATTAGTCAATACCCGGCTTTATCCCAAATACAGACGTGGGGTGAGTGCAGCTTTTAAATGTTAATAGCCTTTGTTTGTTAGGGTGGAGGAACATGGAGCTGTGATGTAAGGGACATTTTAGTAACGCAAGATTGATTGAGACTGCAGCAGTTTCACTGTTGACAGGAGTTTGTTCAGCAAGATGGATCATATGTATTCAGTGAGGCAGTCTCCCTACAAGGATTTCCTATGTCCAGAAATCGTCGGCAGACATGCAGCTTTTTTTTTTTTTTTTTTTAAAGTGTTATAATTTTCTAACTTGCCCCCCCCCAGTGGAAGATGGCAGTAAAATACAGGTCGTATGGCAGGAGACCCACAAGTGGGAAGTTCAGACACCTGCAGCAACCAGAGGGAAATGCAACAAAGAAGCCTCAGGGTCAGGATGATCAGGAGAAAAATGATAAAGGTGAATTTAGTGCTTTGAGAATTGAATTTGTCATAGCTAGACCCCCTGAAACCACAGGCTCAAACCTAGAAAAGCATTTTTCAGGCCTTTGTTCCCCTTAAATAAATTACCTTCCAGGTGGCCTTCTGTGCTGTAAACTTTCAAAAAATACCCCGGCCTTTCACTCATTTAGGGAGGCAGAAACCATGTTATGCTGTCACATTGCCCGTCTGTAGAAATACAAATAATTTTACTGGGATTATTGGCATATATAATTTCTCATATTAAAATGTAGTGAAGAACCATGATGTACCTGTAAAAACATTCAATCACTTTCTGCCTGAATGATTCACAGGACCGTAAGAGAGTTGGAAGAATTGGAAACAACAGGATGTGCGTGTCCTTCATAACAATGCTATCAAGAAAAATTAGCAATCACTAATCATTCCCTATGCAGACCTTTGAGATTCTAAAGGAAACGCATTCCTTTCGTTTTCTAGGCTACATCTAATCTAGGCGATTATCTGAGCTCCTCAAAGCTCACTCAGGGATTTACCTGAACAGGTGGAAGTGTTGCTGCATCCAGACAATTAGTCACAATAGAAGGCTTATGCCAGTCTTCCCAATTCAACCAGTGTGAAATGCCTGTCCGTCAAGAACACACAGCCTGAATTCCTCCTGTAATTGCCCTAACCAGCCTAAATTCCTGTAACACTGACTTTCTTTAGCTAAAACTACAGTCCTGGAGTCCCAGTTCCTCCCTCTGTTCTTTGTACTAATCAGTCATTATGCTTGCTTTCATAATGCAGGATATTTATTATAGTATTAATGTAATCACAGTAGTAACGATTAGAGAGTCCACAAGCAAATAGTGCCTTGTGGTATTTGCCAGCCTGAATCCCTGCAACTTCTCCACAACAGCACGCAAGTAGGGACTTGATGTTGGGAAGTTGTGCCCGTGTGGAGCTAAGAGTCTCCATACGGAGATATTGTTGGGGGACAGTCAAGCCTTTAGCTCCAGCTGTGTCCTTCTCTGCAGCCAAAGAACGCAACACTACAGCAATAATCTGAGGTAACCTTTAACGAGTACATCTCCCAAGCATGCCAGCTTTATTTTGTTTGTTTCTTCATGGCTCTGTACAAGTAAAATGCTAAGGACAGGACTACAGAAGGTCAGGGTTTTCTTGAGATGCAGCATAGACATTACTGGCATAAATTTAAATGCTGAAATGTTTTTGGCTGGCATCTCCTCTGTTTACGCAAAATTTCCATTTTAAACTAAAGTGTTGCCTCAGTTGGGACATGAATCATTGATCTGAGTACAGGATCTCCAAAAGACCAAATCAGAACTTCACATCCAGTTATATTCAGGGATGACTGTTTTGGGTCTGGGATCCATAGCTCATTTCCAATTCCCTATCTTGTTTTCTTGGTGTGTTTTGGGGGTTTTTCCCTTTTCTTTTTTCCAACATAAACCAAGCAAATAAACCTGCCTCACATCAGATGAACAGTATTTTATATGAATCCCACAGATGGAGTCCAGGAGTTAAGAACAACCCAGCACACATGTATATGGATAACAGGATTATCTTTTACTGGATTACACAAAGTAAAAGTGAAACCCCAGGTGTTTCAACAGCTACCTCGGAGGTGAAAGAAAAACTCCCCAAGAAAAGGCAAAAAGTTAACAACTCACCAGCAGTGATGTTTTTGCTTCTTCCTCTGGAATATGGAGTAGTAACTCAAAGGGGAAGGGAATACTGAACTGGGCAGACCCTGGGTTTCTCTTCCATGAGGTGAAGAACAGAACGAATAACCCTTAAAAAATGCTGTCTGCTACCACCTAGTGGAAAACACCATTCCAGGTTCCCTGACCTACATAAATTTATAGTTTCATCTTGGGGATAGTCATGACTTGATTGCTGTTTCCCCCAAACCCACCCCCCAATGTTATATGGAAATAGTTAGCAAAAAGATTATTTCTTTCCAAGAACTCTTTCTAAAACTGAGTAACAGAGTTTCTGGTCTGTCATCTGAGCTCAATCTTCAGTTTTGTCATCTGCAAAATGGAGGCAGGAAGACCAGGAAGAATTTTATTAAGTTTAATTAGCGCAAAGGGCTCTTAATAGCAAATAGAGCTTTTGGTCCAAGGATCTCAGACTACTTTGGTCCAAGTACTCAAATTACCAAGGCTTCAGTCAGCAATCCAAGAGGCAGATGTACTGCTGTGCTTGCTATATAGAAAGATAAATAGCAGGGGTTGCAAAGTTACAGTTGCCTGAATTCACATAATAAATCAATATGAGAGCAGGAAAAAAAAAAATCTGCATAGTTGCAAAATTGTTGGATCCCTGCTGTTTGTATCAAGACAGTTTTACCTCTGGTAGCTTTTGGAGAGAGACCGCCTTCCTTCACCTTTGTATATGCAAAATATTTTGTAAATGGAGAGCAGATTCTGGCAGCCAGTGCAGTACAAACAACCCAGAACAGGTCCCTGTGCATCTCGATATAAGGTTGCTCAGACCACACTGGCCACATGGTATTCATCCGAACATTGCCAGAGAATATAGGGAAGGGAGAGTAACAGCCCTTGCAGTAACACTAACTCAAGTGGACAGCTCGTGCTTTGGATGAGGAGGAAATTTTCGTGATGCTGTTACGTCTGGTACCTCAGGGGCTGTACCAAATAGATGAGATTTAGCTTGCTGAGTCAGGAAGGCCTGTCTCTGGCAGAGGAAGGAGATGGGCTTAGTCACCTCTCAGCTCTTTCCTAGGTCTCTTCTCAAAAGCACAGCCCCTGCAATTCGCCAAGGGAGAGTCCTTACGTCTTGGGAAGGGTGGGAGCAGGAGGGGGCCAGGAGAACAGCATGCCTTTATCCTCCCTGTTCCCTTTTTTCTGCCAGGTTCTAGTTGCCAGTACTGCCGAGCTGCTGGAGCCCCATCTCTTGACTCTGAGGTGGTGTGGCAGCAGAAAAGGCACCGCAAGAGCCCCTGGCTGACAGCTCCTGACATTTTTGCTTTGCCAGTGCACATTCACACTGGCATTTTGCTTGCAGCTACCCACTGGATGAGCCTCTGTTACTTAGAGAGACGGTCTCTAAGCTGGGTTTTGCCACCTTACATCAAGTGCATGAGTGGCAGTTGTTCAAAGCTGTGGCAGTAAATGGCAGCTTCTATTGACAGATGTGTACAGGCAGGACCAGAGCAATTTATTTCCGCTTAATCTACTTCCAAAAGGCTGCGCACATGGTGCACAAAATGTTTTAAATCTACTAGAGGAATTTTCTAGCAGAGAATAAAACAAGTTTTAAGCCACCTCCCCTGGGAGTCCAAATGGAGGTCCCTTCCTTTGCAAAGAACAGGCAGCAGCACCCTTGCGGTTGCTTACTCATCTCAGCAGAGAAGTGAGAGCAGAGAATCCCTGTGTTAACCTTCCATTGCTTGAAACCACTTGCAAGCCGTTCTGAAAAAACAGCCATAATCTGTTCAGAGAGGAAGGATGGGCTCGGACATTGTCATTACTTTTATCCGCTATCTCCCCATGAGTCATTTAATTCTTCATGTGAGCATGTCGTAACAAAAAGTGATGTCAGGAATGATAGAAAAATGATTGCTGCAGAATCAGTTCCCTCTGGCAAGTGGCAAAAGACAAAATAAATGATCATGGTGCCGAGGCACAAGTTAACGATCAGAATAGGCAGCACCACCACGAGCCCTCTACAAAGCTGCTTGAAATGGAACTGCCTGAATCACGCTGCGCAGACACTGGGAATCATTCACACACAGCTAGAAGAGCAGCTCCCCGAGGCAGGAGGGAGAACTGGGCCCAAACCAAAACTCAGTGGGCAACTCGGGAGCTGGGAACTGTCTCTGGCAATACTTCTCAGTTCCTTCTTTCCCTGACAGCTGAACTAACACTTGTCACAGAGGCGCAAACCAGGCAATTATAGCAAGCCTGGATGCCACAGGGCTGGACAGGCTCACTATTTATAGTTCTCTACCAGCAGAGCTTTCCCACTGTGCTGCTGCACACAGGTTAAGGTACAGTCCATGCCTTGAAGGGCTCAGTCTAAATAAAAATAGAAAAAGGACTAGCAACCCCTTTTTATGATGAGAGCCAAGGCTCAGAGATGAAAAGATAAAAAGGAAATCCACAGCAGAGCCTGGAACAATGAACTCCAACTTCTCCCCTGCAAATTGCCCTTTATTTTATTAACTCCTTCCCTGCCTGAAGTGCCACCTCTCTGCTACTCATATTTAGTGCTTAGCAGTGTGATACAGTATTGCTGAACGGTTCTTGCAAGCTCTGGCCTGTCTTGCCACTGTAAAATGATTTTCCCTACCTACAGCAGAAGGGAGAAGGGATGTGTGCCTGCCCTTAACTCCCTCCTGAGACCTGGGTCCGTGCCCCGTTGACAGGGTGGGAAGCAGCAGACCAAACCAGCATCCTGGAGCGCAGACCCCGCTAAGGGATGAGAAACTCCCTGGAGTGGAGCAGGCTGCCAGCTTGGCGAAGCCTGTCTCCTTTGTTTGATGGAGAGAATTAAACCACAAGTTGTTTGTAAGTTGAACTTTGAAGTGTCATCTTAACAGTCTGAAATGCTGTCACCCAACAAAGACAAACCTTACAAACCCGTTTTTTGTATTTGGAGACCATCCACAGCCCTATTCTTAGGCACACACTGGAACTGGCCATGTTACAGTCCTGCCTCTATTCTCATGCAGTAAGAGGCAGAGGGGATTCCCTCAACCTGCAGTATCAAATACAGAGGAAAAGTCTGGAAAAGAACCACCTAAAATAGCAGTGAAGAAGTCACACTGCGACATGAACTTTTGTGTTGAGAGACAAGAAAAATTAGTATTGTAGGAGCTGGTGACTTTTTCTAATGACGTATTAATGAAAACAACTGCTAGAAAATTATATGGTGATTCAAATTAGTATTTGTAGGTTTAAGGACCTGAGATCTTTCCCCTTTTACACTACATGCATAAGAAATAATCATTGCTGAGGCAAGTTCTCGGCTTTCTTCAAGGATTCTTTCTAGATCCGCCTGACATTTCCTTCGCTAAAACACGGCTTTTAGCTCAGCAACTGATGCTCTTGCATGAGTGAACCCTCTGCTGGCAGCTGGGTTTTGGTCAATTGGTTTGACCACTTGTGTTAAATATGATGCAACACGGTATGACAAATGCAGGCGAACATCAGGACGAAGCGTGATGGAAATGCTGCATCCCAGCTGACAGGTCAGTGGGAGGGAGAGGAATTATTTGCCCTGGTAACAGCACATGGAAAAGCAGAAGCAGGGGGTAGGATACATTTGCAAACATCTCATGTTCCCTAAACTTTTTTTACAGCCCCTCGTTAGGCTTTGCAACATCCTGAAGTAGACAATGATTACCACATTCATTTTCTGTCTTTCCCCTCTTTCAAGAAGCTGGGGAAGGAACCAGAAGACCTGACCGTGGATGTATTAACTTCCCACTATCATGTCAGCAAGCCCCCGTGTACCGTGCACTTCCCACTGGCAAGGAAAGAAAGGTTAAAACCTTGTACGACAGGTTAACAGCATGATTTGCAGCAGCAGCTTAAATAAATGGTTGCAGGCATGAAAGACTAGCAGGCAGCTAATCCTTTAAAGACTTAAGAGCAGCTACTACTTCAGTCCAAGTAAATATTTCAAAACAAAATTAATTAGTGGTGACTGGTAGGTTTTTTCGTCTCTTTTAACAGCCCAGGCTGAAATAGTGATTCTTCCACAGAACTTACGCTTTCAGTGCCAAAACTGCTATTTCACAGGAACAGAAAGAGTCCTCTCCAAGAAGATTCATCGCAGTTTTGTCCCTTACTGTAATTGCAGCCGAACTGGAAGAGCTGTACATGAGCCTCATAGGTCTGTGATGCTGTCAGAGAGGCGAGCTCTAAGAGCAGCTCCAGAGCTGGAGGGCAGCATCACAGCTCGGCATCCAACAGCAGTACAGTGTAGAGGAAGGAAACATTGGCTTCCTGATCCTTGCCATAAGATCTGAACACTCAGGCCACAGAAAAAAAAAAGCCTCCTAACAATTGCATTACTTCCAATCAAAAGAAGTTTAACACCTTCTAGACATGGGTGACAGATCACAGAAGGAAAGGCCTCAAGGTAACAAGTACACAGCCAGCACAACCCAAAATCTACCTGAGCCTGGAGAAGCGAACAGTCAATGAAATAATTTGGAAACAACCATTTCTAATCCACAATTAAGCTTTTTTTTTTTTCCCTTGACCCTTGGCTCCATCTCAGAACAAAGCCAATTCTCATGGGAGAGAGGAATCTGTCACGGCCCGCTGCAGTGTTTGGACTATTTTTAGTTAAATCCAGCATTCCTAAAAACCTCAAGCTGCTTTTGTATTAAGGAAGGAGACAGGAATTGCTGTGAACACGCACATCCACATTTCACACGGGGAGCACAGAACACAGCACGCCAACTGCCCTGCAGCATGAAAGCATACCTGGGCCGAATGCAGAGCTCTAGGCAAAAGGCAAAGAACATTTCTTTCCTCCAGGTAGAGCAAGCAGAAGATGAAGGCAGGGTTGCTGACTTCCTCAAGGTGGAAGAGGCAAACCAAAGGTCTTTGCTAGCTGTCAGGAGGCCAGAGAGACCCCGGGGGCAGGCAATTTGCACTTACCCTCTAACCTGATGAGCAGAGTACAGCAATGAGGAGAGTGCCAAGGGAAAAGGCAGGATCAGCCAAGGAGTCCCAGAAGCAGAGATCTTGCTGGGAGGAGCAGGACAGACACCTCAAGGGAAGGGCCAGGAGAAGGCTTCAGGAGAGGTTTCGGGAGAGGCAGAAGATATGAGGCAGTTGTATGAATGGGCTGATGCTTGGGACTTTTAAGGACGAGGCATGAGGGGGAGGAGTATGGAGGGAGCGTGGAGAAACTCGTTTAGGCCACAGCATAAGTGGAGCATAGCACAAATCTGATTAGAAGGGACAGGACTGTAGCGCCAAGTCATCTCTCCCTGCCCTGCAGGGTTTTGACGTCATCTTTTATGCTAAGCAAAATCCACACTGCTCTGAGAGTAGCAGTATAGCGCTGAGCCTCTCTGTGGCAAATGTTGCTGAATTTGGCTAATTGCAGTTGACAGAAAGAAGCAAACGCCGACCGCAGGGGCTGGTCTAAGTGTTCCTGCACGATGGGTACCAGAAAAGCACTAGAGATGCTGTTGCAGATTGTGCTGTTTGTTCAAACGAAGCATTTGGTTTATAGCTGTATTTATAGCATGGGGGTCATAGCCAGCGTGCTCCAAGTGAGTCATCCCGTTCTCTCCCTCATCTCCACAGATGTTTCACACAACTTCTACTAAAATATTTTCAGGACTAAGATCAATAACCAGCTGGCCAGCTCAGCCTCCTTCCAACCACCCAGCTCTGCCGACAGTTGAACAGTTCAACATCCAGCCAGGCCTTGAGGATGAGCTTATCAAAAGGGTAAGAGGAAATACAAATCACTGCTGAGAAAAGACTAACAAGCAGTTCAAAACTCAGATTTCCTCTTACTACGTCACCCCAGGCCCTCTGCCCTTCCCATGAACCTCCATCAGCACAAGTACATGGAGAATCTCAGCAAGAACCATCAATAGTGATGCCAAGGAACATACACAGCATGTGGAAAGTTGCTACCTGGAGTACTTACACCCCCTTTGCCAGGAGCAGACTGCAGTGCCAGCAGCTGCTCCCCTGTAGAGGGAACAATGTCTCTTTACAAGGCTCTCTGTACAGACAGATGCAAAATCATGAGCCATATGATATGATATCATCAAAATCATAAGAATCACAACATTCTGGCTCCGCAAACCTTAAAACCAAAGAATTGCAAGACCCGGATAGGGGGATAAGCCCTTCAGGCTAGTGAAACACCTCACCACTTCATCACATGAAGCAACCGACAGCACACTGTCTGCGTCTTCTCTCAAGGGTTTATCAGAAGCATTTGTGCAATTCTTCCGAGAATTCTGCCTTTTCCTACTGGTCCTTGCCACTGCTGAGTTTACCTGCATCCCTTCTATTTTAGCCACGCGATAGAGCCCCTTTCAGGCAGGGGAGATCCTTCTACAGGTTCTCTCAAAACAGGCATTAGCCATGACCTCGGAGATGCAGCCTTGGATGCGATGCTTCCTATAAACCCTCGCTGTCCCCAGCCTTGTCCAGTGCCCGAGCTGGCAGAGCCCCTCACATTGCTTTTAGCAGCATCTCTGGGTGTGAAGCCTCTCCTGGAAGCCCACTGAGGTCCCTCAGCCAGCGTGTGGGCAGCAGGTTGACTCCTTAGCTTTACACTTGAATGTCACCCCTTGGTGCAAGCCTGCTGCCTGACTTCTCCTCGTGATGGAAACTGGCTGCGGGAAGTGTTAGAAAATCAGTTACACCAGCATCTTCGAGCCAGGAGCCACTGGTGGCCATCTCAGCTGGTGGCATTTGCACAACCAACAGTGGTAAGGAGCCTCCTGGAGAGGAGAGGAAGGGAACAGGCCCCATTCCGCCTCAGGGAGCACACTGTGCTGTTAACCATGAGCCACTGCAAATGAGGAGCTGGGAAAGAGCCATTTCGGACCTAGCAGCAGTTTCCAGGGCTTGCAGTTAAATGTCTGCAGCTACCCAGCACTGTCTCCACTGCTACCTTGTTTGTTCTCCCCAGTTTATTCACCTAGGTGCTTCAACACTGCTTGTCTGTAAGGGGAGTTTCCTCTGATATGCTGCTGCTGCTGCGGAGCTTTCGTTAGCTTTGTTCAGTAAAATAAGAGATTTACTTAAAATGAATCTTTACTTTTATAAGTAATACATGGGGGGGGGGGGGGCAGAATTTCTCTGGGACTGCTGGTAGCTCAAAGGACTCTAGAATCACACTTCCACATGTCTTTCCAGCAACTTAATGGTATTAAATTTAGTATGCAATCATACAGACGCACCATATAGCGGCAACATCACTGAGGGTACATGAATTCAAGCACTCAAACTAGAGAAAAGCCTAAAATCTGGGTGCCTGTTCTTTCTACAGAGCTTCTGTGCATAATAATACCCCATCAAGCTCTATAAATGCTGACTATTTTTTCTCTGAGACAGCTGCCTTGCCGAGTGCCCAGAATGGATGATGCTCAATAAAGGAAAGAGCTATTCAGTATTATCCTCATTCATCAGTGTTCGGCCAGCGCCTTATTTGTCATTCAAGCCCTGCTCTAGAACCAGAAACTTCTTCAGAGGCATTTTCCTGTGACCCTCCCCACTGCAGTGAGTCAGGCTGTTCTCTCCAAACCCACAGCAGCCATGGTTTTACAGAAGGGGAACTGAGGAGCAGAGTCATTAACTGTGGGGTTTGGCAGCAGCATCGGGCACCCAGGGTCAAGGGAAGGATACAGCTACACAGTCGGGGAGTGCAGGGACGGCCAAGGAGCCAAGCCAGCCACACAAATCGTGCATGCAGGTCCACAGCGTGGCAGGAGCGGGAGGAAAATTAAAAAGATCCTATTGTAATGTATCAGCACAGAGGCACGGAAACAACAGCCCCATTTGGGAAGAAAGCTTCGTCGTTATGTAATGTTTAACAACTACAAGAGCTGACGCACCAATTACACTCAAATCTACACCAGAACAGCACCACTGCTACCTACGGACCAGGCTCAGAGAAACAAAGCATTTGCAGTAAAATTTTCCAATCTCTTGAAATAAATGTGAACTCAAGCTATTTTGCAAGAGAAAACTGAACCCTGGCTATTAGCTACATTACAGCTGAACAATTAACAGATATTTTAATACCTAGAGACATGCTCTGGAGGAAAACCATGCTTAGAATGCAATGTGTCAATGCAAAGGATGAAGTCATCTGGATCTACGTTTTTCCAGCAGTCAGCATACCTTTTTTTTCCCCCCAGAAGTATCTTTTTTTCCAAATTAGATATAAAACAATCCCTGCAGAGAGGAAAATTCCCCTGTGGCCATCCCTCATACAGACAGCCCTGGGAGCATTAGGGCAAGCACTGTGCTGCCTGAGAACTTTGCTTCTGTCAAATAAAAAATAAGTTAATTAATTGCCTTTCCACCAGAAATGTCAGCATGTTCTCCTGTCCCCTACATTTACTTCTTATCCTCCTTAGTCAGCTCGGGGTTCCCAGCCCTTCTGCATCTTATCAGCCCCACTTAAAAACATCTTCTCCCTCCCCCTTTTCTTTTTCTATCTAAACTTCCTTTGCGCTTCCTCTCCCCTTTCCCAAAAACTAAACTAACCCACACTCGTAGCCCCTGATAGAGGCTGATTCATGGTTTTACGTCAGCAGCCACTCTCCTGGCCAGCCCCAGCTTTAATTGACACATTTCAGCTGCTGCCAAGCAGTACGTGACAACATCTGGGAAGCAGGGCTGCCATCAGCCCGGGGGCTGGCAGCAGCAGGAGCGTGAGACAGGCGAGGGCCGGCGTGACGCAGCAGCGTGGGGGAAAACGTGCAGAGCTGCGGCCTCCAGAGATGGCAAAGGAGATCCTGGACTCAGGTATTCCTCAGAGTGCAACACCGCGGCACCTGCACACCGATTCAGTCAAACAAGGGAAGAGATGCAAGTTAAAGATCTTGGCTCAGGCTTTAATCCAGGGTTTATCTAGAACACTGGAGGAGATAAAAGGCAATTTTAAGAGTACTTTCAGAGTAAGGCATCACAAAATCACAGAATCCAAATCCTCTGGGCTGGAAAAGCCCTGCAGCTCCTCCAGCCCCACCATGACCC
>NW_020799128.1:448444-458754 GCF_003259725.1 Athene cunicularia | reverse complement strand
TCCCCCCTGCCCTGGGCAGCCCATTCCAACGCCCAACAGCCCCTTCTGCACAGAAATCCTTCCTCAGAGCCAGCCTGACCCTGCCCTGGGCAGCTTGAGGCCATTCCCTCGGGGCCTGGCGCTGGGGCCTTGGCTCCAGAGACTCATCCCCCCTCTCTGCCCCTCCTGGCAGGGAGCTGGAGAGCATCCGCCACTGCTCTCAGTATCTCCACGGACCTGCTCTGCATTAACAGCGATACACGCACGACCCTCTTCCTTTCAAAAACGTTCAGTCCACATGAGGCACACCTGACAATTCGGGAGTACCAGCACCAGCCTGCAAGCCATATTCAGTCACTGCTCCTGCTACGGCACACAGCAAACGGAACTGGATACCTGGACCCTGATGCAAAGCAATTAGGAGTCTGGGGTCTTTGCACATGAGGTTCAAAAGGCAAATCCCGACCTTCTGGAGAAGCACGTTTTCCTGCCACACCCTGGGCACTCGGGATTGCTGCACTAGAGGGTAATCCCAGCTCTGCCCCAAAGCCAGCCAAGGGTCCTGGAGGGCAGATGGAGCCGTTCCAAAGCTGCTGGCTCAGCAGAGCCTAATGCTGACTGGAGCGACTACATTAGCAGTGGGAAACAGGAGGCAACAGCAGATTCAGCTAAAGCCTTAATCTGGTTGCCCAGCACAGTTTTTAGGCCACACAGATCTGTGAATGTGAAAAAGACAAGCTTATGATTTGTACACAGAATGCAGTGCAGTTTATTCATATTAAATACATCTCCTTGCATCACTACTTGTCACATACTTGTTCCCCAGGACACCGAGTTCATTCCCACTTCAGGAGACAGACGGTTTTTACTTTACATAAAACAGAGCTACCAATCTGTTTTCTCTCAAGAACATATCACTGAAGCTAGCAAAACAATACACATGGGATTTATTCAGTACAAACTATACAGAGATTTCCATTTTACTGGTCTAGGGAGTTATGCACAGCGTATTATCTAGACAAGGACAAAATGATTCCAAATAGACAGATGGAATTCAGGTGTCTCCAATATCCACACTAATCAAACTCAAGATTTTTTGGTATTTAGACACTTGACTGCTGATCCAGATTCCAATTCTTCTCCCTCTGTCCATTTGGTTTAAAATAATAAGCAAAATCCAACAACAGTCCTTTTCAAGGATAAGCAGATTTTGCCAAAAGTAACAGTGGCATGGGAAATAACTTGCTTCTGAAGCGTTTGCTGAGTAAATAAACCTGGTAGTCTGACAAGAGCTGTACAGCAAATGCACTACGTGTAAGTTATTTCATGGAAGCAGAGTTTTCCCCCTATTGTACGTATCTGACTCGCATTACTCCAGACAAGCACAGGACAAGTAGATTGGAAGCATTTCTGATGGACAGAGAAGAAAAGGAGAGTTTAACTATAGCGTTTGTCTGCAAAAGTAAACCCAGTGATAACCACAATCTCACTGAAACCGAAAATAAACACTATAAAACAGTTAGAAAAAACAAATATCTTTACTGCTGAAACTGGCTCACCTATTTTTGGAAAATCGTTAGAATTGCCTTGCCCAAGAAGAACTTCCTACAAGCAACCAGCATTATGTGACCGAAAAGAGGAAAAATACAATAAATCACATGTTCTTCCCACCTAATGTTGCAATCCTTTTGGTCAGTTGTGTCTTCAAGCCCCCATCCCACAAATGAAAAACCTCCATCCCCTCAAAACCAGGAACTGGAATCTTGTGACTGCTATACTTCATCTAGAATCTTACAGGTCCCCTCAGATATCCAGCATAACTAACAGTGCTTACCACCAACCTAATTAGAATGCAATTAAATACATTGTTCAATCATCAAAATCCGGGATATCGTCATAGGAATAGCCCCGATAGCCTTTGGAAGCGTAGTATGCGATGCGCAGGTGGTAGAAGCCTGGGAGAAACACAAGGATCCCGATGATGAGCACGGGGATAGCACGGTCCGTGCCCTGCAGAAGAGAAATTCAAGTGTAGTCAGCAGAGATCTCTATGGGGGAGTCTTTCCTTTTTCTTCAGTCCTGCCTCAACTTCATCCCTAAGGCTTGGCTAGCTGACAAAAATGAAAAAAAATAACTTAAATCAGAAATATCTAAGTTTTCTTCAGGCTGAGCACTAAGTTCTCTCCTTGGCATCTCCTCCTTTCTACAGGAAACCCTCAACTGAATACCTCCTTTGGATAGGGGTGGGTCCTAGCACTAATCACAAAGCTGCCAGCGCCAGGCTGGGTGCTGCACACTTGGCCAAAAGCGAGCTTGCCTGGACTGCTGCCGATACTGCCAAAACGCTGCTGTTGCCACAGTGATAAGTAGCAGCTGCCAACCGTAAAGCAACTCCATTCAGCACAAGGTAAAAGGAGAACTGTGCCACAGAGGAGCACCAAGCCAGCTGCAAACAACAGATCCACTTTCAGTGGATCATAAATACAGAGATGAGAAAAGTGGTGCTGTGTCCTGTATAGTGGTCTGGTATCTCCTACATTATCTTCACTAGAAGAGTGATGATCCCTGCATGAAGTTTTTCCAGGACAGCAAGCTGACCTCTGCAGGGAGGTAGCGTTAAAATGAAACCAATACCCCAGGGAAGACACAAACTCAGCCCTTCCTGGCAGATCTCCAGTCCAGCTATGAACCTGCTCCAGACTTGCTAAGTGAAGACAGGGCTCTGCTGCCAGAGAAACAGGGCTGTCGGACACCAGCAGGGCAGTGGAGGGGATTATTTTCTGGCTTCCAGGCCTTTTGCTCTGAATTTCTACACTGAACATGACAGTTCGTGGCAGGCTTTGAGGAATGGACAACACAGAACTCTTAGCAGAAAGGTAATCAAACCACTTACGCCTTTGCTAATGTATCCTGCCAAGAGGAGGGCACCTATGATAATGAGGAAGGTCCCGATCATGAAGAGCACAATAGCCAGTGCAATTGCCTTGTAGGGGATTTTTGGTGGGCTCTTCTTAAACTGAATGGAAAAAAAACCCCAAATATTAAACAGTTTCACTCAGCACAGTTCCCCTCCCACCACAGCAGAGACAAATCCCACAGGTAGCAGCGATGACACGGGACAAGCTGTCACAGCAGCTCCGCAGTGGAACCTCCTGCAGGAATCCTCCCCATGGAGATGCTGAGCCAGCATTTACACCCCTTGCTTCCAGATCTGCCCTGATTTTCACCTCCCTCCAAAGAAATGCACCTGACACTACTGAACCAATCTTGTTTCCAGTGAAGCTCTACAGACTTTCTGGGAAAGAAGGGCTGAAGTGGTGGCTTGCAGCCACCTTTGGACCTCTGAGGCTGCTCTGCTGGGCATGAACAGAACAGCAGCCTCCCGTGCACACAGAGCTGTAGCAGCCCTTCTTAGTAGTTTGCAGTCAAAGCAGCAGCAGAAAGAGGTTTTCTTCCCCACTTTTTACCTGCAGGTCAATATATCCATCATCAGTGCTGGAGAGCTTGGAATATTTGACTTTGCTACTGGGAATCCCAGCAGTCAGATTCGTACGTGATGGCATCATTACAAGGAACCCTGGGCATCAGCTAGAACCTGGAAAGCAACAGCAAAAAAATAATCAGAGCAAACTGGATGACAGCGTCTGAGACACATAGATCAAGCTTCTTGAGAAACAAAGTTAAGCCTGTACTGAAAGACAATCTTTGTTTTTTCATAAATTCTTTTTTTTTAAAGCTTCGTGTTTAAGCCTAAAATACAAAAGCATGACTACAGCTGCAATAGGGTTTGCCAATATTTGAAAGCAAAGTTAAACTAAGGTAGAACTTGTGTTTAAAACGAGATAGAAATGCCAGAATAATATACAATGTATAAACCAGCTCTGGTTTCGCAAGATCACACTTCCAACAGGGAGATGTCTGAGGTCCAGCTATTTCTAAACAGAGACACTAACAAATAAACCCAAACCAGAACTAAACAAAGCAGCTTTGCAACCAGCCGGATATTTTGCAACAGATCCATTTAAAAAAAAAAAAAACAAACCAAACCACCACACTGAAAACTAGAATGAGGTGTAGCTGTCATTCCCCAGACAGCTCGAGTCATGACTCAGAAGGAACATGACAAGGGGATGGAGTGGTTAGTGGATGAGGTAAACTAAAAACCAGTGAGGAGCTAAAAAAGCACAGGTCACTTGTCCGTCTAGCTGCAAGGGAGGCAGTGCTCAGGGTAGAGCTTTATTTAGTTACGCCCGAGCTGTACCCTGCAATTTCACCAGGCCACGAAGCCAACTCCCGTGGTTTTGCTGCCAGCAATGACAGTCCCGGGGAGAGGGGCAGGGCCAGCTGGTGTCTGCTCCTGGGAGCCCAACTTCTCAGGAGCTGAAGCCTGGATCCGGCCTGCCACATCCCCGCCGCACTGCAGAGCCACTTCAGGGGGCCTGACATCACCCAGCAGGACCTGTGCGCCGGGTGTCTGCTCACCCACGGCCTTGAACCTGCACTGCAGCCCAGGGCTGCGATTCCCAGACGTGAGGCAGACAACAGGCTTCCCACACAAATTCCATAGCTTTTTATTTTCTGAGAATGTAAGGAATAAAGAAAGAAGTGCAAATCCCAACTGTTCCAACAGGAAGGGACAAAGATGTTCTTTCCATTCACAACACTATTTGGCACCTAAGGTAATCGCATCACCTCAAAATATTTAATCCCCACTTGAACTGAGATTCTTTGTCTCTTGCCAATTGCTGGCACCAGGTTTGTTCCCCCTGCAGTCAATCTGACTTCGATAAAAAAAGCCAGCACCCTCTGATCTTAAACCCCCTCAGCTATACCTTTAACTTGAACATTTTTGTTTTCCTATAACAAAACCCAAGCACAGACAAAACACATTCCTAGCCCCAATCAATAACTGAAGCATCACCCACCCACAGGGTGGGAACTCTCACACTACAGCTCTGTACACATCTGGTTTTCAGGTCACTACGCAAATACCCCCAGGGGCTCCCGCATGCCCATGCAGCAGGGGAGGAAGCCAGAAGAAAATCAGCACATCTGCCCCATTTTACTCTTAAGTACCAGAGGGCTTCTTACCAACCGCCTCAGTATTTACCAGGTTATTCCTAGTGGCGTCCTAAGAATTATTTCCAATTTACAGCTGCAAAAACGGTCCAGCCCTTCCCATTACCTGCTTATCAAGAAGAAAACAGCTAGTAGGGATAAATGTAAGAAAATATTCAGACCACATGATGTTTAAGGTCCAGGTTCAAGTCCACTACGTTTCACTCGCCTTGTGCCCTACGTTGGTTTAGGAGCACAAACAAGCTCAGCGCTGCGCTCTTTAAGAGGCAAATAAACGGTGAATCACGCTGGTAACTCAGGTTTCCTACCGCCGGCCCTACAGTCCCGTTACAACAGCCCGAGCCCGCAGTGCCTGGGGGAAGGGGCTTCCCGCAGAGCGCAGCTCGCCGGTAACTGCAGACACGGCACTTCCAGCCAAAATCCTGTCTATCCCCTAAATAAAAACGACATATTTTTTTTTCTACGCAGGAATAAGGAAGGGGAAATGTCATTTCTCGCCCTTGCGAGCGCTCAAACCTCACACGAAACACACCCGGCTCCCCTCCTCCAGCCCTGAAATGGTTTCTCTGCCGCTCAACAGGAAATTCACAACGTGTCTGGGAACTCCCCAAACCTGCAGGCTGCACCCGCCGCCTCCGGCACCTTCAAGCTGCTAAAAACGAACACGCACGGGCCCTCACCCGCTACCTGCGCTGCCGGTCAGACCCATCGCCGCCGCCCTGCCCCGCCGCAGAACGACCCAGGAAGTTTATCCCCGGCGACGGGGATTTCCTTCCAGGTTAGAGCAGCCACTCGGCCTGGCTCAGCGCCGCCGGGAGCTCTGCAGGCTCACGCTCCGGATTAACAAGTGGAATCAGTGTCCTTGGGCCGGCTGGCGCGGACGGCGCTCTGGTCAGCGGAGCGCAGCGCAGGGCTGGACCTGTAGCTGGTCTGGACGCATCACTCCTGCACAGACTTTAACATAAAACCTGTTTCCTAAAGGAAAGCCTGGACATAAACTGTCAGACACAGCACTGCCCTCCATCAGGGCTAAGTGTGCGACAGACACGCTATTGCCAGGAAATTTCTAGCACCTGGAACAGCATTAACCCATCAGCTGGGGATCCACTTCTCCAACTGCGCCAGACGAGGAGGCTGCAGGGATTGCCGTGGCTCCAGCAAATGAGTAAAACATGCACTGGATTTAGACCAAAAACCTAATCTCCTTAAGTTTTAAGGAATTCTCCCTCCCTCTGATTTCTTTTCTCTAAACTTCAAAAGTTTATCCGCTCAAACATGGAGAAACTTTACTAAGCCTCTCCCACTTTTTTTTTTTTTTTAGGGGACATCTTGATTTTCAGTGTTTGGGCAGGGCAATAGCAAAGTAAACATTCAGCAGCTTTGAGGACTCACACAGGAAGCAGCCAGTACACAAGCGCGTAGGTACTAACGTTAAAGGAAGTTTCTTACATGAGGCTCCTCAATTTTGTCATCACAGCTGTAAGAAACCAAATAATTTAGCTTATTTTTTTCCAGTGTGTTTACAAGTAGAATAGCATAAATAAGGGTTTGGTAATCCCCACTACAGGGGGTTGCACCAGAATTTGCTAGTCTAGCCCAGCTTTACACAACTCCTTGAAACCCAGATTCCTTCCCTATTTCAGCATCACAAATCTTTGATTCTTTGCTGAAGCACGTTACTTGCCTGTGGGCAGACGTGACCATCCCATTTGAGACATCTTTGGAGTGAAAAACCCCTCCTGGTTATCCAAGGTATCCACTACTACTGTTCTGAGCAACTGATGAAAACCTTTAGGACAGCTGGGCCAGATTTTACATCCAATATGTTTTCTTAAAAGGGTACTGAGTTAATCAGCAAGCCAAGTTCAAGAGAATAAATGGGGTATGCTCTGGAGACACAAGCCAAAGCTCAACACAGGAACTGAAAACCACGCAGGGAGCCATCTGCATCACGGAAGGAAGTCTCAGCCTAAACCATTTCTACTGATAGAGTAGTGCTACTACCAACAAAGAATCGAAGGCAGAGGCATTAAATCCTGTCCCCCAGCTTCAAGCAGGGGCAAGTTCCTATCGCAAGGGTAGCCACATCATTCTGACACAGCAGAATTTGTTTCTCAAATCAGTACTGCCACCTTGTGAAATTCTTCTGCTAAATCAGTTGGAGTTTTCCAAGGGTCAAGTTTTCAGGCAGTTTATGCTCAAGATACTTTTATTGCCAACTAGCAGCAGGTACGTGGCCTCCTAAAAACAAAAAAAAAAAGTAAGCACGCCCAAGAGCACTCTAGAGCCTCCAAGTTCTACTTACCACCCAGCACCCATCAAGCCAACTGAATTGCTGTCTCGTGTTTCTTTGTTTGTGAGTCAGTGGCGCTGCTCAGGTCCCACACTGGGAATTTGCAGCTAGCTGGTAGCAGTCAGGAAGCAGAGAAGCACAGTAGCTGCCTGAAGCTGTTTTTCAAACCCTATTTTTCATGATGAAACCTTCAGGGTGAAACATGCTGTAAACCACAGTTTTGTTTCTTCACCAATAAAATGAACGTGATCACAAATATCCTCGACTAGGGCTGCTGGTGGCACAGGTGAGTGCAGTGCACGTCAACAGAAGCGTGTAAGGAGGGGGAAAAAGCAGACAAGGAATGCAACCTGCTGAGGAGCAGCTTAACGTCAGTAACTCAAACAGCAGACCCTGACCCAGGAAGGGCTCACACAGTTCAGACCAAGCTCCTTGGTCACAGCTGCACCACAGCATGTGCCCACAACACTCAGACTTCACCAAGAGCCAGGGACAGCTGCCAAAGCTGATCCATGAGCTAAGGAAAGCCTGTTCCACAATCCTCTGCTTAAAGGGAATGGCATCACAGAGCAATTAATTACTCAAACTAACCATGCCCCTCCAATTAAACACATCTGAATGATCAGAGAAGCTGGTAACTCCAGTGGAAAAGAGCATACACATGCCTGCTGCTGTGCCCCCGGAAAAGGAGCCAGGGTACAACATAGTTTTGACAAAAGCATTGATTCATCCGTCCACATTTAAACAGGATAAACCCCACGAAATTACATTCTTTATTTCCATTTTCCAAGTTTCAGCTAGAATATCAGCTTTAAAAATAAATGAAGTAAGGTCAAAAACTCACAGCGTAACTGAACAGCAACTCTAGTCAACTACAGGTCCCCAGGTGAAACTTTGGGAAACATCATCTTTACTCAAGTTAAATATTGCACCCCTTCTCTAACACAAGTTGAAAGGAGTAAGATATTTCACCCTCAGACAGCATCTAAGATTACTGGAAGTACAGGAATAGACTAGAAAAATCAAAATTTCCTATTTCTAGAGACATCAGTATAGCAAAATAGTAAGTTGAAAAATATGTACAGAGATATCTACATAATATGCCTAACAGTGCTTATATAATGCTCCAATGCACTGAAATTGCTAACACCACCATCTCCTTCAAGTCAGCTGTCTTCCCTGAAGAGCTCAGATCTCCCCCTCAGTCCTACTCCAATTAAGAGCCTTCTTGTTGGTCTTCAATCTTTGGAGCCAGGTAGTATTTTAAGTGTCCCATGTCAGCAATCTTGTACTCCACAACTGGGAAAAAGAAAAAAACAGTATTCAGAAGGTTCTTCAGAGAAGCCATTCAGAGAGTTCTTAATGCAGTTCTAAGCTGGCAGCTTTCTACCAGATTTTTCAAGCAGAGCTGCTTCTACTTACCAAGAGGAACATCTGCAGACATGCTGAGTGTTACTGTAGGTGACAGGGGAGTGGCTTTGGTAAAAAAGTTCAAGTACCTCAGAGCAAAGGTCAATTGGACTGGCTCATTCATCTCTATTGTAACCTAGAAAACAATCAGCCAGGTTAGACATAAATCAATCCAAGCTGCAGCAAGTTCACTCAATTCAGACAGCGCAAGGGCAGTCATGGCTACTCCCCACTCTGTTCTGCTGAGTGCTGCTTGCAGGCCCTTGGGTAAGGGCCTAAAGCTGGCAACAATTTGCTAACCTATCAACTAGAGAAATGCACGATCCAATCACCCAGCTTTAGCCCCCGATGGGTCAGATAATTAGTCATATTCAGAGAAACCTCAACAGTGAAGACCCCACAGCAACTATGACTGCTTAACTTACAGCTTCTTCCTCTTTATCCACATTGCTGGTCTGCGACAGTTTGATGTTTCCATTGCCCAGCTCTCCATTAGCTGAAAATTTCACACCATCTTTTGCACAGGAGATGACAACTGCATCGCCAATGTGGCTGAGATCTCTACAGATGCGTGCGAATTCAGCGGAGGGCATTTTCACTACACAACTGTATTCTTGTTCCTGTGAACGAAGTGTCACAATTAAATTTCTACCAAGAATCCCAGTGTAGTCACTACACCTGTGTTTGTTCAGGCTTTCCAAAGGAACTCATGTTACAGGCTCAAAGTCTGAGTCTGATGTGGATAGAGGGAAGCACCCATTTCTAAGAGATAGTGTAGTCAGTCATTTGAGGTACTACTTACTGGAATTCCAAGCTGCTCCACATCAAGATCCATTAGTTTCATCTCATAATCAGAAACCTTTTCCTGATCTAAAGAAACAAAGAATAGTTTGACAAGGTGTTTCTGGGAAGCTATCATCCTGAATTTAAGTTTTATTCTTTTCCCCTCTGCCAAGCAAAACCACCTCTTCAGTTGTGACAATAAGATCCACCTCGTTTAATTGGGAATAGAAATCAGAAAGTGACCCAAAGGGGCTGTAAGAGGACAGCAACTCACTAAGAGCATCTGCACATGGCCTTTCTTACAAAGAAAGCATTGGTCAACCTGACTAGGCTTACATCTCCACACTGTTTGTTTGAAGTGTTTGATTACCATGTGACCCTTCCCATTTCAGAAGTATTAATTGTAATTTCCTTCCCACCCTGCATTCATGTGATTTATGAAGACTACCTAAAAATATCACTGTAGTACATCAGTGCCCAAATCTAACACTCACTTGGTGCTTCAAACACTAGAGCCAAGGTATCCGCATTGTCTTCTGCTCGGAGAGTGATGATATCTTCGTTTCCTGCACATTTCAGTATTTTGGACATGCTAAGGGAGGGAGAAAGGGGCGTTACTCACAGGATTACAGACAGAGCAGGAACACGCACCCCTTGCCTACGTGAAAACAAGGCCGGCAAGAAGCAGCCAGCAGCTCGGCCGCGGCACACGGAGCTGTGCGGAAGGCGCAGAGCCGGGGCTCGGCCCCCCGCTCCGTCCCCCTCC
>NW_020799128.1:434099-448394 GCF_003259725.1 Athene cunicularia | reverse complement strand
GCGGGCGGGCTGCGCGGCCTGCGGACCGCGGGGGTCCCTTCTCCTCCCGCCGGGGCTGAGGCCGCTGCTGCGCGACCCCCGTCCTGCCCCTCACCGCGCGCCTCTCCCTGGGCTCTTGCAGCGCCTGCGGGGCCCGTCGCTTGGCTTATTTACAGCCCCCCCTCGCGACAGCCCCCAGACCGGCCCCGAACGAGCAAAGCCGGGCCCCGGGGGTGTTTTTATCCGTAGCTGGACAGCCGGTCCCGGTTCCCGCCGTCTAGGAGCGCGGAGACCTGTGCGTAAACGGGTTTTGTTGGGTATCTCAAGTTGAAGTTAACAGAACCCCGCAGGTTGCTTTAGGTAAGACTTTGGTATCTCCTAAGTCATCCCTAAGTATGTACCCCCCCTTGCAGTGGGGTGCGTGCTCTCCATCGATAGTTTAGTGAGGTTTACCGGTTTGTGTTTCTCCAAAGAAGAGCCGTGAAAAGAAAACCTGACTTCCCCCGTAACATCTCCTGCTCCAAACCCATGCCCAGTTGGATGCTCCGAACCTGGCAGTCACTCCGTGAGTCGTGTCGTCACCCTTGTCGTCTTTACTCCTGCGCCTCCCCAAGGGGGAAAGGAGCAAGAGGAATAATCAGTCGAAAAAAACTTTGTAAATAATATTTTCAGGGCCACAAAGACGAAAAACTGGAGGGAAAAGCGGTTCTTTGCGGCATCGGTCTTTAATGCGCGTGCGATCTTGGGAGCAACCCTGTAATTGTCCGTTTGCCCTTAGTCGCATCATATCGATGTTTCCTTTGTTAATGCATGAAGCACGCGATTCAGAGAAGCGTGAAATCATGAGGCAAAACTGTCTTTTGCAATTTAAGTGTCACATTTAATGCTGTTTTGAACGCCAGTTCAACACCTGCTAGGAGCTCTACAGTCAGGTTTGAGGAAGCTTTATTGTTCTGATGTGATTAGCGAGGGAACTGGGACGGAAAGCACTGACCGCCTCGCCAACGGGTTGCCTTGATGTGGAACTGAAGTTTCTGCTTTTTTCATAGCTTCCATGAAGCTGCCTCACGTGATTTGCCAACCTCTATTAAGAGAGAAATAAGATGGCTCCCCTTTTGTTGTTGTTGTGCACAGGGCAAAGCTGTTACCCTCTAGATAAGTACATTTATCTCAGTTGGAATTTACTTCGCAGCAGAAAATCTTCAGGGACTTTTGTATTCCAGAACTTTTGTGGGAGTTGGAAGACGTCCCTCAGCAGCCTGGAAGGACTGGTACTGCTTAACCAGCATGCAAACAAACTCCCTCGGCCAAGCTGCGATCATGCTTTAGCTTCTTGTCATGCATTCCCAAAGAAGGTCAGAGGGCCGCTATTTTGAGTGCAATCTTGTTATCTCCAGGCAAGTATGCTTTTTACATACAACGAGTCTTCTGAAGGGCTCCTCTAATACTACTTTTGAGTCAATGACTTGAAGTGTCTTTACTAGAGAGAGGGAACGTTTATGTCATCCTGCTCATCCTAAAGCAGCTCAAATGAATTGCAAGAGAAAATAAAAAAGGAAAAGATGTTTCCAGGCACCGAAGAACAGCTCCTCTGAGGTGCTGAGCATGATGTTTCTTAACAATAGAAAGCAGTTACAGCAGGCAGAGAATTTCCCAAAACTGTTAAAATCAAGCCTGGTAGGCGGTTACCTGGTAACAGTTATCCTCCCATTAGTGAAACCCCACAGTGTTGTGCTTTCCATGGCAGCAGACCTCAGCGGCAGATTTTTCTTTCCTCCCCTGAGATCAAGCCGTTGTGTTTTTAGTGCTTGGGAAATGCCTGGCAGAGCCTGGGAATAACATCAGTATAAAGCCAACGCAGCAAAATTGCTCATGCGCGTTCTGTTTATCGGTGGGCTTAGCCTGCCTGCAGGTATTGCTGTCGAGAGGGGAGATTCCTGTTTCTGCTTTGTCATTCAGTTAGCCTTGCCAAGAAAAATGATTTAGCAATGCATGTTGTATTCTACAGAAACCCTTATGTCTTCTGAAAAGAGCTCTTAGCATATTAAAAGAAACGAGTTAAGATGAGATGTAAACATCAAGGCTGATTTTAAGATTAGACCCGGAGAGTTGTGTATTGTACTTGTTCCCACTTTGCTGTTTTGATAATGGAAAGAGAGAGGCTGGTTTCACTTTCTGGTCCTCTAACCCTTGCACAATGTGGCAGCTTTGATGTTTTCCTCCCCGGTGGCACAGGGCAGTGCTTGTAGCTGAAACTGTGCTCCTTCAGTTGAGACCCGTCGTGCCAAAACATTTTAAAATCAGTTTGTGTTAAAACTTGTGCAATACACAATCTTTGTCTCAAAGGGAACAAGGCGACATCTGTTTACTCTGATCAGTGAATGCCTGATCTCTCCAGTGAAAACAGAGGGAAACCTGCTCTGGTGTTATTTGTGCTTGGTACCCATTTTCTTAGCCCAAGGACTTCTTAGATGCTGTTAACTGTTGCTGTAGGTGTGTGAACATCTGAGATTAGATGAGTGAAACAAGCTCTGGTTTCTTGTTATTACAGATCCCGTTCTCCCTTGGTCTTTGGAGGCTTGTCCCTTTGCTTGGTAGACTCATTCATTATCTGAAATCAGAGGTCAATGCCTTCTCTCCTGTGTTGCGTGTATCCCATTAAATCACATTTTCTCTTCCAGCTTCCAAAGAGAACAGGAAAAGTGTGAAAGCAAATTGTTTCATGATGCATGCAGAGCTCGGGAACACCTTTGCTAGTTTAAAGGGATTTTAAAGTTGCTTCTCAGTTGTGTGGCTCAAAAGTGAGGACAGAGGGTTTTTTTCCTTTTCTGTCCTTTTGCTAGGATGCTTGTACTGGTAGCTGTCTGAAATTATCAGAGGGGGTCTCAGACATCTCATGGCCTAGTCCCATGGACGGGGAGAAGGGCAGGTCTGTTTAGAGGCAGGCTTATCTGGGCTGCAGATCACACCCCTGCGTCACTTGTGGCTTTGTTTACCGACCCCTTTGTCACTGTCAGGCAGTGTCTTGCTGGAAATATTGTCCCTTTTAAGAGAGGTGGCAGCTGCAGGATCAAATGGAAGCGGTGCCAGCAGCCGCTCTGCTGTGCAGTGGCCCACGCAGGTGGATTTTTCCACGGTGCAGCGTTGGGCACCTGCAGCAGCTGGATGTGCTCCTTTCTTACAGGAAAGGTGCAGGAGCATTGCTTCGCTGGCACAAGGCCTTGGAAAGCAGGCATGAAGTGTGCCAGGGGGAAATGTTTCTGTACTTAGGAAGGGTTTGATGATGAGGACTTTTCTTCTTTCCAGCCTGGTTTTGTGGTTGGACTGACGATGTGACTTTTTATCTGGCTACATCTGTATCATGTGGTACAAAACGTGAAAGACTTTGGCTTCCAAGCCTCTTGATTTCTTGTGCTTCCGGGCATTTTGCAAGACTTCCCTAGTGATCTAAAGGGCTTCGAAGATACTGAGCTAAGGAAATGCTGGTGTTTAAATGCTTGTGCTGACAAGTAACTGTCTGCCTGGGAGGATGAGAATGCTGGCCTGGTCTGTGCTGGAGAGGATGCAGTGGCTCTGACTTTGGCGTTTGGCTCGGAGAGGGTGCAGGGTGTAGAGAAGTAACAGTGCAGGTGCTGTGGAAATGTAGGCAATTCCAACTCCTGTTACTTCCCAGGTCACAGGAGAGCTCCTAGGATTTGGGAGTTTGTGATAACAAGGTGAGGTTCTTGTAGGACCAAAACCAATAAGCCACTGCAGCGATGCCTCTCTTCATCTTTATCCAAGCCTGCTTCTAGACCCACCCCAAAGGCTCATTTTTTTAATAGCTCTTAATATTATTTTAGGCTTGATACCACACATCGCTTGCTTGGCATCTGCTGAATCATGAGCCTCCTTTATTCATGACAGACGCTAGCAATCTCAGGTCTGCTGTAAGAATACATTTCAGCCTTCCTTGCCGTATGATGCGCAGCTTTATGTGTGTTTACCAACAGGAGTGCATTGTTACCTGTTGTTGTTAATTATGACAAATTGAAATTGGACTCATTGCATTTCTGATGGAGTTCATTATAACTGGCTCTTACATTTAATACCTTTGCCAGCTTCTGGCCTGCCCTGGAGCTGGTGAAAGAGCTGCGTATCCTTTGGATGGTGTTTGACTTGACCGCTGCTTTTCGCAGAACGCGCAGCCTCTCCATTGAACTGCCCATTTCTTTGCCCATTTGTGGTGATGCCAGAGAAGTTTGATCACAGGAAGATTTTTGTCATTTTAAGGGTTGGACGTCTCCAGCTCAGGCTGTGAGGAGATCCTCTCCTTCCCAGTCTGCACGGAGCTGTGGGCAGCGCTTGTGCATGACAAAGCAAGGAGGGAGACTCTCAACGCTCAGGTTAAACCCCACAAGTGGTTTTTGTTGTTACTCAGCCCTTCGGATAATTCAGATCTGGCTTCTGTTTCCTATCTTTATTTAATGACTGTCTGGTCTGGAGAGCTACACAAGAGACTGTCTCTCTTGGCAGTATCTAAAAGTCGCCGTTACCTCCAGGCAGATGGCTGACCTGTTTTCTGAAGTGTTCCCGCTGGGTCTTAGTGGATCTGGGAGCTTCTTACTGAGTTGCCTCTTGCTGCTCCAGCGCGATCGCGTCTTGTTATTGTGTACAATAAGGTCAGCGTAGCATGGAGTGATGGAGGGAGGCTGTGGCACATCCACAGCTCCTGATGGATATTCGTGCTGTCTTTGACCCCGCCGTTGTAGGCTGAGGTCAGGGCTCTTGCGCAGTGCTCAGAGGAGCTGTTCTGCACGTGAGGAGCGTCTCTGCGGGCGCTTCTGAAGCCGTGTGCTTGCAGTGATATGCTGGGGGTGATTCTTGTGAATGGAGGGATGTTTGGTGCTGAGAAGAGAGAAATTGTGATGAGATGTTTGCATTTCCCAGCAGGGAGGAAAACTGAGGACCGATTTCCCTGTCTGTCAACCACATACCACACATCAGGTGGCAAGAAAACCATTTTATGCTCCTGCCTGCTTTTAATGAGCAGTGATGTGCACCAGGGGTAGACTAACCCTGGAGATAAAACCCTTAGGAAAACAACTTATGGGAAGATGCAATGTTTCCAAGCAAATCTCTATTTCCTTTCTGAAAGTAAAGAATACTGCCACTTTTCTTTGTATTGGCCAGGACACATCTGCAGGAGTTTGGGATAGAAAATTATTACTGTCCCTGTTAATAGCTCTATTGTTTTCCCCCAGAATCTGGTGTGTGTTAGCATGTGTCCCTCCTGGTGATCTGCTTCACTTGAGTTTTCTCTGATTTATGCTTTCCAGGATTATAAAGGACCATGAAGATTCATACATTTCTCTTTAGAACAAGGTGTGTGATAGTCTGTAGGTTTATGATGATAGCTGTGACTTCAGAGTATTACTGACTTGGGTTCATCAGCATTACACCTAAACGTACCGCTCCAACAACTCCTTTCCCTGATTAGTTCAAATAAAGCCAACGGGATTGACTGATAGAGAAATGTGAACGAGATTGTGGTACCACCTTATAGTCAGCAATTTAGAGTGGTGAGATTTTTTTTCTGATTAGATTTTGCAAAAATATATATAACTCCAGAGGAGTTGAGGGTCAGAAGCCATTGGCCTTGGCGTGATGCAACTTATCATTTCGAAGGACAAAAATAGACTTTTCCTGCACTAACCTTCCGATGAGAATAGTGTCCCCGTTGCTGCAGAGCTGTTTGTTCTCCCTCTTGTTTCTCACAGCTCTTCCAGCTAACAGCAGATCGCAGTATCTGTGCAGAATCGGGCAGACGCAGCTCCAAGCCGGGGCAGGCTCTTTCAGACAGCAATTCCGAGAGGCCTTTAGGAGCTTGGCTTTCTCGTTTCTGTACGTGTTTCTGTGTCTGCAGGGACAACAAAGTCTGCCAGTTTGGTAAATGCCCCTGTAGCGGAGGGATGCCACTTAGAGAACCCAGTGCTGAAGCATATCTCCAAAACATCTCCATCATGTGTTTCAGGGGGGGAGGCAGGTTCCTTACTTAGCAGTAAGAAATTCTGGAGGAATGCCAGAACCAGCAATCTATTTTTGTGCTCTTTTGTATACAACAGCTTCGTGAAAGGACTTGGAGCCTGATGCATTTACCTTCTTGATTTCCCGGAATAAACAAACCCTGGAGTGGGCGCTGCGCTGGGGGCCAGGCAGAGGATTAACTTGTGCTAAGTGAGTCACAGGGATACGCCACTTGGCACGAATCATATTTGCTGACACTGAGATCAGGCTCTTGTATCAGACTGTTGTTCTGCTAACTGCAGACTGTGCATACCTCCGATCACGTCCCGCTGGCTGAGCTTGCTTCTGTTCAAAACAAAGCGGGCCGCCATGGGAGTTTTCTTAATTATTTCAGCCGCTACGCAAACATTTATGCTTTTTGTGATGTTGTCTGCTAACGGTCTCCGTTTTTAGGCATGCCCTAATTTCTGTGCCCGTTTTCAACTGGAATATGTTTTTTTTTGGGATGGGGAAGGGAGTCCCAGATCAACATAAATGAAACCTGAGCTTCGCTGATTTTTTTGAGACAACGAATCAAGCAGTTGCTGCTAGATGCCAGCTTGGTGGGATCTCTTGATGGGGGACATGAGAAATTTGAATTTAATTGTCCAGCAGATAACTTCACAGCCCGAGAAGTTTAAGCCCTTTCCCCTAGACCAGCACACCAGGACAGGAGCTACTTTGTGCCCACTTGCAAAAAGCCAGTGCTTTTTTTGGACCTTAGTACAAATCAAGCCTAGACACTTGTTTGCTTCTTACTTCTAGTGTTAATGATCACCAAACTTCCCTCTCTTGTTTCACCCTTCTGAGCTTGTAAACCTCTAAAAGAGAATATCCTATAATTAGGGAGTAACAGGACTTTTTTTTTGCCTTGATATCACCTTGGTGATCTGTCTGAGGTGGCCCAGCAGCTGTTGGAGATGGTCAGGTGCCGTGCAGGTAAAGCAGCGAAGAAGGGGAGAGGGGAACAGAGCAGAGAAGTTTCCTGGGCGTAGGAAGTAAAATCAGTTTTGAAAAACATTGTGATTTTCATAACTGACGCCACTGGGTTTGTATCCATTAGACTAATTATATTGGCCTCGATTCTGCAAATGTGCTGAGGTGAGAATAGCAGAGGCTTTAGAACAGTTGGTCCCTGTTGTTCTAGCTGTCAATTATACTGCCTGAAACAGCAGCTATATTTTTCTCTTTAGCAGTGTATTAGCATTTTCCGTCACAGCTTTTTGTTAAAATCTGGCAGGAGGTCTAAATAAAACTGCGTCTTGCTTCAAGAAAGGTGCACAAATAATGGGATTTCTTGAAGTAATTTAAGCCACCAGCATTGAATACTTAACTGTATCTCTGTATTAGGCAGAAAATTTTTGGCAAGGAGATAGCTGACTTGTTTCTATGACAACTGAGATCATGTCATGGATATTTGGGCAAAAAAACTCTTCAAGCGCTCACAGCTTCCGCTGCGAGAAAGCCATGTAAAGCGTGAGCACAAATTTCTTAGCACATGCTTGCAGGAGTTAAGTTGTTTAAAGACAGCTAAGACAACTCATTTCTCCGTGTATCTTTCTTTAGGGTGATAAAATATTGTTCACAAATGTTGCTTAGATCTACTGATTGCACAAATATAACAAGGAAGTAGGTATCTGGCTTCTTTTCTCCGTCTTACTCTGGTTAACCAGTCTGGAGAAACAGCCCTCACAGAGATCTGTGGGGTTTCTTCTTATCATGACTTCTGTAGAAATGAGTAAGTTAGGATAAAATGTACATTGCTATTTTGATTTTATTCCTGCATTACTTACTCCCTCGATTCTTTATGAAGCCTTCGATACCGAGATGACAAATTGAAGGAGCCGCACGGGGCTTGCCTATGGTGCTGGACAGGCAGATTTGCACAAAACAGCCCTTCAATTTAATAACTGCATGTTGGTAACAAAAGGCAGTTAAAGCTACTGCACCTGACTGTATTTTAATAGACTTAATGCTTACCCTGTAAAAGAAAAGGAAAAACAAAGCTAGATTCCAAGATAAGTGGAGGGAAAGTTTGTTTTGCTCTTACTAAGGGGTCTTAATTGTTGCTTGGTTCCGCATCATGCACGTAGATTTCTGACATCCTGACCCACGTCTGCACTGCGTGCTCAGCTGTCCTGAAGGGAGGAGGGAGGCAGAGGGGGTATCAGCAACTGAACTAGCAGGAAAATCGGTGAGCGGGAGGTGTGGTGAGAGAATATGGAATAGATACAGCTGGAGGCAGCTGTTGCCCCAGTGCGGGAGCACCAGTGGGAGGGGTGGGATTGCTGAAAGGTGATGGGGTGTTTTCGTTTGTCTGGGCAGCTTCTGGTTCAGTCAGACCTTGGTGCAAGAGCCAAGCTTTTGGGTACCAGTGTCAGGACGTGTTAGTTGCTACCTCCAAGTCACAGCTGGTTCGGGTGTGAGAATCAGCCTGTGGCTAAATATCTTCGATTTTGGGAAGAACCTAAGCAACAACCAAAAGAAAGGCAGAAATTAGGTCTGTGGGAAGATAAAGGAGAGAGTTTGGTCCAGCAGCTGGGTAAGGACTCAAGTCATGATTTCTGGGTTAACTTACTGTGAGTCTGAGTCTCTCCAGGCTTTTGTTTCAAGAACAGAAAATAGGAGAAAACAGCACAGAAGAGGCATCAGAAACCTGGTGTTTCTTAGGTGAGCAGCAGAATTGGTGACAGAATACCATCCATTAGACCCAGCTTCCCTGAAACGCTCTTTGTACTGGCACTGCGGGACACACTTTGCAGTCCGTGGCTTAACATAGCCCAAACCTGCCCCTTGGCTTCACAAGCTCTTTGCAGAAGCACTGACTCTGTGATGAGCTTAAATCTGCACCGGCGATAGCCCTCGGCGAGCATCGCTCACCGGCGCATGTGCCTGTTTGCCCTCAGTGCTTGCTGCTGCGGGCTGCTTTGTGGAGAGCGTTGCTCTCCGGTGATTATCCTTCGGGGATGGATCTGTCTGGCTCGGCTGGAGGACCGGTGAGGTAGCACTGGAAACGTGTGGGAGGGTGTTACCAAGGCAATGCCACAGCTGGATTAAGTAGCCCAGACCAGGGTGCATCACACTCAGGCTTAAACAAGTTATTTAGCATCTCGCTCAGCTGCTTAAACTGGTGGTTTGTAGGCTGATGGTTGCAATTTGCATAAAATGTATAAAAATAGTGTCAATTACTGAGTCCTCTCCATAGCCTATATCTGGCACAATGTCCTATATAATCTCAACACTCTGTTTCAGTTAGAGATCTAAGGAGGAAGAGCTGATTCCCGGCGCTGCTCGGCTGGTTTCAAAGTGAGGATGTTGACATGTACGTTAGCCCTCACTTTGACTGGCCGTTTCTTCCATCAGGGAAAATGTTTTCTTCCACCTCTCATCAGGCTTAAATTGAGCAAGCAAGACCTGTAGCAGGAATGGGTCTTACATTTAATGTTGAACCCTAACAACATCCCTTTATCTTGACAAACCTCTTGGGTGCCTTTTTTGTACTCTCCGGACATAAAGTGGCGATGCTGGTTGGAGCTGTGGGCATTGCGTGTCTGCGCACAACGTCTCCTCTTCCCGCTGCTGAGGATGAAGTGGGGAACAGCGGGATGCCTGCGCTGTTGGACTGAGCCCGTGAGGTTTTCCTCCTGCTCTTGGAGACCAAAACACTTTTCAGCACAAGGTTTGACTTGGCGTTGCACTGAAATCGGTGGAGCAGGTAACCGGTGATGTGCTTTACGTCAGTTTAGCTGTACCATCCATGTCAGTGCAAGAAATCATTGGCTGGGCTGTGGCAGAGGTCGGGACTGCCTGTTCCAGCAGCTTGATTGCAACATCAAATTCCTCTGTCTCTTGAGCTATACAGTTGCTTTCATCCTTCATGTTCTTGGCCAGGAGTAGAAGGGAGGAAGGCATCAGCACCCTTTCCCTTTCTTTTGGTCCCTGAGCACTTTGTGAAACTTCAGATCCTCTGGGCTACAGGCAAAGAGTAATTTGCCGGCTTTGCACTTAGCCCCGCAACGTTAGCGCTTTGGGGAGTAAAACGCAGGGCTGCTGCCGTGGAGCTGCTCCCTCGTTTCAATGCTTGGTCCTTTTATCGCATGGCTGGCGAGCCTGGGACTTGCATGAGATGATGGATACCTGGACTGCATTAGAAAGCCGCCTGAGGTTTTTGATTGTAGCCTGTACAGATGATAGTGATTGCCCTAAGTACCTGAACACTTCCTTGCCCATTTGATTTGAATCAGTCACATTAATTTTTTGTCTTTAGAAATATGCAACAAGAGAACCCCCCCATTTCCTGAACGGAATCTAGAAGACCAGAAGGAGAAACTTGAGTTTGGTCAGGCTAGAGCTGAAGCTTCTCTCTGTTTAGATTGCTCACAGGAGAATTCTTCAGAGAATCCTTTTCTTTGAGAAAGCATAGAGAAAGCATTGCAATGGGAAACATCGACTGGAGCTAAATGTAGCGCTACATGCATTTCCCAAACCCTGCTCGAGGACAGGGCCCCTGACCTGTGCTGTGCTATGGGATGCCAAACTCATGGTCTTCAAGGAGTTTTATCATTTCCAGTCTTTTTGCCTGCTGCCATTTGCAGCTGCCTTATGGATTTGATCTGTTGGCTGTTCCCAGCTAAATGGCACTAAATCTCCCTGAAGTCCAAGGAACAAGCAGGTTTTACAAGTCACGTAAAAACCAGCTGTAAAAAAAAAAAGCCAAGTTGCATTTCTTTATCAGCTCGCCAGACCCACGTGAGCGCTGGCAAAGGTGGTTACTTTTGGGTTCCTCTTCCTTCCCTGCCGATGGGTACAGAAAGAAGTGAGCGTGAAGCAAGGCGAGGAGGAGGCGACACGAGGTGTGGCTGGCGTGATGGCTGGTGCTTCGCTCGTCCCCGGAAGTCATCTCTGACAACACCGTCGTATTTTTAGCTGCCTCCACCTGACGGTGTCTAGTTGTCCTGGTCTGTTTTAAGAACCTGGCCTGCAGCCATTGATACGTTAGCTTGGGGAGTAATTATCTCTTCCTGCCTTAAATAAGGGACCTCTCCAGGCTTACTGCTCTAGCGGACTGCAGATACTCCTGGATTTGGTTACACCCCACCAGTCCCGGCAGATGCTTGTTTTGGTGGGGGTCCCTGCTCTCCCAGCACGGGGCAGCGCTGCCTGGGAGCCCAGAAGGGTGAAGTCACTTGGTTTGCAGAGCTCCCAGCGTCTATCAGCTCGTGTCCCTCCTTGCTTTTCCTGCAAACACGCTCTCTTTTCCGGGGGTTTTAAAATAGTGCATGGTCTGAGGTGAAATGCCTGAGACATGAGTGCTCCCCAGGGAGAGAGGCCTTTTCCTTCCTTGCTTCAAGGACTGAGGGGCAGGATGAAGCTCTGCTGCTGAAATGAAGGGCAAAACGTGGAAGTTTGGATTCGTCCTCTATTCAGGAGCTGGGCTGGAAGAAAGAATGCTGCTGGGAGAGGACATGGGACTGCCTGGGAGCCAGGAGGACATTTATAATCCTTTTTCCACCACTGGCCTGTTGCAGAGCCTTCAGTAACCTCCTGCTTCGCCTGTATTTATTTACCCCCTAAACACAGGACTTTGCTCTGAGCTAAGCGAGGGGCGGGGACAGCACATGTATTTCTTTCCAGTACATCAGGTTTCTCCTGTGGCCAGAGAGGATGGTTGGGCCTGAGCGATAAGCTGTGCTCTTCCTCTTTAGCTGTTTGAAGATGGGCTCGGTGTTATTTTTAGTGCCCGCATGTAAAGTCAGCACTTCAAAAGTCTGTCTGGAAGCCTTGAGCCTGTCTACTTGGAGGCCTTTCTGTCTGATTTGGGCAGTGTGGCATACTTGGAGATCTGCCTGGGGACTGGGAGACCTTGTAAAAATTCCTGCTAACGAGCCCGTGTCCCTTAAGCATTTGCTGGACGTGGAGATACGTATTAATCAACAGTGAGGCATCTGTAGCTGTTCAGAGGGAACAGATCCTTTTCTGTGGCTGCTGCTGAAGCTGACGGAGAGTAAAACTCACTGTGTATGTCACCTAAAACACTTGATGTTGTTTCTCATGGGTATAACCTCATGTCATACCTGAAATATTTTCTTCTCTTTTCATGCAGAAGCAGAGTTGTGATAAGTGTTACATCCAGTGGGCATTGCGTCTAGTAAAGCTCTTTGTCTCTCTTTAACTTGCAGGAGTCAGAGTCCGAGAACAAGCTGGATGCAGAGACAGCGTCAGACAGTGAAAGCAGATCTGAATTTGGAGGATCAGCCCCTGTGCCGACATCAGATGACACTCCAGAGGTCCTGAACAGAGCTCTCTCCAACCTGTCCTCAAGGTAGCACTCCCTGAGCATCGTTTCCCTCTGGTGCCAGGGCCCCTGCACCTTCACTGTGGTTTTCCCAGGCCCAGCAGCATGGCGGTGGCTGCTGGAAGCTGAATAAGCAGCTCTCAGAAGCGCTGCGCTCTCCCTCCGTGGTGTGCAGCAGGAAGGTGCCCCCGAGGCCACAGGAAGCAGAAGATGAGGGTGCTGAGAGCACAGTGCAGCGCTCAGGGCTGTGCGTGGGAGAAGATGGGTGGCAGAGGGGTGCTGCTGCTTTGCTGCCTGCTTGCTCTTGGCAGGTGAACAGAGGCAGAAGTGTTTAGCTTTGACAGCACTTCAGCTGCGGTGGTTTTAACCACTGGTGTGACCTACTTCTGCAGGAATGCGTGAGAAAAGCAGGCTGGTAGGGACAAGGTTTAAGAGCAAACTGGGAATGCTCTCTACAGACTGCTTTGGGGGGAAAACATATCACAGAAAGTGTCTCTGCTGGGTGTGCTGTGAGATGGGAGGGGCTCAAGGCAGGATCTGTAGGAGACTAGTGAGGTTACAACACTCCAGGGCCCATGTTTCCTCTTGAAAGGGAGTGCAGAGAGGGATAATAGTCCCCGTTTTATCTGAACTTATTAATAACAACTTACTACTTGTCCAGGGTTTCGGAAACCTGTAGCAGAACAGGAACAGATGCTCTCCTGTCCTGTTTCAGTGCCCTTGGAGCTGGCTAATGCTTTCTGCATTTATTGAGGTTCATAGCAGGGAAGGCTGAGCTGAACCATAGCCTTGCAGCTGCTGCAACCAGACCTTCATCACTAGATCAAGGTCACTCTGCAGCACTAAAAGGAAACTTGGGGTTTCCAGGGCTCAGTTTCCTTCCTGTGATGTGCAGAGAGCAGAAGTGCTGTCCTGCTTCCTGGTTTTGTTTCAAGTTTCTCTAACTTTTTTCCTTCTTTATGGCCTAGATGGAAGAATTGGTGGGTAAGAGGCATCCTCACGCTGGCAATGATCACCTTCTTCTTCATCATCATCTACTTGGGACCCATGGTCTTAATGACAATAGTAAGTCCAGAGAAGTGCCCTGATGTTCACAGCCATAGAGGGGAAGGTTGCTGGGACCACTGCTGGGGTGGGCAGCTCAGAGCCTTATATTTTAGAGATCCATATTCAGCTTGCTGGATTTCTCTCTCCATGGAGGAAACCTAGGAGGAGTCTGTAACTCTCTGCCCTGGTGGTCAGCATTTGGCTGCAATTAAAACTAATACATGGGGTTGTTTAGAAACCTCCTGCAGAAGAAATGGGAGGGAAAACCTACACAATGACTTTCCCATGTTGGATTAGAGACTCCTGCCAGACTGACAGCGACTGCTAAAGTATCCTTTGCTCTGCTCTGTTTTTTCTCTCCTTGAAGAGAGATGTTTAACCAACCTGTATTACAGCTTCCAGATGTGTTTTTGTGCAGGTGATGTGTGTCCAGATCAAATGTTTCCACGAGATTATCACAATTGGCTATAACGTGTACCACTCGTATGACCTGCCCTGGTTCAGGACGCTCAGCTGGTGAGTGAGGGGGGAGCTGCTCCCCTCCCCAGTCTTGTGTGCAGCCGTGATGCTTCATCTCACTGCGGGCAGCAAGGGGATCGTCTGCAAACCAGAGACCCTGGCATTGCTCTGTGTTAGCGAGGGCCATGTGTTAGCAGCTCTTGTAAAGGCAAAGCCCCCCCAGATCTCGATAGATCAGTGTCTTGAAAGAGCCTGTATTGACCTTGATAAGGGCACGGAGTGTATCAGCAGTAAGTTCACAGATGACACCAAGTGAAGTGGGAGAGTCAGTCTGCATGAGGACAGGGAGGCTCTGCAGAGAGACCTGGATAGATTGGGTCGGTGGCCAACGTTAACGGGATGAGCTTCAACAAGGGCAAGTGCCAGGTCCTGCCCTTGGGCCACAACCACCCCGTGCATGGCTACAGGCT
>NW_020799128.1:365847-434049 GCF_003259725.1 Athene cunicularia | reverse complement strand
CGAGGCTGGGGAAGGGCTGGAGAATCAATCCTGTGAGGAGCCAGGGAAGGAGCTGGGAGTGTTCAGGGTGAGGAGGAGGAGGCTGAGGGGAGCCCTCATCCCTCTCTGCAGCTCCTGACAGGACATTGCAGAGAGGCCGGGGCTGGGCTCTGCTCCCAGGGGATCAGGGACAGGACAAGAGGGAACGGCTGGAAACTGCCCCAGGGGAGAGTCAGGCTGGGCAGGAGGAGAAAATGTTTCCCAGCAAGAGTGGTCCGAGAGTGGAACAGGCTGCCCGGGGAGGGGGGAGTCCCCATCCCTGGGGGGTTTCAGGGCCGTTGGGATGAGCTGTGGGGGATGTGGGGTAGGGGAGAGCTTTGTGGAGTCGGGCTGAGGGTTGGACTCGGTGACCCCGAGGGGCTTTTCCAACCTGAGCGGTTCCGTGATTCTGTGATAGAGTTTGTCCTGTTAATGAAGCTCAGAGATTTGCATCCCATGATCTGTGCCAGGGGCAGCTTTGACAGGCGTCACCACTTCGAGATGGACACGGTTGCTTGGGTGGGAGGGGAGTTTTTAGGTGGTTGTGAAACAGAGTTGACTGTCGGGAGGGGAGGGCTGGGAAGAGGGCAGGAGCAGGGCTTTCGGGAAGCCCCGAGCCGGCGCTTTGGGGTGCAGAAGCTGAGGCTGTTGAGGAGTGCCACCTAAAGGCAGAAACGCTTTGTGCATCAGAAGGCCAGACCCAGACCCCAGCGGTGAGTGGAGGAGCCGAAGGATGCAGCCATTAGTTTAAATGAAGGTGACATTTCCACACGGGGGGAAATAAAGTTCTGGTTGTCACTTGAGGAAAGCTTGTCTGCTCGTGGCAGTGTAAAGACCTTGGGGATCAGTCGCTTTCTGTGTTTCTCCAGAAGCCTTTTAGGGTTCCCGCTAACAAGATCTGCATCTTTCACAGGTACTTCCTGCTCTGCGTAAACTACTTTTTCTACGGCGAGACTGTGACGGATTATTTCTTCACCTTGGTTCAGAGAGAGGAGCCCCTGCGAATTCTCAGCAAATACCACCGCTTCATTTCTTTCGCCCTGTACTTAACAGGTGGAGAACACATTTTCTGCAGGTTAACCTCGTCTGGGCTGGAGGGAAGAAAACTCTTTGAACTACTCTTGTCCTGAGTATTGTGCCCAGTGCAGTATCCATAGCAAACGATCTCTGCTTTTCAGTGATGCTGTCACTCGGCTGCATGGTTAGAGTAGTGGTGGCAAATCTCTTACATGGGGCT
Source organism: Athene cunicularia (assembly GCF_003259725.1). Lineage (NCBI taxonomy): Eukaryota > Metazoa > Chordata > Aves > Strigiformes > Strigidae > Athene > Athene cunicularia. Next base: position 432,794 of record NW_020799128.1, on the reverse strand, counting down.
TTGTAGAAGAAAACTTCATAATCTGTACGGGACAGCCCAGATGCTTCATCTGTCCAGGTGCTACCTGTAGGCATTTTGTCATTTCCAAAGTAGTGTGTTTTCCCTCTCCGTGTTGCTGCTTTACTCAAGTAAAATCCTAAGGAGCTGTGCAGTGTCATGGTAAAAAACCTAATTCTTGGAGACGCATTCCCACCATTTACTTTTCTTCTGTCTCTCATCAGGTTTCTGCATGTTTGTCTTGAGTCTGGTGAAGAAGCACTATCGTCTGCAGTTCTACATGGTAAGGTTAAGTTGGAGGCAGAAAAAGGGATAATGTGGGCTGCTTGAAAACGTTGTGTAGAGGACTACATGTCGGTAGATGCTTCTGTGCGGGTTGTGTGTTGTAATGCTGCCTGAAAGAAAAGTTCCTGTGAGCAAACAGTATTTTTAGGAAGCTGGCCCTGGCTGTATTTCCCTGCAGTCATGTATTCTCTTCTCTCTACACTTGTGGATGCCAGTAAGAAACTTTCTGCACAGAGAGGACTGCGCAAGGCTACGTGACTCTCGTACTGAGGGTAGATTGCCACCAGGGTTAATTGGCTATGTCCCCCTTTTCCCAAATATCACCAGGGCGTTACTTGTGTTTGGCTGTGAATGCAACTAGTTTTGCTTTCCAATATATTCAGCACACAGGGATATAGCTTGGCTGTCTATCAGTCTCCTCTTCTTGTATAGTCAGAAGACTGAGTGAGATGTTTGGGCTAGGGGTAGGCTAAAGAGCATTTGCTCCAGCAAAAGTGTCCCCAGTGAAGGTCAACTCTGGGCTTGAGCTGAAGAACATGCCCATAAATTACTAGGGGTGACCGTTCCCTGCTTTTCGTGACTCTTGGTGTTTGTCGTGGTGAAGGTGCATGTGAGAAATGCACGTGTACGTGAGCCCTTCTGTGCCCGAGAGGGAGCTGACGGCGTCTGGTTTCTGCCAGCCACGTGTACGGGCGGTGTCTCTCGGCAGGCTGGACTGCATGCTCTCTTCTCTTCCAGTTTGGATGGACCCACGTGACGTTGCTAATCGTCGTTACCCAGTCGCACCTCATCATTCACAACCTGTTTGAAGGAATGATATGGTGAGTCGGTGTGTTCTGAGTTGCTTTGATTTCTGCAGCCTGAAGTGGATGACTGTGTTTGGAGTTAAAACTTTTTCTTTTATAAAAACAAATGACCAAGGAGAAGGTGCTTCCTGTGAGGGACCAACCCGAGCAGAATAGAAAATAAAACCATTGTGTGATACCTCGGTGACTTAGCACTTGCTTTGTGCTGCTCGAGCAGAGAGTTGTTGTAAAGAAGCATCTGAAAATTGCTGTGGGGTGCAGGGACCTTTCGGGCAGCCTCAGGCCCGTGTGGATGCTTTCTCTTTATACCCACATCTAGCAAATGGATGAGAAAGTGCTGCTCGGCACTTGATTTGGGATCATGTTAAAAGCAGCACTGTGGAAGGAAGAAGGTTGCAGCCTGCCACCTTACTCCAGCTGCTGTGCAGAGGGGAAGCCCTTTTGGTCTTCCCAGAAGCAGCAGGGCAAGGAGGTAATTTTGTCCGCTTGAAGGTTGCATGTTCCTCTGTGCATCACAACCAGCTCGGAGTGCTCTGAGAGCTGCCTGCTTACAGCTAAAATGCAGCCTCTGGGGGAAAGGAGGTGACTGCCTAACAACCTGTTGTGTGGGGCAAAAGAAAACGCTTAAAACAGGCCGTTCTGGGTACATGACCTGCTTTTTAGTCCAGAGCACTGGAGTAATCCCTCCAGATTTCCCAAGGAGCTTCAAGTGGTTGCTCCTGCATCCAGGTTGATGTGACAGCACTGCAAAGCATCTTGTGAAGCAACTGCTCATTTTATCGAGTCTTGGAGTTGTCTGATCTTGGCACTTTCCAATGGTTTGATTCTCCTCCCGTCTAGGTTCATCGTCCCAATTTCCTGTGTCATTTGCAATGATATCATGGCATACATGTTCGGGTTCTTCTTTGGTCGGACACCACTCATCAAGGTTTGTAACACTTCAGTGGATGAAACGTGCGTTTTGGCTTCTTTGGGTCTTAGTCCTGTGTTCCTTATCTTCAGTTTTGTGGTTTGCTGTGGGTCTGAAGCAAACCTCGAAATGAAACTCGGTGTGCCTCCCAGCCTTCGAGGCTGTAAAGTTAAACAAACCGTGTCAGACCGAGATGTTAGTGCCAGCTTCTGACCAAACTCTTATTTGGTTGTTGACACCAATTTGTATTTGCCTCAGCAATTCACAAGTGAGGAAGGGCTGCGGAGGTGTGTGGTGGTGTGCGGAGGTGGGTGGTTTGTAATTATCCCCTTCTCTGTCTCTGGCAGCTCTCCCCAAAGAAGACCTGGGAGGGTTTTATTGGAGGATTTTTTGCCACCGTTTTGTTTGGATTGCTGGTAAGTAGCAGTCATGGTGCTTATTTCATTGATCTTTTCCCTCCCTAGGTTGACTGTTTTGTCTAAAAAAATGCAGTCAAGCTTTAAGCTCTTCCAGGTCTTGTCAGAGACTTCTCGTTTTCCTTACTGACCAGGATTTGAACTGGTCTGTGGCTGTTTCATGCTGTGTCCAGATACTGCAGATGGAGCAGAGTACTGGAGGAGGTTTTTAGTCCTCGTTAGACCCTGTGACATGTTCGTTACAACAATTATTCTTAACGTTTTTCTCTCTGCTGCTGTTGGATGAATACTGTGCATCATTTCAAGGGCTGTGTGGGGAATGCAGTGCTCTTGGAATATTTTTCCCTGTTTTTATGATCATCTGTGTCTGCTTGTTTCCGTCCTCTCAACCGAGCTGTGCAGCCTGTCTCAGCCTGTTCGTACGGGGCTCTGATCACTGCTTGCTGAACAGATGCACTTACTGAATGAAAATGCTTACTCTGCCTTTAGCCAATTACTTCTCAGGAGAGTAATCTTCTTAATGAAGCTGGGAGCGTGGCTCCCTCCTCACCTTGTCTCCTTGAGTGGCCTTTTCCCTTGATATGGGCTCTGCCCCATTGCTCAGGAAAATATTAATCCTGTTTTCTCTTGCTGTGTTTCTTTTCCTCTCTCCTTGAAGCTGTCCTACGTGATGTCTGGGTACCGGTGCTTCACCTGTCCGGTGGAGTTCAACAATGACACCAACAGCTTCACGGTGGACTGTGAGCCGTCCGAGCTGTTCCAGCTACAGGAGTACAACATCCCCTTGGTGCTGCAGTCTGTGGTGGGCTGGGTAGGACTCTCCAACTTTGTTGGATTTTATTTATTGGGATAGGAAAAGCAAAGAGGAAAGAGATCAGGGCTCTGTTTTGATGGTCTTTGAAAGAACATGACAAGGGGTGATGGTACATCCAGAAAAAGGGGGAATTTACTGGTGCTCCATGTTGGTTGAAGTCCCAAAGGAATTGTCACAAGTCTGGCGGGACATAAACTTGCTTGAAAACCAATTGACCTAAAGCTTGGAGAGCAGAGAAGGAGGGACAAGCAGTGGACAGTGCTATTCTCATGGACAATCCTTCTCTGACACGTTTTCCTTTCTGCAGAAGACAGTCCGGATGTACCCCTTCCAAATCCACAGCATCGCCCTGTCTACATTCGCCTCCCTCATTGGGCCATTCGGAGGCTTCTTTGCTAGTGGATTTAAGAGGGCCTTCAAAATCAAGGTGAGTGTGGTGAAGGTCATTCGCATTTTAGAAAAGAAAGACTGGAGGGTTGTTAGCACTCTGTCACGGTTTAACCCCAGCTGACAGCTCAGCCCCACCCACCTGCTCGCTCCGTCCCAGTGGGATGGGGGAGAGAAGTGGAAGAGTAAAAGTGAGAAAACTCGTGGGTTGAGGTAAAGACGGTTTAATAGGTAAAGCAGAAGCACGTGCACAAGCAAAGCCGAACAAGGAATCCGTTCCCCATTGCCGTGGGCGGGCGGGCGCTCAGCCGTCCCCAGGACAGCCGGGCTCCGCCACACGTGACGGTGTCCTGGGAGACAAACGCCGTCGCTCCAAACGTCCCCCCACTTCCTCCTCCTTCCCCGGATTTATACGCTGAGTGTGACACCACATGGTATGGAATACCCCAGATATGGAAATACGGCCCGTTGGGGTCCGCTGTCCAGGCCGTGTCCCCCCCAGCCTATGTGCTCTTGGCTCTGTGCAAGCCCGGCTCAGCAGTGACTAAAACCGCCCTGTGCCGGCAGCCCTGCTCTCAGCACAGAACCCAAACACAGCCCCAAACCGGCTACTGTGGAGAAAATTAACTCTGTCCCAGGCAAAACCAGGACTCGCTCTAAACAGTCCCTGTTCCCCCAGGAGGCGCAGGCTGGGTGTGTTGGGAAGGGAGGCGAGGTTTGTTTGGTCACAGGTGAAATGCTGAAGTGGTTTTTTTTGATCTGAATGGGGAGAGACCTTAACATTTTCAACTGTGATCTTCTAAACCCTGCTTTGGTGCAGAACTTGAGGTAGAGGAAGAAAGCCCCAGTCAGGAAGTTTTGCAATCTGAGGCTTCCCTTGATATCTCGCAGCCTGGTTTTATGTACAAACAGTCGGTGTTCGGTGAAGATGCCTTGAAAGCTGAGACAGGGTTGCAAGAGATAAACATCAGCTTTCCTTGACCTTTGAGTGTCAGATCTGTCTTGAGCTTTGATGTCCCTCAGGCACTTTGTAAAGGAGAAATTTTTAAAAGCAGGGAGAGATTAAACAAAATATCTTCTTACTCTGCCTTCTTCCTTCCGGGAGGGATTAGAGCAAGGGTATGCGTGTCGCGCATAGAGGTACATGAGGAAGTACAGGTAACGGGCACTTGAAAGTGCTAAATGCAGAGAATCAGAATCATCTCGGCTGGAAAAGACCTTGGAAGATGATCTGGTCCAACCATCACCCTCCCACTGACCGTTCCCTTCTGCTTCGCACAGGACTTTGCCAACACAATCCCAGGGCACGGAGGTATCATGGACCGCTTTGACTGTCAGTACCTGATGGCGACCTTTGTTAACGTGTACATCGCAAGCTTTATCAGGTATTTATTGCTTTGTGCTGAAGTTTGGGGGGCCCTGTCAAACTTGAAGTGATGTACAGGCTTGTGATAAGAGACAGTTGTCATCCCCGTTAGATCCCCGTTAGTTGTTATCCCCATCTGAAAATACAAGATGGAGAGGAAACGGAGGCTTGAACAAGGGAAGCATCATCTGGCAGGGTCATGCGGGGCTAGAAACACAACCCTCATTTCTGAAGGTTTGTTATTCCGGTCCCTCTGAAACTCCTCCATGTCCCTTCTGTATTCCTGTGAGTCTTGAGCAGGGTTTCCAGAGCTGAACAAGCAGAAAAATCTAATTTTATAGCATTAACAAGTATTTTGTAGCCAAGCATAGAAGAAATTCTGTAGGTTCATAGAAGATGTACTGAAGGAGTTGAGGAACTGTCTTTATGTGGCTGCTTTGATTTTTGAGGGGGAGCATCTGCTAAAAAGGGAAGATGCATAACCCTCTCGAAATAGATTGGGGGTTTGGCGCTTTTTTTTTTTTCTTTGTTTTGTTTACACTTCAGCATCCTGTGCCTTTCGAATCCATTTCCACATCTCAAATGGAGTTAAGCTCCCTGGGTAGAACTGGTGAAGGAATGGGAACACGGCTCTCACTTTAAGCCTATTATTTTAATGAAATGGCATTCGGCTTCCCAGATGGTTGAGATTTAGCAGTGTGACTCACTGATACTGGTGCGTTTTGTGTTTCAGGGGTCCTAACCCGAGCAAACTCATCCAGCAGTTTTTAACCTTGCGGCCAGACCAGCAGCTGCACATCTTCAACACGCTGAAAGCACACCTGGTTGACAAGGGGATGTTAGGTAGCTTGGAGGACGCATAGACAGCTGGGCAGTTGGAACAGGACTGAAAACAGACAAGCTTCCTCGAGGAAATTCCTGGCTTGCCTGATTTAAGACAATAACAAGGCCTCATTTCACTGTAACTTTTCTTCCTTTCTTGGTAAATGTTTGCATTTGTGGGTTTTTTTAATAATATATTTATATAGCTTTGGTTCAAATGAGCAAATCTTGGGTTTGTAGCTGAAGAGGAGTTAAGGCTTGGAAGGACTGTTGGGTGAAGTAGGAGGGTACGACTGTCCTCGTGGCCTGTTCTTAACCTTCGATGCATGTGGGCAGAGCTGAACTTTTCCTGTGAGTGTGTTTGTGCAGGGAACGCGCAAAGCCCTGTCCCTACGGCCGCCTCTGCGCCGGCGGGGAAGGGCAAGCCCTGCACCTCCCCTGGCCGTGGCACGAGGCTGCCCTCACGATGGCAACTCTGGGGACCATCACTTTCTCCGGTGGTAACTGTGAATGCAATGTTAACTTTCCCAGAAAGCCACGTTTATGCCTGTGTGCAGTCTCGTTGCAGACTGCCTGGTGAGCGGGAGGCTCCGAGAGATCCTGTACTCTTCCAGCCGTACTTCCTCTGCCAGGCACCTGCATCTATTTTCACTTGCTGGTTTTTGCGGTGCCTCTCACATTCCCCCACTTTACGGCTGATATTTTGGCAAATAAGAATTTGTAACCAATTAAACCAGAGATAGACTGGGGTCAAGGAGTCAGGAAACTGGTAGTTGCTTGTGGGAATGTGGGAGGTTCAAATTGCTCCAAAACTGAGTCGAGTAAATAGGTTTTAAAGAACATTGAAGTTTCGTTGAATAATTCCTGCCAAGTAAGAACAACCCTTTAAATAACTTGGTTCATTTTTCCCCCATCAAATAACCTTTAAGAAACACTGAACCACACCTTTTAATTTCTTGATGGTTGGAAACCCTGCACTGGGATATTTCAATGAATTTGGAGAGCAGTTTCCAACTTGGTTTTTTTTTTCTGAAGTTTGCCGGTTGGGGCTCCAGCACCCCGCTGGTGCTGTCAGCTGGGCGTTTTGTTTTTCTTTCAGGGATCATGTCTATCACCTGTTGGTTACTTGAGTTCTAGATGTCATGCTGCTGAGTTTATCATTGTGTTGCATTTCAGTCTGGGTTCATTTGCCTGCAGGCTTCTGTCCTGCTTCACTTCCTAAATCTTCTCATAAAGAGTTTGTACTTAACAGCTGCAAGTTTTATCTAAGTGCTTCCCTTTATTTTTTTTTTTTGAACCTTTTTATTATTTAAAAATGAGAGCCCTGAAGATTGTAAAACTTTTTTGTTTTGGTGATCAGATAGTGAAAATAGCCCCAGTTTACACCTCATGCATTGTTCCCAAACACAAGCTGACTGGTTTTACTTCTTTCCATTAGTTTGTGCATGGGAGACAGAAACTTTACCTTATTTTAACCTGGGGAACGAGTGACAGGGAAAGATAATACAGAAGTACATTCCTGTTTTAAATAGTTGCTGACATAAATCGTATACACAGACACCCCCGTTCTGGAGACACGTACACGCTGCGAGCTAGCTGAGCATTGACGGAAAATAAAACACCGGAAAATACTTCATAGTTTGTGCTCCATATTCTGAACCTGTCATTGCTTTCGTTTACCCTGGGTGAGCAGGAGATTGAGCACGTGTATAAATACGTTAACGGAGACTGACTTCTCTCTTGCATTTCTGTAGGACTCCGTGCGGTAAGCTCTGTGTCATCTCCCTAAACAGGAACCCCAGGGCAGAAGTTTGTGCCCGTTGTACTGCAAATCCAGGTATTCGATCAAAGCACGGATTGTGGAGAAGAAGGCTCCGTTTCCACAAAGTATTTTCAGCGTGGTGCTGGCAAAGTTCCTGGCTTCTGGTAGGAGTCAAACTACTGTGGTGGAGCCAGTTCAGGATTGCAAGTAGAAGCTTTCCTGGACTAGTTGTGGAGTCTCTTCTCTTCCGGCTTGAATTAGGCAGGGATTTATTTTCTGTCGATTTAGAGGATATTGGTCCAAGCCCATAATTTGTAAATTGGAGGGGAGAATTTAGGTGCTTTCATCGTGCTTTGCCCAGGGAGGATATTTGGTCTGTGTTTCATGAGAGTTTGGCCGAGTTTAGCTAGGCAAAGTGGGGGCACCTGGGCGAAGTGACAGGGTTTTGTGTAGTCCCTGTGGGGTCAGACAAGCTGGTGCTTTTCTGGATTCTCCCTGCCCATTGCCAACACCTGCCAAAATCCCCCGTAGCGCACTGTTGGGTCCCAAGTCAGTCATCAGAAGAAGCTGTAGTGTTGATAAATATTACAAAAGTGTACTGCTCTTTATATTAAGAAATTTTTCATATGGGTCTTTAGTCTCCTGCTCGTCTTGCTTTAAACCTTTTGTACCTCTTTAGTTGTAATTAGTGGGGCAGAAACGGGACGCAAAGCTTTTCTGCATGCTTTTGATTTTGAGGTGGCGTTTGGGCCTTTCTGCAGGGTGCAGCGCTGGCGGTGGACGCTGGAGGGCAAAGCAGTTGCATTTAGGGTCTCCCGAGGGCGGGGAGAGGAGCAGCGGCAGTACTGCCTGTGGGTGCCTTCCCAGCTCTGTTCTTGCTTCCTTCCCAGCGCAGTTCAGGGGTGGCCTTCCAGGGCTGTTGTGATCCTGAAGGGTGAAGCTGCGTGGAAGGAGTTCAGCATCCTGCACTGAGTTTTAGTAAATGGCGTGAGAACAGTGGAGGAGTGCGGGGGGGAGGTGGGGGTTGTTAAGGTTATTTGCAAGCTGTACAGCTGAACTTTCCGAGACATGCTGGTAGTAGGCACTGCACTGTGCGCCCCGCTGGGCTGAGCGCTGCGGCTGGCAAACCCACTTCTGCACCGCTGGGGTGAATGTATGTGGTGGTCCTGCTCAGCTCTTAGCGACAGCGTGCTGTCTGGGGGAGCGTGTGGGGGCTTTTCCCCATCAGCCCAGCCCGTGAGCGGCTTTTGTTTGCTGTAGATATTTCAAGTTAGACCTAGAAAGTTAGAGGAGATGGAAAGCTGACGTCTTGGCTTTGGCTGTCGCAAAGGCGTTAACTGTGACGCCAAGGGACGTGTACCGAGACACGTTGCACCTTTTTCATTGCATTAAGGCTTGCAGGCCTTGCGGCTCTCACAAGAGTTGGGGTTTGGAGGGAGGCTGGTGTGGCTCCTGCTGCTAGAGAGGCCGAGCTGACACCGGGGATGTCTAGGTAGGGCGATGCAGGGATGATCACGTGAAGCTTCTCCAGCTGCAGGGCTTGAGCTCAGCACTGCACAACGGATTTTGTTCACAGTGGGCTCCGTGACCAGAGGAGTTCCTCCTGCTTGTGCCCAGCAAGAGGGGCATAACTGAGAGCAGATCAGCACGGGGGGAGGTAACGGTCGGCTGGTGCGTGTGCTTGGATGGGAAGGAAAAGTAGGATTTGGGCAGTGTGAGGCTTACGAGGGTGTTGCTGCTGCCGGGCAGGGGACAGGCTGGTGTGGAAACTGCCTCTTCCCAGGCTGTCACTGTGTCTCCAGTTGGAGCAGGCAGAGGGCTGTGAGTGTATTAAATAAGCGAAGGGATGGTACGTGCTCGTAAAGCTGCTTTGGCGCGGTGTGAGAAGCTGGCTGTCCTGGTGGGGCCGCTGAACAGTCGCATTTGCCGGCTGGTGGGTGATTTAGCGGTCGGGGTGGGACCCTGCTTTGATCCAGGGTCTGAGCAGGCGTGGCTGGGCTGGGCCTGTGTAGACCAGCACCTGGCGTGCTCTGATAGGAATTTGCTTCTCCGAGGCTGGTTGTAGCCCGGATTAGTTTGCAGATCGGATGCACCGCCAGACTGTGGCCCGCAGTGCTCAGTGAAACGTCGACACCCGATTTCTGCCTACGGCGTCCCGTGCTGCGCTGAGCAGCGTGCATTGTGTAGACATTTTCGGGGGGGTGATGGGCCCAGAAGTCTGGCCCTGTGCAGAAGCTGGAAATCCCATAGCATCCGGTAACGCTCGGCACCAGGCTGTGAAACGCCGGTACTGCTGTCCCTAGGTGTGTCTCCTCTTGCCGATGCGTGCGGGATCCTGGCACGTCTTCCTCCCCCCACCTCCCCTCACCGGCTCTGTCTGACAGGAGGAGGGCAAAGCTGGGTGGGAAGCATCTGTGCAGCCCACCCAGACCCTCCTGGGGTCACAAACAGCATCGCATGAAAGCTCCCGTGGTTCCTGCCCCCTGTAACCAGCCCCGGAGTTGCATTTCGTACTGCTGTAATCTTTGTGTGCTCCTGTTCTCCAGACCTGATGTATTTCTACCATCTGCTTCTTTCTCTGTGCATTGTTCTTTTGATTAATGTTTTAGCTACACATGTAGAGTCGCCTTTCTTTGACCGAATGTCCGAATGTGATATATTGTATATTTTAAAGTATTTACCCTATTTATATACTATATGTTACTGTTAAATAAATATAAGTTCCATTATCTGTAGTGGAGTTTTGTTCAGCGCTGCTGGCAAGTGGGGGAGATGCTGAAAACCTCCTTCCCGTGCTCTGTAAGAAAGATTGGTCTGTTTTAAACTCAAGTTTTCCCCCATTCCTTGCCTCGTAGCTCTCCTTCCTCGGGGATCTTCCTAAGAGCAGACCCGGCCGTGGCAAAGACGCACGAAGGCTGCAGAGGGGCTGAGCACACGGGCAGGATGGGACACAGCCCCGCACGAGGGACAAAACCAGCTGCGTTTCCAGGGGAAGCTGCGATCAGATCGTACAGGCCCATCTTGATAAAGATGAGGGAAGTGTTGGCACTGCTGCCCCCTGCAAATCAGCTCATTTTACCCTAAAGATTTCACTGGGAATGTGAAAAATTGTTGGAGTTACACTTAGCATAAATTATTGCCGCGTTTCAGCTGTTTCTTCTGACTTGCGTGGGGTTAGGAGAGCAGAATCCTTCTGTTTACACAGCAAAACATACTATTTTTAGCTCTTAATGTTATTTTGACTGGTTTCGACTAATCTGCCAAGCCAAACCAACCCATCAGCAGCTCTCATCTTGCTTCCTGTCACACTGTGTGGGCATTTTCAGACAAATTAATCCTCCAACAAGAAAATATGATGCCCTCTCTTTATAGGAATGAGCAAAGTTGCTCTAAAGCCCCAAATCTTAGGTTGCAACACATCCCCCTCGGAGGAGTTGGCCAGTTAAGCAGAAAAGTGCTGAGCGGCACCATGCCCTACTCGGCAGTCCTGTGAAGCATTAGATGCCGTTACCGAGAGGTCTTGAAAGATCCCTCAGTGTTCAATCTTCTGGAAAAGGGGCTGTGAAGTCTCTCGGCGGGCTGTCGGGCGACGGCAGGGCAGTGAGTCAGGCACATCATCTGACAGGCTCTGCGGCTGCCCTGCCTGTGTCGCTGCTCGCGTTTCAGCCCTTCAGCTGCGGAGTCCTCCTTGTTTCTCCCCATCCTGTGCCAATTTAATTAAATTAAACATTGAAAACTGCAAATTCCCAGCGGTAATCCTGGTGCTAGCTGTGCTCCATACCCAGAAAGTCTCAAACCCAGAAAGCCTCTGTGCGAGTGGCCTCATGCGATCCTGTCCAGACACATTTTCCGTGAGATCCTGATAGAAGAAGGATGTAAAAACAGCAAAAAAACCCCCACCCTAACAGGCTGAGGTTTGCCATTTATAAGTTCCCCTGGGGCATTTGGTTCAGGACTAGGCTGCCTGGCTTGATTGCAAATTAAACCCCCCAATCTTGTCCTTTCCCCAAACGGGAGGCAGCCACAGGTACCTGGTGGGAGCGGGCGGGAGGCAGCTGAAGCAGCTCTCGGGGCGCTTCCGAGGGGCCGTTTTGGGTTGCAGCGAGGGCTGAGCTGCTGTGGTGTACTCGCCCAGCGTTGGGCTGACTGGCACGATTTGGGGCTAAAACGTTTGCTGTTTCCTTTCTAGAGGAGGGGAAAGTGCCGTGTGACATCCTGTTCACACAGCAGGTGGGGAAAGGCGGCTGTTCACAAGCTGCTGCCGGGCTCTCGTGAAAAAAAAAAACAAAACCAAAAACCCAAAACAAAAAAACAGGTTGAAGAGAAAAAAAGGCTCAAAATGCATGACCCCCTAGAGCTCCTACAGCTTTCTGCAGATGTTATTAAGAAGAGGATAAAATGATGCTTAATTCGGGGCTCGGTCAGGGCCCTCTGCTCGGGGTGCAGCAGAAATGGAGCTAATTCAGGCAGTTTGGGTCCAAAGCAGGATACTGGCGTTGCGTTAGTCCGGATTTGGGTACGTGCTGGGCTGCTCTTGTGGTAGCATCGCTTTCCACACCGCCGAGTTCTCTGGACTTTCGGCAGCGGAAGGTGTGAGCTGGGGTTCTCTGAGCTGCCTCCAGTCACTGCTCAACGCAACCGATTCATTTTCCAGTTGTGACTAACCCAAATTAGCCCACCAAGGTCCACCCTGGCTGTTTTGCTACCAGGTGCAGGCTCTGGCTCCTTCCCTGACAGGCACATCCTCAGTTTACACCATGGCACTACAAACTCCTTACAAGAGTTATGATGCCTGGGCTGAAAATCAGAATGGGAACCGGCGGCTGCGTCCTCTTCCAGCCCCCCCTGCTCCCCACGTCACTATTTCTGCTTCTGTTCAAGGCGACTTCCCTCTCCGCAAGGCCTGGGCTTTTCTGCAGGCTGGAGCCCTCCGTTAGCCCCTCAGGGCACTCTGCTCTGTCTTCAAGCTGCCCTCGCTGCTTTTTGCTCCATTTGAGTGTTTGTGAATGAAACTTGGATTTATCCTCTGTCTCGTGAGCGGCATCCCAGTCTAATTCCACCGCAGCCTGCTTTGCGGATGCGCAGCCATTTCTTTTGAGGGAAACCAGCATTAAGTGGCACAGAACAGGAGACACGTGCTGTTGTGAGCAGGGAAAGGGGCTCTGCTTGAGCCGGTGGTCCTGGTGAGGTCGGTGCCCACATCCCCAGGCCCTCCCTGCCCTCAGACCCACAGCCTTTCCTCCAAGAGCAGCTCCACTGCATCCCCATTTTGCTCATACCGCTGTGACAAAGTGGGTGTAAAAAACCTTAAATCATCTGTGGGGACTGTTCAGCCTTTGTAGTAAGAAAATGAAAAAGAAATGTAGTAAGAAAATGACCCGTGTCATCCGGGCCGTGCGTTCGGAGATGTCACCCTGTGCTGTTTGGCCGCGGCCACCTGAGCCCGCTCTGCTTTGCTGCCCAACAAAACATTTCCCGAAACTCCGTGCTGGGCTGTGTCCTTCAGTGAGCAATTTTCTAGTGCACCGACGACACCGAGAAGGACACCCACTTCCTCAAATGCAACGAGCAGCACGCACCGAGCCACCCCGGGCAGCTGCGTTTCGGTGCAGGCTGGGGCTGGGCTGCTGCATCTACGCATCAGGCAAAGAGGGGAGCAAAAAAAGGCGGCATCACCTCGGTGTCATCAGGGAAGCGAGAGGAGAGCTTTGCAGGAAAGCAGGGCAGGAAAGTACTTTTATGGGGTTGTTCAGAGCCGCTCTCAGAGGAGGGAGGAGGAAGTCCGTTGGCAAATGAACCCTTGCTGAGCCGTCGCTCTTTGTGGGGGGAATCGCACCCCGGGCACAGGATCCCCACGGGACTCTCAGAGCTTTCTTTCAGCCTGTCTCCTAAGCAAGTCCCCCTTGAAAAAAAACCAAAGCCCTTCCTGATCCAAAATGTCCCTCAAGCTGCCACGGAACTGGGATTTCAACCTGAAAATGGATGCTGCAAAAATAGGTACCGTGCCTGTTTCTTTATGTCCTTCTGTTTCTGCTTCAGCCTCTCAGGTGCAAGCCGGGGTCTGCCGGGGTGTCTGCGGCCAAGCCCGGCAGCAATTCTGGCTACAGCCAAGACCCAAAACCACTTCTGGCCTTGGTGGGGGGAGCTCCCCCCCAGGTACAGCTTTCGAGACAGCAGATGGTTTGCAAATGATTTACAAGAAGTGATTTGCAAGGTTGTCACGGAGGGATGCTGCGGGAGCGTGGCCAGGGCTGAGGCTCCGGGGCTGTCTCCGCAGGGCGGGGACTGGGGGCACCCGGCAGCGTGGGGTGCTGCCCACCCAGAGTCCAGGGCTGGGGGGGGCATTAAACCACCTGGGCTCATTCTGCTGGCACAAGCCTTGCAGGAGGTGAAGTGCAGGCCCAAGGCGGACGGAGCGGTGCAGGCAAGAGGAAGCAATCTCGCTCTTGCTCAGGTTTCTTCGCCCACCCTGACGTCATTGGTTTCCTCTCGCGGGTGGGGAAGAGCCCTCTGATGCCCAGCAGGACGTGGACATCTTCACCGTGTCCTTTCCTGACTGATCTGCCTCCGCCCGGGCTTTGCACGGTTCTCCTCCACCACGGGATCCATCCGCAGCATGAGAACCTCTTGAGAACGCCCCTGGGAAGGGGTGAGGGAACCCACGGTGGGGTCTGTGGCCAAAATATCACGGTGGAGCCAATGCCTGCTTTCGGGTCAGGCAGCCAGGGAGGGGATCTGGGGACGAGGATGCTGCGGTCGAGGAAGGGCTGCCCGAGCGCGGCCCTGTGCACGCATTGAGGCAAAGGCCCTCCATGGTCCTGGCACTGGCGCCAAAACACGGCCAAGGCACACACTGGCCGCTTGATTTCTCCCTGCAGCAGAGAGATTTGACCAAGCTGGCCTCTGCGGTGCTGAGCTCTTCCTCCCAGCAGCTTGCGTCAGCTTGCAAGGTCGTCCTGGCTGCATTTTCTTGCAAAGGCAGTTTGGATTTCGATCTGAAGGTGCTTTCACCGGGGTGGCCGAAGCGTTCACTTCACACAGCCCCAAACAAAGCACCGCTGCTGCCCGGTGCTGGCTGGGCTTGGCGACGCATGGGGTGAGGCCCTGCCTGGTCCAGCAGCTTGCAGGCGGATGGAGGACGCAGTGCCATCACTGCTCTCGTCAGCTCGCACGACAGTGGTGGAAAAATCTCCACACAGTCATCATAGAAGCATCGCGGATTTCTGCATTGCCCGTTCTTAGGATAATTAGTATTTTTTTGTACAGAGGCTGCGGGGCAGTGGGTAAATTCCATCCATAGCTCAGAAAAAAAGGCTGGGGGACACTGAGCCTGCTGGCTGCTGGGAAGCAGAGGGGGTGCAGGGGGACACAGGCTTGAACCTATGCTGTGACCAGGAATTACTTTTTTTCAAGAGAATCTGCTCTGTGATTAAATTCTGGGTGCTTTTGCTGCTGCCGCGAGCCCGTGAGATGAGGGGGGTGTGTGTGTGTGTGCAAAGACCTGAGCGTTGGGGCACAGCTCGGTGCGGCGGCGCTGCTCGTGCTTTGGGGTTTCTGGCTGCGGGGACCAGCTGCTGCCATCTTCAGGGGTGCAGCAAGGATGTGACTTGCTTGTGGAAAATATTTGCAAATTAGTCACCACCTCCCTTGCTGGCTCCTCCTGGCTTCGGGACACTTCCCCCTCCTCGTCCCCGGCTGGGGCCGTGGCACAAGCAGCTTTTGTAAGCCCCAGGACAGCACGCCGACCCCTGTGTGCTTCCTCGTGCTGAGAAAAATGGAAAGCAATTTATTTCGATGAAGGAGAGAATTGCGTTTGCCATTTTCATTGCGAAATCTATTGCGGCACTTTTGCTTTTACTGTTTTTTTGCGGCCCCATGTCCCTCCTGTGAGGCAGAAGCAAAGGGGATGGCAGGGAGGGCTCTCGCCCAAGACGAGGATTTGGGACGGGAGGCAGCGTCCATGTGATACCACCCGGTGCGATTTCTCACGCTTTGGCGGGGCTCCTCTCCTCAGGGAGCAGGCAGCGGCACACAGACACCCAGCTGCGGCCTGTCCCCAGGGCTGGAGGAAGAGCGAGGATGTTTTGGAGGAAATATTCAACTTCAGAGGCAGTTACCACAGGAAATGCTTCAGGGGGCACCACAGTCGCTCTCAGTGGCTCCTTCCTGCCCTGCAAGAGTGGCACAGAGGAGCAAGGCCGAGTGTGGCAGGGATGTGTTGGTGAAGGAGATGATTGCAAGTGCTGGACCACCCTGGGGAGAGCCAGGGAAAAAGCTTTGCCCCTGCCCTGAATTAAATTTTCAGCTGGTCATCACACATGAGCTGGGCCTCTCACTAGCCACAAAAGGTAGAAACTTGGAAAAGTGGTAAAGGAAGGAGCCACAGCCTTGGTGGTTCTGGTTTTGTGAATGCAGAAAACTTTCCGCTGGGCAAAAATAGCCTTGCTGTCTGCAGAGCCAGGCTCCCCACAGCAGGTCCCTCCCCACGCCTCCGCACGAGCCCTGCGGTGGGGACAGCGGTTGGGGTGTGCTCACATTGTGGGTAACAGGGATCCTGCAAACTGCTATTTCGGCCTTAAATGAGCCCAAAGTACAGGGAAGAGCTGTCTCACGTGGAGGCAAAATACACCTGCACGTTCTCACTGGTGCACGTGTCCGTGCATGGCCACGGCCAAGCCACGGCTAAGCCCAGGCACCTTGAGTCTGGCGTTTCAGGAGGGCTGATGCTAAGGAAGGGGGACCCAGGTGCACCCCTCTGAATGCACATTCCTCATGCACCTGGGAAAGGCTGCAAAGAGGGAGAGAACAAACCTTGTTTCCAGCAAGGACTGGGCAAATTAAGCTCAAGGCTGAGAGCAGGAGGAGCCCCCGGCAGCAGTGACTGTCGCTTCGTTTCCATAATGCAGAGCCCTGAAGCAGCCTGATGGGCTTGGAGGAAGATGAATAGCTAAAAAATGTAAGAAGCCATTACATTTTTCATAAAAGACACAATTTCTCCTTCCAAGTCTTGTGCCACTGGAGTACCGGTGCTGCTGGGCTGAGCCGAGCTCTTTGGGGAAGGCTGAACACAGAGTGGATGGATGGATGGAGGGATGGAGGGATGGATGGATGGATGGATGGAGGGATGGAGGGATGGAGGGATGGATGGAGGGAGGGATGGAGACACATCCCTGATTTCCACCCATCTGGGTGTGAGTTTGGGCCCTGCGAGCTGTCCTGCAACAGCTCCCCTCAGATGAAGCCCCTGTGGCTGCCCCTGCTTGGCACAGAGACCTCACTCTGCAAACGTTAGTGCTAATTAAACAGAGCAGATATCAGCATCTCTGCTTCACGGAGGGGGAGATGAGGTGCTACGGTTGGATGGGAGAACACAGCAAAATTCAGGAGGACATGAGTGCTGGGCTGTGCTTTCTGCAGAGCGGGGCTAGTTTGGAGCCAGCCCACTCAGGATTTGCTCTGGGTTTCTGCAGGGCAAAGCGTTCGGGGAAGGCAGGCAGTGCCCTGCACCCACAGGCCTCCACGCTCCTGACAGCTGCTCCACCCCTGCGGATCATTCCCCAAAAGTCCTTACCTCCGAGGAGGCGGCAGCTGCTGCCAGACGTGAAGGAACATGATCTCCAGGGAGCAGCGATGCTGCTCGTCAGCGGTTTGCTGAGAATTGTATGAATATTTATGAGATCTGAGTAGTGCAGATGTTTTGGCGAAGAGCAAGGAAGCTGCCCGGAGCTTGAGGTGCAATTTGGAAACCCCATTTTGGGTTTTGCATCAGGGTAATCCCCAGTATCAGCATTTTTCAGGGGAGCTGGTGGGCAAATCCCTTGCCAAGGGCCTTGCTCACAGCCCCGTCCTCAGCACGCACTGGGGTGCAAGCAGCATCCTCACTGCGCTTTGGAGGCTGGCTTCTGGATTCACAATCCTTTGCCATTTTTGGGGAAGTGGTTTGCAATCCTGTGACAGGTTTGTAGTGGAGAGGTGAGCTCAGAGTGTCCTACCCAAGCCTGGCTCCAAAGGATGAAAGCAAAACACAGCAGGATTTCTTGCTCCGGGGATTTCAGAAAGGGAAGCTGAGCACATTCTTGAACTGCAGCACCCCTGACCTCTGAAACCACCCTAATTGCTCAGCACCAAGCGCAAAATGTTTTGTAGGCTCATGGTCCCTGTGGGTGTCTGTGCAATGAGAACACCCGTCCAGGCGTGAGACACCCCCAGTCCCAAACATCACAAGGCAGAACGGAAAATTTCTAATTTTCTCCTTTTTTAAGCTCGTCCTTTGCACTCAGCTCCCCGTCAGGATGCATCGAATCTCCTCTAACGCAGCTTCTGCAGCTCTCTGCTCCACTGACCGACCTGGGGGAAAGCAGGCGCCTGGGGGCAGAGACGCGGGGCCCCCGCAGCTCCCCCAGTCCCCACACCCCACCTCCCTCACAGCCCGAGTGCCCTCTGCCAGCCAACGCCGCGGGCTCAGGGGCCCGAATCCTGCACCGCCCTCGCCCGCAGGACCCGCACAGGTGCCGTCAGCTCCGTTTTGGCAGGGGAGATACAAAACCTGAGGAAATCGCCATGTGCAGACACTAGCGAAGCTGAATTCCCCTGGAGCCATAGAATGATTTTGGCCCTGCCACCATAAATGCTAACGCCGCCCCGCTGGGGTGGCACCGACGTCCTCCAGTGCCCTGTCCAGAGGTGGAAATCCTCTCTGGAAATGATCCTGCCCAAGGCATTTACTGTCACAGAGGCACTGAGAGATGTCACAGGGCCACACTGCCAGTCCCTGCCACCAGTCCACACGATGCAAAAAGGAGACAGGGGACGCTGCTCTGCCCAGCCACTAAATCCACAGTGGCACTTTTTCCTCCCTTGGAGACTTCCCAGTCCCATTGTGTGAGAACTGCCCCGCTGGAAACACCAGGCAACGCACTCCCGGAGCAAAACTGCAATTTCCAAACATTTTTTTCCGAGCCAGGCTGGGTCATTCTGCTATCGCCGCTGCAGGCTGCTTGGGGCGGGTATAACAAAACCACACACTCCCATTAAAAAAAAAGAAAAAAAAAATAGAGCTAATGATTTTCTTCTCACTTGCAAGACAATTACTCCCACGCAGGAAAAAGGAAGCACATACTGACAGATACTGCAGCCACTTCCTTTAAAACTCTAGCCAGTTTGCTCAGCACGGGCAGAGGGGCAGAGAGCTGCTCTTGCTGCTGAGGCTGGAGTCGGCCCCGGGGCCGCGGGGCCGCTGGCGGGTCGTCCCGGTGTGTCCCCCCCAGCCCGTCCCTCTCTGTCCTTGGCAGCCCGCTCCAAGAGCGTGATGAGCGGGGAGCCAGCGGGTGCCCAGCCGGCCGCCCCCAGCCCGCTGGAGCGGCCCCTGAAGATCGGCTGGCTGAAGAAGCAGCGCTCCATCGTCAAGAACTGGCAGCAGCGGTACTTCGTGCTGAAGGGCCAGCAGCTTTACTACTACAAGGATGAGGATGATGTCAAACCACAGGTAGGATGGGGCTGCTGGGCTTTGCTGGTCCTCAGTCTCGCGCTTCTCGTGACTTTGCTTGGAGGGAAATGGTTTGGGAAGGGTCTGGAGCAGGGTATTAAAGAGGTTTTCTGCCTTTGATAACAGACATGAGATACCCTGATCAGGATCGTCTTTGCGCTTAAATTCTTAAAGTGCCCCCAAGCCCTGCTGGGGCTTGGTCACTCTGTGCCCAAGCAAGGGGGGGCTGCAAAAAACCCAAAGCAGTTACTAGCTAGAAACTTGCTGTCATTCTCCAAGGCAAGAGAAACAGGCTGGGGAGAGAAGGAGCTCGTGCACCACCGGGCTGCGGTGCTGGTGCAGCGGTGGGTGCAGAAGCGACAGGAGCTTTGCGAGAGGTCTCAGCCATGCGGTGGGGAAGGCGTCTGGCGGGATGCTTCTAGGAAAAACCAGGCAGGGCTTTCGGCATAGGCTGGGTGTGAGGATCTGCCCGAGACAGACCTCGTGGCAGGGCTGTGGGCTGGACAGACGGCAGCAATGGGCAGCTGCTTCGTCATGGCCTCCTGCCATGGGAGAGGGCAGCTGGAGGGATAACGAAAGGAAATGTCTCTCTCTCTGGCCTCCGGGTTTGTGGCCCAGCCCAGCCCCAGCCTTCGCAGACGGCTCCGCAGCGCGGGTGCAGTTTGTGTGATTCGGCAGCTGCCCCGGTCCACCCGGCACGGCCAGAGGAAACCTGCCCGCTGCCTTTTCCTCCGAGGCAAAAGGCTCAAAATCTGCTCAACGCTCTGGCGCACATCAGCTCTGATGCTTGTTGAGATTCCCCAGGGGAGCACAACGTGCGCCCAACCCTTCGCACAAAACAGGGGTGTGATCATCCACTTGGGCACGACTTAAATGTCTGCACCAGTGCCCGACATCCACAGGCCTCTGGCAGCAGCCCCTGGGGCAACCCAGCCCCTCTGAGTTGTAGCGAGCCCTGTCTTACCCGTCTAAACCGTTTCTCTGTCTTACCCGTATAAACCGTTTCTCAGGGTACACATTGTAGTACACTTGCCAGGAAGACATTTATATGGATAACTTTTTATTTTTTCAACCATTTTCTCTATACTGTAATTTTTATTTTTTTTTAATATCCACCATCTTTTCCTTGTTTTGAGAAATTTCAGGGAAAGGTCCTCCCCTTTGCCGGAAAAGCCATTCTCTGCAGATTGTTACTGGTAGCAAAATGGATCTCAAGATAGCAAACGCCCGTGAAGGGAAGGCGATCAGTAGATCCCCGGGGTGAAAGCACAGGGCTGAGCCCGGCAGGATCCAGGTCCTACGTCTGGCTTTGCCCCGTTTCAGGGGTGACTGGGAGGAGCAGTCTCCCAGGTTGTAGACGGAACGTAGAAAGTGCTGTGAAAAGCCTATTGCTCTTCAGGGCGCTTTTGGCAGCTCTTGCTGTGACCCTGAGGCACCGTCCCGGGTCATTTCCCGCCTCTCTGATCCCATCAGCGATTCCGACTGGTACAGCTGCAACTCGGGTGTTCGGAGCACTGAGGGTCCTCACCGCTCGCAGGAGCCCGATGGCTTTCGGGAGGCTGAAATCACCGAGAAACTTTATTTCTGTGGCTCAGCCTTATTTCCTGCCCTGGGAGGCCTCCGGTGCTGACTCACAGCCCTGCTCGGCCCCCACACGCTGGTCCCCACCCATCCCCTCC
This sequence comes from Athene cunicularia, assembly GCF_003259725.1. Classification (NCBI taxonomy): domain Eukaryota; kingdom Metazoa; phylum Chordata; class Aves; order Strigiformes; family Strigidae; genus Athene; species Athene cunicularia. The sequence continues at coordinate 412,065 of NW_020799128.1, read as the reverse complement.
AGTGCGGACCCAGCTGCCCGTGTTCGCCACGACAGTTGAGGAAAGGAAGGTCCAAAGGAAGCGGCTGGTTTCCACTTTGCATGTTTTATTTCACCTCCCTTTTCTTCTTTTTCTCTACTCCTCTCCTGCAAACTTTCACGTCTGGTTTCTGGGTTTAAGGGTTGCTGCATTAAAGGAACAGTTTTCTGTCCCTGGTGTAGCAGTGACAGGATGCTCCGGCGTTTTGTCAAGCCCCTTCTCCTTTGTTTCCTCTTCTTCCACCCCCAACAGGGATTAAAAAAAACACGAGAAGGGAGTTAAAAAGAGGAAAGTGCAAAATAACAGTTTTCTCATGCTGAGAATCGCTCCATCAGACAAACTGGCATTTAAGAATGTCCCTTATTGTTTGAAAAGTTATTTTTAGCATCCATATATATATATATAGGCCACCAGCTCTTGCAACCTCTTTGTCAGGACTTCGATCCTCAGTGCTGAGCCATGGTCGTGCTGGCTCACAGAGATGGGACACGGGTGTTCTCAGCTCCTGCTCTGCTCTGTCCTAGGGCTGCCTGTCTCTCCAGGGAAGCACCATCAAGGAGGTGGCCAGCAATCCCGAGGAAGGAGGGAAATTTATCTTTGAAATCATCCCAGGTGAGGATGCTTCGCTCCTCTTTGTTGCACACTTTTTTTGGGCTGGACTCCTCACCCAGAATCATCTGGGCAAGTCATCTTGCCAGTCCTGGTGCTCCCGCTTCTTTCCAGGGTCCCCACAGCACTTCGTTGCACGTGGAAACCGCTGGTTTAGCTTTCAGTATTCACGTCAGGGCTGGAGGAGGGCCCTGTGTCGGTGCCCACGTCGCATGCTGAGCAGCCTTGCCAAGCTGCGACGTTAAACAGTTTCTGTTCCTCTCTCGCAGACCTTCAGCAAGGGTGAAACGCAAGAGCGCTGCTTCACTTCCCAGCCAAACAGATATTAGTGGCGTGTTTGGAGCCAAAAGCATTTAGCAAAGAAAGCAACAAGAATGTATCTTTTCTCCTCCAATCTCATCTATAAATGATGCATACTTTCTTTTTTTTTTTTTTTTTTTTTTCTGGAGACCAGAACCGGGCAGGACAGGACACCTGCGTGCTCATGGCTAATTCCCAGTCTGAGATGGAGGAATGGGTTAAATCCATCCGACGAGTGCTGGGGTCATCCTCGGGAGGTAAAGGGGAGCAGGGACAGCTCTTGGAGAGGCGATTTCCTACCGTCTCGTGGGCTGCAGGACTTTTGTGCAAGGATTTCAAAGCTGGGCTTATGAGTCCTTGAAACTGGAAACCGGAGCTGCAGTTTGTAATGTCTTAGAATCCTGCTCCCGGACCCTGTGGTGCTGGGTCTGCGGCAAACACGGGCAGGGTTACAGAAATGGCAGCCAAGCAGGAATGAAGATTTAGGGGCTGGTTTCAGTCTCTTTTGCAAACTTCCTCGTTGACTTATTGACCCCAGAAAGCGCTGCTCTTGAAAGCGACTCACGTTCAGGGACAAAGCACTGAAAATTCTTGCCTTTCACCTGCCCTTTTCCTCGCTTTTCTTGCTCAGCCCAGGCTCCCTCCCCTCGTTTTCTCTGCACGCATGGGCAAGGCTTGCGGCAACAGGCTCCTTGCTTCCAGCCCCCTCGGGCACCCACTTACGCCGTTACAAAACTGCGGTCAGGGAAGTATAAACCTGATCAGAGAGGAGCGCACTGTAAATTTGCCGCCACAGGCAAAGCCCACAAAGGAAGCAGCAAAGGTCGCTCCGGCCACTTTCTCTGTCAGGATGAAACACTCAGACTTTCCCTACACGGATAAACTCCCCGAAGCAAGATCCACCAGTGGAACAGGGCGGGGAGTCTCTCTGGTTCTCTTCCACTGATCTGGGGGGTCATCCTGAGCCTCTCCTTCCTCTGTGCTTTGCCCTGACTATACACGGGATATTTCGATAGGGTCCCTGCCCTTCGGCTGTGTCAAACAAGCGTGATGGAACTCCGCTCCCCCACAGCTCCGGTGTTGGTGTAAATCACAGCGGTTTAGAGGCAAGCAGGCGCTGCCGCTTTGGGCTCTTTCCGCGTGACCCTGCCACAGGCACAGGGAAGCTTCACCGAAACGACGACACGGGTGGTTTTCCTCCACAACCCTGGTGTTTTCCTCCTCTAACCTGAAATTCTCTGTGCCCTCGGGGAGGCAGCATTACTCATCTGAAATGAGGATTACGTGAGCCAGAAATTTTCAGGGCATTGCCCCACCTGGCTCTAATATTTAATAACAACTCCGCGTCTGATCCTTGCTTAACGTTAGGAGGCTGCCAGCTTCCTCCAGCTAGCTGAAGTGACCTTATATGATAGAAGATGTAAATTTATAGTAGTACAGAGAGCCCTGAGGGTAGCAGAGAAGTCAGCTACGATGGAGCTGCATTTTATGTTGATGCACAGGTTAACAGGCCCCGAAACTTCATGCATTAGGTTTTGGGCTTCGGTGCAAGCCGAGGCAACACGTGCTTTCAAAGCGACCCACTGCCTGGTGGAGGTTTTGGCATGAGCCCACCTGGAAGCAGCCCCATGCGACCCAGCTAGTTGTGAGCTCGTTGCACACCAAAGAGCAGCTGCGGAGCGTGAAGCAACAGCAAAAGCATCTTCAAAATCTCGGAGGGGGTTTGCAGGGCTGGCTGCCAGCCTGCAATGACAGCTACCTGCTGAGTGGGCTGGCAAGGGCACGGCATTGCCCAGGGGAGGTATCCCCAAGTTAACAAATCTACCAGCTTGAAGCTAAACAAGCAATTCATTATCAGCTACCAAAGCAGAGAGGCAGGGGGAAAAAAAAAAAAAGAAAAAAAAAAAAAAGAAAAAAAAAGCAGCAGCTATTTGCTTTTGCCGTGCACGATGACAGGTTTATATTCATTATTTAAAAGAGTAAGCGAGTCATAAATGAAAAATCCCCATGATGAGGCAGGTGCCGACAAGCCTTGCGGTTCCAGATGAGAGTGTTCGCTTGCATTTTCCTGCTCTGGAAGATGCACAGGAATTGTTTCAGGCTTCAGAGCACGAGGTGAACGCATCACAGGCACTGCTGGGGCAAAAATATGGTAGAGGACCATAGGACCCTCTGCCGTTAGTGTCCCAGAGCTAGTTGGAGTTGGGATTTGTCTGCTATGACCATGCCCCAGGCTCCGAGGAGGAAGAGCTGGGATGCAGGCTGCTGCCTTCCCACCTTGGAGCTCCTCTTCTGCTGCGAGTTCCGGAGGAAAAAGCCACTGCTCCGAAGGAAAGGTACTGTCTGCTCCAAAATACTGCTCTTTGCGCAGGGGAGTTTCTGGAGGGTGAGAGGAAAGAGGAGGGGGGAGACAAACAGCTAAACCAGTAAGACTTCCCGCTCCAAATCTCTGCCAGGCTGCTGCTCTCATTTCCTGGTGGTCTCCTGTGCTTTCTACGTCTTCCAGCTTTGTGTGCTGAGCTTGCCTTCTCTCCCTGTGCCCTCACATCAGCCTTTCTGCTGGTCCAGTCTCTGTATCAGCGCCCAGCTCCAGGACAGCCAAGCAGCAGGACAAGAACCGAGGCTCGCTGCCGTGTTTCAATCATTTTGAGAACTGTTTGTTTGGAGGAAGAGTGAGGTTTCATTTTGCTATTATTTCTTTGGAGGAAGTTCTGTTTTCCTCCAGTTTGAAGACTTCTTGTAGGTCCCGTGCTATCAGAAGCGCGGGTACTGCAGCCACCTGATGCGCTCTGGCAGTACCGTGCCTTTGGCAGAGCCTTTGGGCGCCTCTAACCTCTCTGTCCTTTCCCTAGTGGTGTTCGGCCAGCGCTTGGCAGAGACCATGGCCTATGAACAGAAATTTGGGCAGCACCAGGTCCCCATCCTGGTGCAGAAATGTGCTGAGTTCATCCGGGAGCACGGCGTGAGTGAGGAGGGCATCTTCCGCCTCCCTGGCCAAGACAACCTGGTGAAACAGCTCAGGGACGCGTTCGATGCTGGGGAAAGGCCATCGTTTGACCGGTAATGCTGGATTCCCCCTCTTCTACTCAACTAGGTCTCATACTCACCAAAATCTGGGGAAAAGCAGCCTGCCCTACCCCCCAAGAACCCAGCAGTGCCTTGCAGGGAACTTGGACCCTCCAGAAGGGCTTGACAAGGAGAGAGGATTCAGCAGAAACCCCAAACGGAGGCAAAAGCAGAATCAGAGGGTGCTGAGATGAGATTCATGGAAACAAAGGAAAGCATTTGGGAAAATCCTGGCCCCACAGAGTAATTATTATTTGCAGGAGCAGCCAAGGAAGGAGGCGAAGGGAAGACCCTACATAGCTAAGGGCAGAGGTTTAGAGAAAGGAGAGCAGGTATAGGATCTCAAATAAGCTCAGAGAACACCCTACTGCACACAGTAGAGGAGATTTCTTTCCCTGCCAGCCCATAGCCATAGTACTTTCCTCCTGTTGCTTTTCCCTAGAAACACAGAGATGAGAGCGAGGTTTTGGCTGCGTCCTCCTGACGCCCTTCCTCTGGAGGGCGAAGACGAAACGGCAAACTCCCTAAAGCGGAGAGAGCTGCCTGTCCCTGCCTTACGTCACGGAGAGGCTTTGGGGAGAGACGTTTGCTACCGCGAGCTCTGCCATGCCCTGCGCAAAATGAGAGGAGAGAGGTCATCCCCTGGTGCACCTCTTGGTGAAGCCCTCCCCTGAAAACTCCCAGGCCAGCTACGGGTCCCTGCCGACGGACCACCCGCAGGCGCCTCATTAGCTCTGAGGAGGTTTCCCACCTCTCCCACCCCCAAGTCAGAGTTTAACCCCTTGCTTTTGGCCCCGGTTGCACGAGGCATTGCCTAGTGTCCCCTGCTGACCTGTGCAGGCTGCTCCAGGGCTTTGCCCCCCGGTTTGCACTGGTGAAGCAATGACCTGTGCTGGGATAAAGGAAAACTGGGTCCTGCCTTTCCACAGCACCTAAAGGGAGGCTTTTCGGTTCAATTCCTACCCTGCCCTGTCTGCCGCGACGGAGACGAGGAGTGCCCAGGCTGCTGCATGTGTGTGAAGGTTTGACAGCGGCTGTGGTGATGCCCCATCCGTGCAGACCCGGGGCGCGGCCCCCCAGAGCATCACCCGAGCTCTGGGACCACCAGCAGGTCCTGGGGGGCTTGGGGGGGGGAAGCACCCGAACCTGGGAGCTTCCCTGACTTCTGCGCAAAACACTTTGCCTAGGCGGAGTGCAGGGGGCTCATCCCTTTATGGGCAGGCCTGTCACTCACTGGAAAACTTCTGTTTTCACCCAGACCTGCGCAGTTTTGTTAGGAAAACCCACAGCACTTTAACCCAAATAATCCCTGCACCGGGCAAGGCAGAGCGTAATCTCTGGGAGCGTAACCATCCCGGCCACTGGCTTTGCAGCTGTTTCCTCCTTTCTGGGTGCCGGAGTCCTGCTGAGAGCTTTCCTGTTGTGACCTGTGTGGGGGTCATAGGAAGGTGAAGCCTTTTTTTTTTAATTTATTTTTTGCAGCGCCGTGTTTTGCGGCGGGGCACAGCGAGGGAGTTTGTCCCTTTCCCCAGCACCACGCAACGCTGACCCTGCCCCACGCTGCTGGGGTGTTCTCGGGGTGACTGCAACCCCCTGCACTTCAGCCAGAACATTTTCTCAGTGAGGAGGAAGGCCAATAACAGGATTTCCAGCCAACTGAACGCAGCAGGTTTCTGGCTTGACCTTTAGTGCCGTTTTGCAGCCAGTTTGGGTTTGCGCAGGCGCATTTGCACGGCAGGATTGCCTTGGGAGCATTAGAAAACTGCTGTGGCAGCCCAGGCATCCAGGATGCGTGATGGTGCGCATTGGCCGGCCCTAGAAATACACAGCTCTGAAAAAATTCCTCTATGGCTATGTGCATTTGTTAAAAATAAGAGTATTTTTAAAACCCCGACCAATCCTAAAAATAAATGACCTGGGGGATTTTTGCTAGAAGTTTATAACAGTTTAGCGACTTCAAGGTAGGTCAAACTAGAGGCTTACGATCTTGACAGTGTCCTTTTGACATAATGTAAACTACATGGTATGCAAAGCTGCAAACATCTGTCCCGGCAGAACATCTTCAGTAATTGCTGTTAATCTTAAAAACGCCAGGCAAGCTTCGCCAGCGCCGCGCAGAGCGGGGAGCGCCTGCCAAACACGTGAACGCCAGCAAACCCTCATGAGTCCAACGCAGGCTGGGAAGGCTCAGCCCGGGTATGAGCGCTGGGGACCCGCCAGCCCCACGGTGGGGAAAATCTCCACCAAGCATTCGCTTTCCTGCCAGCTGGGGCCATTCCCTGGCTTGAGATGCCCTATGGATTTCCCCCAGCTTGCTTGGGCCTCCCTATTTACATCTGTCCCTCTCCTGCATCTATACACAGAGCTCAGAAATAATCTCATGCTCCCAGAGCAGGGTAGGGTTTGCTCATCGGCCGGGTCTGAGTTTCACGGGAGCGGGTCTTTGCGCGTTGCAGGGATACAGATGTGCACACCGTGGCCTCTCTGCTCAAACTCTACCTGCGGGAGCTCCCCGAGCCGGTTGTGCCCTGGATGCAGTACGAGGATTTCCTGCTCTGTGGTCAGGCGCTGGATGCAGATGAGAGGAAGGTAAAGATGTGTTCGTTTCTCTCCTTCTGACCTTAGAGTTAGCTGTGTTTCAGTGCCGGGCTTTGTGAGCTGGAGATGCCAGGTGCCGACTTAGCTGTGCATTATAAACGGTGTAATTACGGAGCTTCACAAATCTGGGGAAAAAAAAAAAAAAAGAAAAAGTTAAAAAGAGAAGATCTCCCAAAGCCAGATTTCCCAACTCGACAACACGGCGGTTTATCCATTTTAGAGCTTAAATTTCTAGAGCAGATCTAAGAGCTGCTCAGCACCTCTTTTCACTGAGCCCTTGCAGCAAACAGTGTGAAAACCGAGAGGAAGGAAACACAAACTCCTGCAGCCCGAGCGGAGAGCGGAGCTGGTGGAGGGCTCTGGGTGAGACCAGGGAAGGAAGTGGGGATTTGGGAGAGGGAGAAGTGAGAAACAGATGGAAACTATTTTTTCCTGACTGTATATTGGATGGAAAAGAAGCCTCCACCACTGCAAAAAGAGCACTCGTGGAACCTGTTCCTATGCACACAAGAATTAAGGCAGATGTCCTCGGTAGCACGAGCGCTGCGGGCTGCAGGCTTCAGCCCTGTATTTCAAGGACAAATGTTTCTTGTGGATTCTTCAGGATCTTTGGGGTTAAAAATGTCCTGAGTGTTTTTATACGCAAAATGCAAGGGGATCAGGCACGATCGGCTCTTTCCAGAGAGCTCATCACACACGTGCCGGGCCGGAGGGCCCCCTGCTCTTCCCTCCGCTGCGGTGGCAGCAGCAGTGCCGAGCACAGCACAGAGACGTCTCCGTGTCCTTGCCTGGTCTGCGGGAGAAATACAATTTCCAAGGTGAGCGAATGCCCGCCAAGAGGTGAGACCATACAACGAGGGATGGAGTGACCAGGAGCTGCTCTTGAGTCCTTACATACCTGTGAATCTTCATAGAGCTATTTCTCAACTTGCATTTAGGGCCATCAGGAACTCCTGAAGCAACTGTCCCTCCTTCCCAGAGACAACTACAACCTCCTCAGCTACATCTGCAGGTCAGTCCTCTGCACAAGGCATAATCGGCCGAGGTCTGGTGTTAGTGAGGAGAAATGTCACCCCAGCAGCTGAGGCTGACTCCTCGAGAGAGCCCTAAGCTGTGTTTTGGTTCCCCTCAAGGCACCAGGTCCCGGCTGTTGTGAAGGGAGAATTTCAGCCACGGGGACAAACGCCTTGACAATTTCTGAGCATAAATGCCTCCCCACTCATGAATCCCTGAGAATTAAAATCAAGTGTAGTTCTTCTAGACAAAGCCTTGTGCAACACAACTGTTGGGTTTCACCCAGCCTAGATGGTTTTTCTCTTGTTAGAGACTAGATGGGGGTTTCCCCTTCCTCTTTGATTTTTTTTTTTTTTTAGGTGAGCAGCTCGTCACTGGTGATTTTTCTACTGACACCAGTAAGACCCAGCTCCAGTGTGAAGTTAAAGGGCAATTAGATGTTTCTGTCCTTGGGGTTTAGAGGAAGAGCTGGATGGATTAATCAGGACTTTATACCAGTGGGTGTGTAAGGCTTTTTGCAGTCTTGCTTCGCTGACTTTAGATATTTACCCTTGGATTCTGGCAGGTTCCTACACGAAATACAGTTGAACTCTAGCGTCAACAAGATGAGTGTGGATAACCTGGCAACGGTGATTGGAGTGAACCTCATCAGACCCAAGATAGAGGATCCTGCAATTATCATGAGAGGTAAAAGGGACTCCTGGAATAATTGGCGTAGGAGCACCTGATATGCTGAAATAGTTGCATCCACAATCTTGAAATTAAAAATTTTCTACAGTAGACCCATGGATATAAGGCAGACACGTGCCGGGGCGCAGTAAGTACAGCAGGGTACAGCAAAGCCACGTGTTGGTTGAGCTCTAAATGCATTTATGGTGACAAATACCCCTTAGGAGCTGCACTGTGTGTTCCCTCCATAGATTTCAGGAATTTGGTGAAGTCACCTTCCCTTTGCTTAGAGCAGGAAAGTGCAAAATTCTTCTTAGAGAAACAAAGGAAATTCAAAGAAATTAGTGTTTAACTGAGCCAGACTGTAATCCCGTGGGCAAGGACAGATGCAGCAGAATGAATAGAAGAAATATTTGAAGGCCAAAGACTGCTCCGCTCTACAGACATCACCTGCAAAAGGTGCAGATACGCGCATGCCCTTCGGTGTCACTGATACCTGTCGTTTGCTTGGGGCTCGGTGCAGCCGAGCAGACTCCTGTCTCGGTTGCTCTGTTACTCCTGCTATTCCGGGGAGATGTGACAATCCCCTCCATTTACTTGGTTTTATGATCCTCCTCCTTTTCTTCCCCTGCCTTTCTATGGGCGTCTCCATTGAGGAGACACCAGGAAAACCAACCAGAAGATGTAAGTGTGGGTGGAAGAAAGCCCGTCGCATTGGGTTTGCTGCTGACAGGTCTCTGGTTTCTTCCAGGCACGCCACAGATCCAGAAAGTGATGACTGTGATGATAAGTGACCACGCAGACCTCTTCCCCCCATCCAAGGATGAGCTGCCCTCCCCACCAGCCCACAAAAGTGACAAGAAAGCCCCAATCCCACGCAGCTCCGTGGGCTGGGACGCTGCAGAGGACCCTGCGGTGTCCAGGGCGGAGAGCTTGATCCAAACGGTAAGGCCAGGTCCTCAGAGAAGCGTTAAAACATAAATTTAATAAATGTGTGATTAATTATTGTGGGATCCAACAGGTCAGCCAGCCACTAAAAGCACTTGCTATTAATACGAGCTGTAACCGTCATCCCTGGAATATCCACATCAGGAAAATGATGGAGATAAACTTTCCACTTTCCTGTGGAAAATCTACTGTTCTGGGAAAAAAAGAGAACTAAAGATTTTTAGCAAAAAGGCAGAATAGATGAAACCCTCTCAGTTCATGCCGGTGAAGTGAAAACATTGAGGATTAAAGGCTTCTCGCAGAAAGAATCTCTGCAAAAGTTTCTTTCTAATGGAAAACACGGTGCAACCCCAAATAATTTTTTTTTTTTTTTTTTTTTTTTTTCCCGATAGCAGGTTAAAATGTGCCTTTTGTAAACCTTGCAGCCGCGGCAGCCGCGGCAGCCTGGCTCTGCTCACGGAGCAGGACGAGGCTGTCCTGATGCCACGGCTCTCTTTCAGAGCGATGACCTGCATCCCAGCAGTGCCCCCGGACCAGCGGCGAGCTCGAGAGCCCTCGGAGAAGAGAACGTGTCCAAAGATACGCTGGGAATGTGGAAAACGCAGTCAAGGAAAAGAACTCAGACTTTACCTAACAGGAAATCCTTCCTGCCAGCTGCTTCTCTGGGGGAGAAAGGCAGCAATGACAAAAATGACATATTTGCCAGTGACTTCTGGAAAAGCCGCCCTGGGAGCGGCGCGCGCTCCGCGGCCCCTGACGGACACAAGAGAACGTTGTCTCACGATCTTTTTAAGCTGCTCGACCTTCACCGGGCGTCAACCTACGACAATGTTCCTACCTCCCAGGCAGAAAGTGTCCCCAGCCCGTCGAGCAGCGGCTCTGATAAGGAATTTCTCCCCGGCCCCGGTCCCAGTCCCCAGCCAGAGGAAATAGCCAGTCCCCCCAGCAGCCCTGCCGGGGGCTCCAAGCCCGCTCAGGAGAGCAGGGAATTCCTGCAAAGCATCATCCAGAAGCTGGAAAAAGAAATGGAGGTACAGAAAAACGACTACGAGGAACAAATCAAAAGGTAATACGCTGCAGAGTGCGAAGCCTTCAGCTCCTGTTATTCCCACACTGGTTTTGCACAGGTTTATTTCCCAGGAACACTCTGTGGTGTATGATAGCAACGGTTAACAATAAAGTATTGTAGCCGGCTGTCCAAAAGTCAGTGCTCATGCGCTGTGCTCTCCTCACGCAGCTGTTAACGTTGTATTACCACAATACGAATACACTGCCCATCACATCATTGTATGGCACCGTAAAGCTTCTGCAATAGTTACACTCTCATAACTCTTGTTGTTACTACAATATCGTACCATTTACCGGTCAGGATTCAGCAGTAGTGTTATTGCATTATTAGTTATCATCGGTAATTAGTATTATTAGCAACCATCGGTGTTGTATAGGCTCACATACTGTTATCATCGGATTACGTGCCGTGTGTACTGATTTATTGCATCGTGTTACGTGGCCATCGAGGCTGAGGGCATCAGCACAGCACCTCTGGCTCATTTTATTGCTCAGTGGCCCAGAGGGCAGACTCCTCAAGGGCCAAATGGTGATTTCCCAGCACTCTTCCTTTCACTCTCTGTTTCTCTTTGCAGTCTCGAGAAGGAAAACTATGAAGTCTGGGCCAAAGTGGTGAGGCTGAATCAGGACATAGAGAGGGAGAAGAAGAAGTCTGAGGAACTGGAGCTGAAGTTGATGAATGTGGAGCGCTCACGGAAGGACATGGAGAAGAAAAACAAGATGCTTGAGGAGGAGATCAAAAACTTAGCTAAATCCACGAGCAAAATCGATGCCAAAACTAACTAGAAGACACCCAGCTGTACACAGAGGTAAAATGCAGCTGCATGAGTCTGCAGGAATTGCCAAGCAGGATCAGAGCCAGGGATTTGTATTGTCTGGTGTTCTGCTACCGACCACAGGCTGGCTCAGAAGAAGGAGCCCAGAAGTTAGAGGCTGGTTTATGCTCTGAAACAGGAAATTTCAAAAATATTCTTTAGCTTTTCTGGTGTGTTTTTTATTCAACTCCTGTTTTGGCTGTTCAGGATGCCTGTAGAAAAGGCCAATACCTCTTGTGCTCAGGAGTTCGGGTCAAGGACACATTATGCCTTTACAAAAATAAACCAACAAGCATCCCTCCTGCCAGCTGGCTGGCTCCTTGCTGGAGATACCCACAGTGCTTCTGAGTGGAACAAAAAGCCCATAAATTCTGGATCTGGAGAGAGAGAAAAGCCCCAGGGTCTGGAGTGGCACAGCCCATCGTGCAGTGTGCTGCAGATGCTGTCAGCACCACGGCTGAGATGTTCACGTTAACTCATGCGGTTGGTTGTTGCTCTTAGAGAGCGAGAGGAGCCCAGACAGCTCGTCAGGTCCACCGAGAAGCCTCCTACAGCATCACTTGCTGTGCCAGACTCATCGGTGTCGAGGCTCCAGCTATCCGATCACAGTATCTCAAAACCCTCTTTAGCCAAGTGGCGGTTCAGTTATTTCCGATCACCGTTCCTTACAGCCGCGTGTGCACAAATCCAGCGCAGCTGCTGACAAGACCTGGGAGAGCACACTCCCGCATCCATGCACAGAGCTCTCTGCGCAGAGGGACTCCACCTTTACCCTGTACAGAAAATGGAGCTGCTGCTTTTTCCCTGATGGACGGTTTTCCAAAAAAAAAAAAAAAAAGTAGATCTGGACTTATTTACCACCTCTGCTTTTGTTTTTCATCATTTCATCAGCTACAGGATTTCCTCAGCTGCTTTGGTGGAGATCTGGGTTTGCACCCCAGCGATGACGCTGGGTCCCTGCCTGTCACTTGCTGCCATCAGTGTAAAAACTGGCTGGACCGATGGTCTCATGGTACCCGTGCGGCTCTCTGTAAGCTTGCCTGCTGCGTTCGCCGCTGCCTGCCAGCAAGCTGCCTTTCTAGCAGTACCGCAATGCTGCTGAAACTTCGGGTGTAAAAAAGAAAATTACAGGACTCTGCACGAAATCCTTTACTCCTCATTTATGTTAAGAAGGGGGAGCAGCATCACACAGCCTCAGCTCGGCTTAGCGCCTCCGTGGGAACAGAAAAGGATAAAACACAGAGGTCTGCAGGGGTTTTCAAGCAAGATCTCCAGGACCAAACACGTGCCTCTGTGCCAAACACAGTGAAGTTCATGCAACAACACTGGATTACAGCCCCCGAGGATCTGGCTTTGGTGATACCAAAGTTTAGCTCCAGACAGGCTGCAGACCTGCTCGGCAGAGCAAAATGAACCAGTGAGAGAAAGGGACACAGAGGAAACTCTGTGAAAAGACAGAGGAGATGGGAGGTTCGAGAATAAAGGTCAATATTGGGTATATCGCACTTGCTGCTGTCTGTCTTGCTGGGGGACTCGTTGCTCTGGTAAAGGAGAAGTTTGTGAAAGTTGAGCTGTATTTAAGACTCTGACCCACGAGTAGCTCATTCAGCCTGTAGACTCTGACTCCAGGTGGGTTTCCTTTCCAAAGGATGCCCAGAGACCACGCAGCTCCTCACCGCCTGGCCCACAGACCCTCACACCAGGGAATTAAATTTTTCTGGGGGCCGATGGGGTTACTGCATTACGGCACGCCAGGGGACCCCCAGCAAGCTCCTCTGCTCCTGCAAAGACCAAATCTGACTAAAATGTTTCAAATCTGGAACTTGGCAGTTTAAAATCTCCGTGAGGGTCACGGTTCTCCCTTTACATTGGGCCCCCGGTGCTGGACCAGCCTGGCCGAGGGGTGGGAGTCACAGAGAGCCCCAAGGAGAAGCGTGTGGCCTCCGCCGGGCTTAGCCACCGTCAAAGCTCCGATACTCAGACCTGACCTTCCCCACCACCACGTCTCACAGGCTGCAGCACCCTGAGCCAACACGTTTCTTGTGTCCCAAGCTCTCTGCCGAGCACCATTAACACCAGTGGTGCAGCAAGTCCGAGTCCCCACCATGCACCCGCGGGACCCACAGCTTCCTGACCCCCAAATCAAGAGGTTTCCAAAGTGCCTGCCAGGTTCGTTGCGTTTATTCAATTTTTTTACCTTTACAAGGAGCTCGTTACTGATCTGGGTATAAGGCTCAGGATTCGTTTAGGGAGAAACTTCTCCACTGGGTCCAGGAGGAACATTGTGAACATCTGGGCTGGAAATGCCACACGCTCCTTTCTGCAAAGATCAAAAGTGTGAAGAGGCAAATAATTCCTTCACAGCCCGCAGCAGGGCTGCAATGACGTGAGAAGGCTTGGCTGCGGCTCAGAAGTCTCTGCGATTAGGACAAGTGCACATTATTTTAGTATAAACTGTGCATTCCTCCACTTCCGCTGCAGATAGGCGAAACAACCTCTATCAAACCATGACTCTTTCTGAAGATCAGAGCATCCTCTTTGAAGATATTCCGCCCATTAAAATTTGGAGTGTTTACAGCGGTCATATTTAAAAGATAGACTTTCCAATGGAGGTCAGGTGGGCTGGAAATTCCGAAGTGCACGGGGGCAGTGAACAGCCTCGGAGCATCTTATGAGGCATCTCATGAGCACGTGGGCATCTTGACTTGGTGTTGTAGTTGGGTGCTGTAAGATAAAGAAGCTTTTCCTTTTTTAAAAGGGAGATTTTTCCAGAGACACAAAAACTGGATCTCCCCATGCCAGACCTGTGGAAATTTTGCATCCCGTCCAGCCCGGAGGGTATAATCCTCTCTGCTCAGCCCCGGAGGCACACCTGCATCCTGACAATGCCCAAATCCTACTCCGGATTTAATGGACTTTCAGATCTTCTTTTGGAGAAACTAGAACATGACGTTCCCCAAAACTGACTGATGCAAGACCTACATTTCCTTCCTCCCTCTCCTTTTGCAGACAAGCATTTGGGGAAGGAGTAGCAAAGAAAGTCTCTCCTGTTCCTGAAGCAGGGGTTGGTGTTCCCTGATGCTGCAAGGGGCATTATAAACTCATGGAGGGTTGTTTGGTGGCTGCTTTTCAGTTCAACAGCTTTAAGCATTGATTCTGGGTATCCTAGAAAGTGTGAAAATGTTACTATCATATAAAAGTACAATAGACTGTTTATCAGAGAGAATAAAGAATAAAGCCTGCAGGAAGACCCTTTCCAACCTTGTCCTGGGCACTGTAGGCTTGGAAACTGCCAAAGAGTTTTTCATCTCCCTCAATACTCACATTGCAAGGCCGGGGGACGTAAGAGCATCCCCTTCGAGGTGGTGGGAGTGTAGGATAACCCAGAAAACGGACTGAGAGTTCTCCTCTCCCTTTCAACGTGGTACGGCTCTCCAAATCAGAGCCATTAAACCCACAGATCCGAAAGCATCTAAACCTGTGAAATCATGCATTGCGGGGTGAAAATATGACATCTTTTAGGATATAATTTCAGTCCTGCTCTCACTGCCTAGCATTTTTTACATGGGAGCAAAAAAAAAAAAAGAAAAAAAATCTGTTTGGCTCTTAGGTGTTTACTGCATTCATTTAGGAATTCATTGTGCCCAGGCGTTTGGTAGGCGTGAGAGGCAAGAAAGTAAAATTATCCTTCCCACATTATTCTCTTTGGATCCTGAGCCAGTCACGCTTATACTGACTTATCCCCTCATATTTTATCAAAGTTGCATTTTTGGCACGATAGTAACTTTCCTTTTTTAGCTTGGCTACTGCGTAGAATAGCAAGTTGTGGTGGGAGGCGAGGTGGACGTGCGGGAAAAGTGTCCAGCCATTATTTAGGATGGCTCATACAAACGAAATGAAAACAGTGAGAACATGTTGTTCTCCTCAGGAATGTCAGAGTAACGCAGTCCCTCCTTCCTTTCCATGGGAGCTGAAAGATACCCCCAAAACAGGGAGATTTTAGGAAGAAAAGACTGCCAAATCGAGCCTGCGTGTATGAATCCAAGGTGGGAAGAAAGAAATGACCCCAGAGTTTCAGCCTGCCTGGCAGCAGCTCCCCTGTCCCGCTTTCTCTGTGTTTTCCTGCCACCTTGCTGCAGCACAGGGATGCTGAGGAAGCCAAACCATCAAACTGGCCTGGAGGGAAAACAACCTGGTGGAAAAGGAGCATCCCGGTAAAGCAAGGGCCGGCACGGGGGCAGGAGGAACAGCCAGGGTAGCAGGGCCGGGAGTGGTCAGAGGAAGCACTCCTCTGCAGAAAACGTTTGTCTATTCGGGCACAAAACCCTGTAAGTTTAGGAATTCTGAGTCACTCAAGCCGACAACTTGGGCGTTTGCATGGTGGCTCATGCCCAGAGGCTCCAGGCGGGAGAGCTTCTTCCTTGGACAATTCACACGGCCAAGAGCTCGCCACGGTGCGCGGTGTCCACCGGGGATGCTTTACCCTTCTAGGTGTTTTCCTTTCCAAGAGTTTTCTCTGCAGGTAATTCCCATCTACAGAAGTGCTCAGCAGTTCACTGGGAACTTGGGTTTCTTAAGAAGTAAGGCATTATAACTTCAGCTGAAAACAGCGGCCAGGTGAGTGGCATGAATCTGGGGGCAACGCTCCCGGCTGCAGGGCTGGGGGGCAGAGTAGAGACCGTGGTCGTTCTGCTACCCCGAGACTCCAGGGTGTGCTCAGCCTTTAGCAAACGTCAGAGAACGACTCCGCTGAAAAATCCAACAAGCAGAGAGAGCTCAGGGAGAAGGAAACTTCTCGTTTACCCCTTGAATCCATCGTGTGAGGAAGCTTCGCATGAAGCCGTTCACCTTTGGTGCAAACCCCTGTTCCAAAGCCCTCCCTGTACCCCCGTGCCCAGCCAGCACATGGGGGGGGACAACGACACCCCCCCGGCCGTCAGAGGCTGCTGGTGTGGTTGGTGAAAATTTGCTTTATCACGTGTAAAAACACGATGTGATATTTTGGCCCTCTTAACACAATGTACCGATAACAGGAACTGGGAACGGGGGAACGTTCCTTCAATCTCATCGGCTGGCCGCAATGTTGTTTGCTGCGTCCAGGGAGCTATTTCCAAACGAGTGCGTTTCAAAAGCAGACAGCAAGACAGGGGCAGGCCCTGACCTCTTATTAAAGAGATGAGGATAAGCATCAGCTTGGCATCTGCTTCCTGAGCATGTGAGAGGTACGTTTTTCCTTTCCCCCGCGGTGTTGCCTTGTTTCCTTCCTCGGCAAACCAGCGAGGGCCAGCCCAGGCTCCCCCTGTGCTCTGGGTGACATCCACACTCCATCCCCAGGGCCAGCGCAGGTTCTGAGTCTTTTCAGTGACACCTTCACCCTGTGTGTCCTTCCCTGGGGCTCAGAGGATGCTTTTTCTCATGCTGCCAAGTGTTCCCTCTGCATGCACCCGCATTTCTGATGCTGCTAAAAATCCAGGGCTCGCTTTAAGTGCCTCTATAGAAATGCCAATCCAAAAGGAGTCAGGAACTCAGCCAAGCACCCCAAGGACAGTTGTTCCCAACACAACAGCTACAGGCAGCACCGAGGAGTGAAAGGTCAAGTGTCCGCTGGAAACTGGAGTGCTGTCAGCGACGCTTCCACTGCGGGAGGGGGAACATCCAGCTCCCTCGCTACCTTCCTCCTATCTGGTGTGAGGAAGGCTGTGTACAGCCGCCTGAAACGGGGATAAATCGCATTTACAGGTTGCAGAAGACCTGGGATGGATGTTCAGAAACTCAGCCCTGTGAGACTGGATCTTTTCCCTGGCTGGCAGCGGAAGGGCCTTGGCTTAAGGTCAAGGATAGCACAAGAAGTGATAGAAAAGCAGCAGCTGATTAAATTGTTGTCATCCACTCTGACCCGCTTCTGCTCACTCAGATGTAAAGCCTCACTGATAACAGCAAGCAGGGTGGCTTTTAAAAATGCAATTGTAGCAGAGCCTCTTCCATTTTGTCAGGCGGTTAAGAAGCCCCATGTGGGAACACCAGCCGGGGCAAAGCACCCAGCACCCCATCACCATGTGAGAAGGAGCTTTGATGTGGTCTGCACCTGTAGTGAATGGCTTTTTCGGACACGAGTGTAGGGCTCAGACAGTTCGGCTGCTTTTTGCTTGACCTGACCCACGTCTTAGCTCCCCATCCTCTTCTAGCTTCAGTCCCAGCAGGCGAGGAGCCCATCGCCCCTGCAGGTGAGCCTGCACTGGTGCCGGCCTTGCAGTGCCCTGGCCAGTTGAGGCAAAGGATTTGCAGCAGAGCGCTCAAGCACTCTCCAGTCAAGCCAAACTAATTAGGTCTTCTGTCCCGATGAAAGTCAAACTACTGAGGTCACAGATTTTTGCTCTCCAAAACTCAACACAAAAGCGATGAAGCCTTTGAAAATGTTTGCAGAGCACATATGAAGCAGAGCCAGACAAAGACTTGGGAGTCCTGGATCCCAATCTATGCTATAAATATTTGAGATAATAACTAGATTGCTGGGCTTGCCAGATAACCCTTCCTTTTATTAACTTTAGGCTAGAGGTTTTAGGCCAGAAGTGTTGACAACGTGGGTGTCAGCGATGAAGACACTGGTTTCTTCCCTGAGAAGAATGATGCAAGAATGAGAGAATGATGCAAAAGCGGGATGGCTCTTGACAGCAGAACAGCTGAGGGCAGACATAGGGACGCAGTTCGTTCGCTCACAGGTTTCCCAGGGCCACCCAGTCCCTTGGAGGCTGCCGCGTTCCCGCGTGAGTGCCAGCCAGGGTCTGGTTTAGCCAACAAGCTCTATCTCAGCAGTTCTTCTTTTCTCTCGCAGTAAGTGCAGGGGTTAATGCAACTCTGGGGAGCTCACTGAGGCCCTTGTCTAAATTGTTTGCCTGTCCTAGAGCTCATTAGTGTTGCATGCAGTGCCCCGAACAGGGTCACGGAGCACCGCGTGTGGCAGCCCCCCTCAGGAAGGACACACACCCCGCGAAGCACAGCCCGCTCCCTCTGCCATTAGCTCGCGGCTCAGGGCGTGTTGCTTATCTTTAATGCGCTAATTAGGGTGGACAGAGGAAGCGCAAGGCACGCGATCGGTATCAGTGGGCCAAATTTGCAGCTGGTTGTAAGTTGCCGGTTGGCAGAGGAGTGCAAAAGAACGAGAACCCGTGTGATCGGGAGAAATCCGAAGGGAAAAGGAGGGAGTTCAGCAAGGAAGGCGGCTGCGGTTGAGAGCAACTTGTGTTCCCTGCAAGAGTGACTTCAAAGCTGGGACGAGCAGAATTTTGGGTAGCAGGTTGTATTTGCACGCCGTCACGCTGTTCTGTGTATGTCTCAGCAGCAACCCGCCACCGTGAGCCACAACCAAATCACTTCTAAAGTGTCTCACCAGCTGGGTCAGGCCGTTAGTCCCCAGGTGTGTGGGTCTCAGTTTCCTGGGGGTCCCCCCACTCTCATTTTAACCCCTGGGAAATGCAGGCTGGGATTTCATAGTGCGGGTCTGGTGGAGAGCAAGCACAGCGAGCGATGACGGGTGAACCGTTATGCCAGCGACCAGTACTTGTGGAAATGGTAAAAGGGCTCAATTTTCCCTACAATAAATTATTTGCTTACAGCTCAGCTGGCTTGTGTGGCCTCTCTGTATCATATTGAGTGGGGCATCTAAAATCTGTCAATGGCAGAAGCAACCGGAGCACGTCCAGTATTGTAGGATAAGGGGCTTTGCTTTCCCTCTCTCCCAAAGCTTTGCATTCTGACTTTGCCTGATTAGCCAGCGGTGACAGCTCAGGAAACGGATTCCACCGAATCTCACAACAACTGATCTAAAATGTTCTAATCTCTGCAAAGATAAGGAGTTGCTACAGCAAAGCCAACATAAACCTGAGCGCTACGGAAGGTTGGGCTGTTGTTTAGCTGCTGTTGCTAGCTAGCTACTGAACTTGATTTCAGAGACCACCCTGCGTTTAAACCTTCTCACTTAACTCGACACATAGCTTTTCAACACCATCCGAAGCTCACGGCCTGGATAGCTTCAGCCGCACGGAGCTGAAGGACATTGTCTGGGGAGCTCTAGTGCTGCAGTGAGCATCCCCTCATCCTAAGGGTGCTGCAGATACGGCAGGCAGCAGCTTCTCTCAAGTACAGTTGTACTGAACCGATGGCACCGTAGCTGCCCGTTTAAAACAAAATACAGCACACTGCCTTTGTTGGCCGTACCTTGGGCCACCGCAGAAAATGCAATACTTGGAGGTAGGAGAAAAACCACCTTCTTTTCAGGAAGCGCTGCTCTATGTCACGGAAATCCATTCCTCTCATACAATTTCCTTTATTGTGCAGTTATGCCGATTGCTTTTATTTCCTTCATTTACTTAAAAAATGCAATCAAAGGCTCTGCCAAGCCCTTGAAATGCTGAGCGGGGGGTTGATCAATTTGCTCTGTGACCAGAATCCCATTGAGCGCACATCCAACAGCATAAAACAAGGACGGAAAGTTCTTATTTCCAGTGTAGGCTCCTTTGCCCTGCACTGGGTGTATTGCAGTACATATTTTAGCAAAACTCTTATATATTTTGGGGCATTATCTGCTCTAAAAAGTAACTCGGTTTGCTGGAATGAATGCAGCCGTATCCTGATGAGTTTTGCCAGCCACGCTGTGTGGTGAGATGGGGTTGGAAGCAGAAGGGTTTGCAGCTAATCTCTAGTTCAGATTCTGCTCTTGTTGACATCTGAAGTGACTCCTTGAGACGCAGGAGAGTAAATTGGCATCGACTGAACATCCATCTGAAAGCAAAGGCGCTCAGTAGCTTCAGATGTGAGCAGGATCTCAACACGGAGAGCTGGACCCTCGTCCACTATTCATCTTCTTGACAAGGGTATCAAAAGGTGGACGTTTCCCTCCACTTTTGTCTGGGAAAAGAAGCAGTAATTCCAATGGCTGCTCCTTCTCCTGCTTTCCACACCCTTGTGTTTCCCCAGCAAGCTGCTCCTCTGGGAGAGGGGCGGACATGCTACGTGCCTCAAGCCCTGCTCTCCAGGGAACAGTCTGCAGAGACGTGGCCTGACAAAAGTGTATCTCGCCTGGGGGAAAGCGGATGGACAGCGATGGGGATGAAGGAGAGCAAGGCGGGGGGAGGGAAGGGCTGAAGGAGAGCGAGACAAGATGCCTAGCAGCCAGACTTCTTCCCCAGATGTGCCCGGGGTTCTGAGGTCGTTCGATCTTCAAGGTCCTTTCCAACCTAGTTGGTTCTGTGTGATTCTGTGTGAAAGCCCGTCCCCGTAGCGGGATGTGATGATAACTCTGATAAACCTTTTCGAAATTACTGGCTTTATGGGTTACAGAGAGGGAGTTTGGTTTTATTTTTTAAATGGATTTCTGTATATTAGTGGGCTTGTAGGAGAAAATGTAGCTTTTTCTTCTTACTGAGAAGATGATTTTAGGGAAGTGCGTTTGCAGAGCAGTAGGTTTGACAGTCTGTTCTCGTTAGGAAAAGTCCAGGGGGGCGCTAGGCCATAAACTCAGGTCCTCCCTGGGTTACAGCTGTGCAAACTAAATCTGTGACCAGACCTGGCTGCCTTCCACTGCCAGCTTTAACACCAGCTTGTCACAAACCTACCTCGTTTGCTCCGGGGGATGTTCAGGGTAGGTACATTTGGGGTCGCTTTCAGCTGTTCTCATTCATCTGGACTCCAGAAATTCAAGTGTGTATGTGTTGTCCCTTTGCCTGCAGGTGAGACGGAGGGGTATCACCCCGCGCCGCCTCTCCTGGTCCGGTGCGAGTGCCAGAGACAGCCTGGGCGGACTCTGTCACATCAAGGCTTTGTCTCAAATGTGTCCCCTTTCACACCCAGGGAAATCGCACCCGGTTACCCTGTGCGGGTCAATACAGCAGAAAATCACACTCTTTCTCCCTTCGGCTTTGAAGCAGGAGTTTAGAGTAAGACATGGGTCACGTTTTGCGGCTGGTTTCTGCTTTCTGTGACACAGGCACCTCCCCGACAGCTCTTCACTCCCAACATTGCCTGTGCGAGAAATACACAACTCTGGCCAAAATGCCTGGTCCCAGCACTAATATTCACCAATAATACACTCCATATTACAAACCTCTTCTTCCAAAGGGCGCTGATAAGAATTTCCATTTTTAGTCAATGGCAAATGAACCATTCAGCCTTTATTTGTTGCTGTTACAATTGAAGAAGGAGCAGAAGCTAATTTTTAAACTTTTCCTGTAAATAGTGCATTAATGAAGACGGATGGGTCAGCAGTATAAACAAAAACTCTATCTCGAGCTAGTTTTGTTCTGGCTTTGTTTCCCAATATAGCAAGCAAACCACCACCACCCCAGTTCCCAGCCTATTAACAGTGTTTGCACTCCAAATGTTGAACTGGGTTATAAGGAAGTTTAAATTAACACTGGGCTGTAGTTTTTCAAATGCTTGAAGCAGATGTTCAAGTGCCAGGAAATCTTCCTCTTTTTTTTTCTCTCTCTCTCTCTTTTTTTTTTCCTCCTAAAAATTTTAGATTTTGCTGGGGTTTGGTTTGCTATGCTTCACAGAAAATGGATCGAACTTCACAGAAAATACTTAACTGCAGCTCTCCTATTGTGCTGTAGATGAGCCAGTCACCAAACCGCCCATCGCTGTTAAAAACCGGGGGATCCTTTGATATTTCTAGACTGCTGGAGGTTCTGGTTCGCTTTGCTCTCTGAGCAGTCCAAGAGGGGCAGCGCAGTAACTAGAGCTTGGGAGGAGAAGGTGGGCATAGGTTCTGGCTGCTGCTTTGGGTGATGGTTCATCTGGGAGACGATTTTTCCTACGTGACCCCAGTTTTGGGGAGGTTCGCTCTCATGCCTTTAGCTCCGGAGTTGCTGCTCACCTGGCAGGGTCCAACGACTTTGGGAAGCGGTGTGTGTCCACCATGTTGGGCAATTCTGGGTTTTTCCCTGAGACCAACGTTTGGGCACCTGCCAATGGGAGCAGCACGAGCTGGCACTGGGCACTGCCGGGGGGTGGGGGGGTGCCCTGCTTTCCTGCCAGAGCAGCATGGGGCTCTGCCGCTTCTCCCCGGGCTCCACAGACCACCCCGAACAGCCAACCCGCCCAGAGCAAGGGGGCCGGCAGGGCTGGGGCAGTGGTGGCAGAAAATGGCATGCTGAGCTGTCAAGCTTTAGCGCTCAAAAAGCCAGGGGTCTGTGTCTGCAATCAGCTACGCCGGGCACCACAGCGAGCCTGGACTCCAGGGGTCACACCCAAGAAAGGGGCGATGCACGGAAGTTTGGGGGAGGTATCTGTCTGAGGAATTTTAGCCCACGTGCAGAGAGCTGAGAGATGAATCGTTTCAGGGAACCTCAAGGGAACCTCAACCTTCCAAGTGCTTCACGCAATCTGGCATTGGTGCTGAGTGTTTGCACAGGAGACACAGCTGTCGTGAGCTCTTCGAAGGCCAAGAAGTGAGTAAGACATCCTGAAGTTCACGCTCTTCTGGAGGCATCATGTGTGTTGATTTAAGAGCAGCAATCAAAGACTGAAACTCTTCCCTCAACTCCCTCACCGATACATTATCCAGGCTCTTCCTCTCTTTGTGTCATTGTTTCTGCTCTCACTCCTTTGCCTGTCTTCTCTACTTAGATTGCAAGCACTGCCTGGCATTTTATACAGTTTCCAGAAAAAAAAAAAAGGGGGGGGGGGCCCCTGCATATCTGCTTTCTTATACATAGTCAATTAGAAACAGATGAAAGCAAAAATTCAACCGATATTGATGATTTCAGTGAGACAGGGGTGCTGCCTCGTTTAGTTGTATGCAATAATTCAGAGACGGATGGATGGATGGATGGATGGATGGATGGATGGATGGATGGAGGGATGGAAGGAAGGAAGGATTAAAGAAACAAAGATAATGAAAACATGCAGTGGAATATTTTTTTCAGGGACTTCTCGCTGACATTACCAGCACTTCCAGCTTGGCAGCACTGGCTCTTGTCGTGCACTCACCTTATCACTTGTGAGTGCCATATCTCTACGGACAGGTGCACTTCCAGCCAAGCACTCTGGAGTTTGCAGACACAACCTTAACTTGCCGCTTAGGGAAAGGTCTTTGTAGAATAACTGCCCCCATTTTTCCGGTGCTATTTTGCCTGATCTCTGCCTTCGCAGGATCATATTCAAAGGTAAGGTAAAAATAAGGTAGGGTTTTGCTCCTAAAGCAGGCAATGCAATCCTAGCAGACACATTAATAAATGAAATGCTCTTCTCAGTAGTCCTAATTTCAGGCTATGAACAGCATAGATGCATCTGAAGCATTCGAGAGGCGCTGAGTTTTCTCCCAAAACAGCACAATAGGATGGATCTCATGCTTTAGCATTTTCCACCACAAATTCTAGCTGAAATCCTCTTCAGTCAGCAGCACAGCCCTTGTTTCTTTATAAAGAAAAGTTACTAACATCAAAAGACTGGCTGGCCCCTACTTCTAAAGAGCTATCATTGATATTTCTACCGATCTTGTAAAAACTCACCCATGCAGGTTTATTAACGGATAAAATTGCACGCCTGCCCACATCTGCCTTGTACCATAATACACTGTGCACTGTGTCTGCTCTGTTACAGCAAATCTCCGGCAACAAGAGCATGAAGGCAGCCGCTCTCTTAGCTGCGTGGTCACTTGAACATTTACCGCGGTTACGGGCGATTACGAGGAGTTACTTATGGCTTTTAAGGCGCAGGTCCTCCTACACGCTGTCCAGAAATGTTGGTTCTGTTCAGTAAGGGACAGTGGTGCAAAGAGCATGCTGGTGAGATCACTGCCATGGGAACAGCCACAGAAAAGAGACGATAAAAGCAAATGTCGGATTATCTCCCTAATGCTGGATTATCACTCCTAACAAGCTGAATGGTTTGTCTTGGCAAATGGCTTCATAAGAATTGCGGATGGTTTTGAAAGGATCTGTGCGGTCACACTTCAACCGCTGGCTGCTGCAGTTCATGTCAGCAGAGCGAAACATCACACCTCTCAGGAATTCTTTTAGCGTGCCATTAACCACAGACTAAGATGGGAGTGTGGCTCGGGGGAAAGGTCTGCGAGCGGTGTCAGTCGCCCGCAGGGTGCGAGCTGCAGCAGGCAGAAAGGAGTAGAGCCCCGTGGCACAGCCCGCTGGCTGGGAACCCAGCACATAACTCTACAGTAAACTACACAGCGGAGCACTTAAAGCAGCGATACCCCTGCAAGAGCGGCTACACGTTGGACAAGACCATACGTGCTCCGGAACGGTACTTAACCCCCTGCAGTGAGGGAACAGCTCAGTCAGCAAAGGGGGTAACGGGGGTGTGTAGTATTTACACATATCTGGGGGAGGGAAAAAAAATAAAAAAATCAGCGACCCCAATCTCCGTGCAGCCCAAGTCAACAGAGAGATTCTGTGCGAAAGAGGTTTGGTACAAGTTTTATCCAAGTGGGATTACACACAAGCACAAAAATAAAACGTTCTGTATTCTACATTATATTACAAAGGCAGGCAGTCAATAAATAGGTCAATAAATTATGGGAAGCACAGAAGAGTATGTGTGAAAATAGGTGAAACTGGTTTTAGCTGGTGCATGATAAAGTCTTTCGTGTTCATTCCCATGAAGTGTTAGAGAGATTCTTTCGAAGACCCTTATCACTTCCAGGGAAGATAACTTTCCCTTAAAAGTGTAAAACAAACGCAGGGACAGTACAGTAGGCTCTGGTACAGGCTAAAAGAGTCGACGTCACTTACACTTTCCCAAGAATCTGACAAATTTGCAGCTTAGTATAAATAAAGTGACAGGTCTATTGTTTCTCAGCTCCGACACCTTCTTATCACCGCGATTTGTTGCAGAAGAGTGGCGGAAACATGGCATGTGACTCCATCGTATGCAGTTTTTAGGAGCTTGAGAATTAGTGGGACTGAAGATCTACAGAGATAAATTTAAAAAAAAATAAAGCATGTAAAGATCTCTATAAAGATTTCACACAGAACTAAACAACTTAGGTGTGTATTGCCCATAGCTCACAAATCTTTAGTCGCTCTGGAGATCCCTGTAGATGCCAATCAACGTTTCTAAAGTACAAAAATATGCCTTTATTTCTGCGAATTTGCATGTGCTCCTTTGGCACAAAGAGCCCTCCTAAACAATCCAGGGATCTGCTCTACGCCCTGATAGGAAGAGAAACTCGGCCATAATTTGGACAGCAAAGAACAGCAAGAAGCAAGCAATGGAACAAAATATACATTCCCTGCGGTCGTACGACTTGCCCATTCCCCGTAACAGGAAACATACAATTATCTGTACATGCCTCATTAAATAACCTTATTAAATAGGAAATCCGAAATGTACAAATTTACAGACTGAATCATTAAATACGTTCCCTGTGCACTCCCCCGTGCATGCGTTCCCTGCTACTATCTGCAGCCACACTCTGATACCACCATGCCTTCATACTTGAACTTGTAGGTGACCACCCCTGCATCTAGGTAGAGAATAGAGATGGGATCGAGTTTGGTGGGCACACAGCAGGCCTTGGAGGCTTTCTGGGGATTCTTCAGATGAACCAAAGTCTGGACAATGGCATGTTTCGTTGGCGTGACGTGCTCTGTCAAGGGGTAGGCGCACACTCCGTGGCACTCATAAGCTTCGTATCCCGCTGGGGCGATGATCCAGGAATCCCAGCCAATCTCCTTGAAATCTATGTAGAGTGGAGTCTTTTTACAGTAGTTGCCTTTCGCGTTCCTCCGGATTCGGGCAGTTGAGTCGTAAATGATGTTGGAGCGCATCTGGAGCAGCGCCTCCTCGCCAGGCTGGCCATGGAAATTGCCAACCTCCAGGTTCTCCAAGTCCAGGAGCTGCTCATGGTCTATCATTTCGTTGAGTTCTTGCTTCTCCTCTTTTTTGTCATTGCTTTGGTCATCAGAGAACACAATCAACAGGGGCACATGCTTAGCCTCAGAGTTGATGTCAATATCGAGTTTCCCCTCTCCGTTCTGCTCCTCCCGTTCCCTGCTCTCTATGTGAACTTCCAGCCGGTGCGTGGTCAGCCCTGCCCTTCGCCAACGCCTGATGGCTTCGGTGACCTCGAAGCTCTCCCACTCGCTGCTCGTGCCATAGATCTGCCTGGATGCCAGTGCCACTGTCTTTCTCTCTTCTCCTACCCCCATATGGTCATTTTCCAGCACTTCAAAAATAGTGACCTTCCGGTCAAGCCCATCGTAGAGCATTTGGTCCCGCTCCACCAAGGTGTAGAGCCTCAGCTCTGCCATGGTGATTTCTTCATGGTGAGGGATGGACACATTGAATAGAAGAGGATATTTCCGAATTCCCGTAACACCAATGGGGTGGGAAGCCAAGTCTGGAAATGACAAAGATCAAATATTTTAGAAGGGTCAATACATCGAGCAACACATGCACTGAAGGTCATCTGACATGTTTTGCATTGCTTGGTTTCAGTTGAACAGTTCCAGGAGACTGTTTTTTCATTATTTCCCAAAACAGTACTTGGTAAAAAGGCGACTTTATTTTGGGTGTCTAAGGACAGAAAGATCCCAGACATGCTAAAGACCATAAGCCTGGATTTAGAGATTCCCCTTCCATCCCCATGCCTTCCAGGGACTTCCTTGTCACCTGGAGGGATTTTACATGCTAAAAATGTGCTGCCTAATTCTGAAATACAAATCACTTCTCGATTGCTGCACAGCAACTATTTAATAAATGAGGAAACGCATTAATTGGAGTAGGAAAGGAAGGGAAGAAGGATATGGCACTGGAGTGAACATGAGACGGGCAACGGCAGGCTGTATCGGCTTAGCGCTTCCGTGCTAGCGAGTATCCCGTCTGCGGAAACAGCCTTCAGAAACTGAAAGGGCCAAGCACTAAGGAAGGAAAAGTTGCTCTGCAAGATGTGAGGGCTCCTGGTTAGGCAGAGCAGGCAGTGAACAGCCAGCATGAACTGCCAGTCGGTAGAAATCCTGCCACAGACTCAATGGGCCTCAAGCGAGCAGTCAGGCAGCTGTGCTCCGCCAGGCACTCTTGGCAGCTTTAGTCAATAAAACATGAAAGTACATAATATCTGCTTGTCAGTCAGGCTGCCTGTCCTATCTGCATTGTTTGTTTATACGCAGGCAATATGCATTTCTTCACACGATGCAGGAATCTCAGCTAACGATTGTGCATTTGTTGCTGAATTGCTGCGCTGACTGCTTGGAAGACACATTAGGACATGGAGACTATAAGTGACATTTCTGCAAAGGCAAGCTGTTTGTGACCTGTTAGTATCTTCATCTCTGACTTCTCCTATTTTGATACGTTTGGAGAAGAATGACGCGGATAGATCTGCAAGTATTGGCCATGCTCCATCAATGCGCTTAAGCGCGAAGTTAACCTTAGCACGTGGCTCGTCCTACTTAACTTCAGTTCTGAGGTTTTGAGGCACCAGCCTTTTTCTTTTTTTTTTCCATTTTGCACTTTCATCTGTTCATAAATAAAAAAAAAAAAAGAGAGGTGATTCTGCTTGCATTTCCCTACCTGCCAGCTGATAAAGGTGGGAGCTGAACGTACTCTGCACAGCACCAGCGTAGGAGCAGAGCGTGAGCTGAAAGACAGCGCTGTTCAAGCTTCCATACGGGAAGTAATCCTTGGCATTTCCTAGCCCTTGACATGCCAAAGCAAGTCTGCAGTGATTACCTCTAACCACAGGGTGGAGAAATGCCACCTGCCCGTGTGGAAGATGATCACAAATAACTCACCAGGAGGCAGGGGAAGGCCACACTGTATGTAAGAAGCCGGGTGGGTGCTAGCGGGGCATGAGAAGTGTTCATTTCTGAGTCAGGATGTGACTCTGCTCTTCAGCTAGAAAGTTCTAGGGTGAAATATCTCCTACTGTTACCAGTACACCCCTAGGAGGGTCAGGAGGGGACATCTGGAGTCCGTAGGAAAAGAAAAACTTCCTTTAAGACCTTTATTCAACCTCTAAGAACTGGTCGCAGCCCGGTTTACAGTGGAGATGTTACGGTCCGTGGGTTAAAACAAAGAGATAATTCCAGCCACAGGGCATGTTATATTTCTGTAATAAAGGGTTTAATGGGCAATAACGAAACTCCCATTACTGCCACTTTGCAGCAGGTAGGTGAACAAAAAAATTCCAAGGTCTGTTTTTACTATCCTGATCATTTGCAAGTAATTAATTTCTCTATCAGAAGGGCTCTTTAGCCTGAAACGGATCGTTCTTAGTTACACAAACTCCAGACCTAAAGCAGATGTTTATGGCACAGCCTCTTTAACCGTACGTGGTTATGAACCTGTCCTAACTTCACCCGTCTCACTTCACAGCTTGCTGGTCTGGATTGGAGGAAGTGAGAGAAACACTGACATGACAGAAAGTTAAGCCAGGTTTACCCCACCCGGTGCAGAACTTCTGCAGCGATGGAACCGGCACTGACTGCCACGGCTACAGCGCGGCACGGAGCTGCCAACCGCGGCGGGGGTCACTGGCAAAAGGCCAGTCTGCACCATTCTCCACGCGGCAGACCTGAAAGAATTTTGGTTTTGCCAGTGGGATGATTCCAGATTTACATCCCTTAAACCACACTGCCTTCCACCCTTGAGCATATTGCCCTTGGCAATTTTTATCCCATTTATTTTTTCCGAACGGTGCAGAATGAGAAGAGAACACCGCGCCTTCCTGCATGTGCCTTCGTTTATGCTGATGAGCAGGGACAGGCATGGCTGCTCGGGTGAGTAACTGGTCGCCAGTGGGTGTAACTGGTTTGCCACCAACCCTTCAATAAATTTCTCCACACTGGAGAAAAGGATCTGTGCAGAAGGTTTAAACCACAGTGCAGCGCCTCTTCAACCCAGACACACGCCGCTGGGGTGCCCGGGCCTGGCAGGCGGACCGAGCAGAAGAGAGCTCCCGGTTCTCTCCTTGCATCTCACTGCACTGCAAAACTGGAATGACTTGCAGGTAGCCCCTCCCTGGAGTTCATCATTTCAAAATTGCAAATGTTAGAGAAAAAGCAATCACAGCTTTCTATTTCATTAATTAGAGTAATGAAGGATGAGAGAAGCCCCACAGCATTTTGAACAGTTGCGTGTACCCCAGAATAGTCAAAGTGAATCAGAACACTTGTGTCTGCCAAGTGGAGGAACTGGTGTCTGGAACTGGTTAGCTGAAGAACATTTTTAACACAAACCCTGTTTTGGTGCAAACAGGCACTGACAAACTACTGAATGTTAAACTGAAACATTATCTTGTCCTCGCAGCACTGAGAGGAGATGCTGAAGCAGAAACACACAGAGAAACTACCTCAGGTCACAATTAGGCTTCTTCGGCTTTTTTTTTGTTTTTTTCTTCTTAAACTAGGAAATAATTTAGTCCTCCAAAGTAAAACCTAAGGGTTATCCAAAATTCTGCTTCCTGTATTTCTATGCGTCTGCTGGAATGTGCTCAGATGCCAAAGGAAGAAAACAGCACAGATCCCACAAGGATCAGCTGCGAGGGGATATTTCAGAGCTGTATTTGGTTAAGCTCATAATAGGAAAATATCGCACCTTTGAACAGCGTGTAAAAACATCCTTTGACTTCATTTCTTAACTTCATTTCATTTGACTTCATTATTTAATAAGGTATCCGTTTGAAAAATCAATCAGGTCATTGCAAATGACGCGCGGCATCACGGGGATAATGAAAATGATGCACCCAAATTGTTCTTGGTGCTGCCCAAGCATCTTCCCCCAAAACGTGACAGTCTCAAAGGCAAGGACAAGGATCTACCTCACGAGAAGGGGGATGCGGGTCACCCTGGCACGGGCAGTGTTAGCTGCCTGTTCCAACACAGCCCCACTGAAAGGCCTCGTCCCCCAGTGCAGTCCATGCTCCATGCCTGGGAAAAACCTGTCACGCTGACTATACACGTTCGTTTCTATTTACTTCTCCTGGAGATGCGCATATCTTACCTTCATTTTTGAAGCTCCTAATGATATTTGCGGATGGCATAGACGTCCTGTCGGTGGCAAACCTGTTGTACAGCTCTAGCATGTACTCGGGAGGATCCACCTTGGCTGTTTCATGCAGGGGAATGTCAGAGAGGTTCAACGTCTTCAAAAACTCATTTTTCATGTTCTGAAGCAGTGTGTTGAAATCAACACCATCCTGCTGGGAGAGAATCTCGTCGAAAAGAGGCACATCTTCCTCCAGGGAAGAGTGCTCCAAGCTCAGGATGGGACTGCAAGCGGCCAGGTGAACCAAGAGGCAGAGGACAGCCCACAGCTGGGGGACTACAGAATCCATGACTTCGCCCGAGCCTCCAACCGCACTCAACAAGCTCTAGGTCTCGTGTGGGCTAAGTGGCGGTTTTATCCCCTGGGTTGTACACGGCTTGTGTCACAGAGAGATGACAAGTTTGGAAGCTCTTGTCTTGAAACTTGTGATCCGTCCTGCCTGTCTCCCCCTTCCCCCTCCCCAAAACCAGGTCTCGGTAATTGGATATGGCTCGCTCTCTCCTATGGCCGCCTTGCCTCTCTTATCTCGCGGAGTGTAAGCTGTTCACCAGATTTGTTGCTATCTCGCAATCCCCTTTCCCTTAATGAGCATTTTGTAAACATTCTGCTCTAGGACACTTGGAGATAGGACAAGTTTCTCCTCGGAGAGGAGCTGCCCTTTCTTTCTGCCTCCTGGTAGCTGACTTCCTTTGCTGCGCGTGAACAACTTTCGTCCGCGCAGATTTCAAGCTGACATGTCAGTTCTGCAGAGCCTCTGTCCAAACCGATCCATTTCGCACCAAAGGGCAAAGAACAGCTCCCTTGAGGTAACAACTCCGCCCTTCCCAACACTATTTTAGGGCTGTGTCTTTACATTACACTTCCAAAGGAACGTCTTTGGGAAAAGCTCCATTCTTCTGTGCTTGTACAGCGCACAGCACGGGAGAAGAGCTCCAGGTACTCCCACGGTACTGGAGTCACTAGACCCTGGATGCGGAGCAGCAGATGAGCTCCAGATGAGTGAGGAGATTTTCTCCCACTGCAGCCGTAAAGCTGTGCTTTGCCAGGGCTCCTCCGGAGAGGCTGCTCTGAAGAGAGATCAAGAGCAAGCCAGAGCATGGCCTGTAAAGCTGGCCCTCATTTTTTTTTTTTATTCTGGCACGGTCCACCTGCATTAGCACCAGTTTGTAATAAAGGACCTGTTTAAAGGTGTTTTTTTTGTGGTTTTTTTTTTGTTTTTTTTTTTCCCCCCCAAGCTTATTTTCACAATAAACCTCTCTTTCCTGATCTAAACATTAACAGGAATTGAATGCCAGCACTCAGTGCCGTGTGCCATATAAATGCTCAGAAACAGAGAGAGGACTCAAATATTTGCAAATGCTCCCGAAAATCTTCCCCTCCTTCTTTACGTTACATATGTGCCTTGGCAGGTCAGGGTTACCCTTGATTTAGTCACAGCACTGCCAAAACGGGAGTCTAAAAATCATTGGAAACACACAAAGGGCAGCACCCAAGGAAGAGCTTCACCCAAGGACTAAACCTCCAGAGATCTGCTGAGTTTTGTTAGACTCTGCTTTTCCATTCTGGCTGAGCATATCCAGTTATTTGTTACCCCATCTCTGCAACTTTCTCCTTTCTTCGACAGCCCCGATCTATCACTGGCACAAATGGCCTTAATTAGAACGGCAGTCAAGCCGTGCCTGTTTTAAATTCATCCTCCGTTTCATTCATAAAGCAGTGCTGATGTCATGGAGCCAGACCTTAGTGTGGCCTTTTGACCTGGTTTTGTTCTACTTTCATGCTTCTAAACATGAGGAACTCGACGGTAAAAGCTAAGTACATTATCAAGGTCCCTGCTGTTGCTACATTACGTTAGAAGTAGATACTTGAGCTTGGGAAGATTAATTTCGATTTCATTGTGGAGTTCCTGGCTATCTGTGCGAGTTCATCTCTAAATCCTCTGCAGCCTTGTCAAAGGCTCGTATCTGAACGTTGTGGCTTCCCAGAGCTAAGCACAGAAAATTTAGGGAAGTTTTGAAGCTGAGTTCAGGTCACTTCTGTTAATTAAGAGAAAAGCACAATCTTCTTTTTGTGGGTGATTCATCACCTGACTATGCTGAACTTACTGCCTCGGGAAGTCAGACTAACTAAAACCGTGAGAATGAATAGACTTCGCCTTAACTCTTTCATGCAGCGCAATACTGGGGACCGTAAAGGAAAATCTTGAGGATGGCTTGTCACAGGCAGCTGTGCAGGGAGTGGATCTGTCACGAGAGTGATAATAACTACAGAACGGGTTTCCTTTTCCTGATGCTTAAATACTAATTTCAGAAACGCACTGATTTCGTAACTGTAGATGCGGATGTCGTTAAACGAAAGAGATAACCACGTTGTAAGGGCTACGGCTTGCAGGAAGGCAGCAGGTGCTGAACCTTCTCAGCACTTGACAGCGTACGGCCTTACCCCCAGCCCTTGCTTGCGTCTGGTTTTCTTTCCCAGACAAGTCGTGGCTTGACTGCGCAGGCAGCAGCGCGCAGATACGCCTTGCAGAGGTGGTAAGCGCTGGGATCGGAGGTATGGCACGGCTCCTGTCTGAGGGTGTGGGGGCTTCTGTGAGATTTCGTGTTGAAGGGTTTGAATTCAGAAGGATTTTGTGAGCCTTTGTGCGGTCTGTAGCTGTCTCCGCACTCACGTGAATGCCCTGGTTATTTTGAGGACTCCACCTGGCCCTCAATCAGATGTTGACTGAAAGTCTTCGGTCTGTCCCTCTGTTAATCCATATGAACAACTCTAGAGCCAGAGGAGCTTTTCTAGACTCACTCCACTTCCCTACGAATTAAAACCTAGTCTGCTCTGCAACTCTGGTTCACCGGGTGACAAAACTGACAGCATTGCTTTAACTGCTGCGGCAGTGACATAAGCAGCGCTGACGCTGCCCTGGAGCAGAGGCTGGGCTAGTGACCCCTAAACCCTTCTAAGTCCAGACACGGATTTTCTACCAATCTCTGATTTCACACTCTGCAGATATAAATACGTAAAAAGTAGTGTGCGCACAGGGACCTGACAGAAATTTCCTAACCCACAAGCGCGTCATCTTGATCCAGTGGCTCATTAGGAGCACAGTTACTGCTCAGACATTCCAACTGTCCTTGCATTTCTGCTCTCGTTTTGATAACTCCTTGAACAACAGCAACCGCAGCCTGCTGTGTTACATCCACCCCAGCTTTGGCTGAGCTTCCTAACTCGCTCAGTTTAGACCCCGCTGGGGATTTGCCAGATGAGGAATACCCATAGAGGACATCTGATTTGAAAGCAACTTCCTCTTGCCTTCGGGTGCAGGCTGATGAATTTAATGCACGCGTTTTTGGGTTTTTTTTTCCTGAATTAAATTGTTTAACAGAAGGGCTTCATCTCATGCCACTGAAATAAAGAGGTTTGTCCTTTTTTTTTTTTCCTGTGCACTACAATTTACACACACAGTATGCTAGAAAGGAAACTGCTCTCAAAAATAATCTGTGCTAAATAGATTAACTGAGGTAGCTGGAGAGGGAACATTAATAAGCATTACTGTGAAATTATTATTAAACCTGCAGCACAAACAATGACTCCGTTTCATTCGCAGTAAATGGTGCATCAGCCAGGCAGAGTTACAGAAGGGTCTCTTGGCCCTCACTCCTAGGAAGTCTGTGCTTGTTTCCCCAGTTAATTTGTGGTTGTAGATGGGAAAACTCAGCTAGCGAAAGCCTAAGCCTCTGCACGGAGGCTGGCAGCGTTAGGGAACACCCGGCGCACACGCAGCACCCCTGAGTTAACGTTTTGCCCGTGCTGTGGGCGCTGGCTTCTGGCGGAGGTGGCACCGTGGGCTGGACACTCCATTCGTATGTCGTGGGAAGAACCGGAGGGGAAAAACAGCCCCGAGAGCGGAGAGAGGCCTTTCCTGCTCACGGCACGTGGCAGTCGGCAAGCGGTAGCCAGGGCTACCCCGCAGCTCCTGGGAGCCGCTCACTTGTCGAAAGGGTCACTCCTGAAGATTGTGGGGCTCCAAAATAGACTCTAATCTCAGGCACCCCACAACTTCCTCCAAGCCGATGCCTCCGCGGCTTCTTCTGTCAAGAGGCAGCAGAAGAGCACGGGTCTGAGCAGGAATGTGTGAAGCAAGCTCGGTGCTGAAAGGCTGGAAAGTGAGGCAGGGCTTTACAAAGTGTCAAGGTCGACGATATAAAGGATGGGAAGGGTGTGACACTCCTCCGGGTAAGGGGAAGTGGAGAAAAAGAATGTGAAGTGTTTTTTAAGCATCCTCGCCCTTCCTTAGTCTGATTTTTGGAATGGAGGAACACCTGCTCTCACTAGCGCTCTCAGAGCAGATCGGGATGTGGAAACTTTCTCAGGAGAAAGGAAATAACGTGTGTGTGTGTTCTGGGCTTTCTGATCGCGAGTAGTTCTTCAGTGAATAAATAGAAAGTTTGCCAGTGAGTTATAATGTCACATGCAATTTCTCCACATGTAAACTTAGGTGGATTTTGGTTCAGTAGTCCATTCCTTTACAAATTTGATTAAGATTTTAAAATTAGATTGTTATTAGATATTAAGTTTATTATAAAACATGAAAAACACGGTTTCTTTTTATTTTTTCCCCTTTTTCTATGATTGTTTTTAATGGATTCTATTGAAAGAGTCTCTCAGAAAACACCGGCAAGCAAACCTAAAGAGGTTTCAGTAGAGGAAACCTGAATTTTTCTTGGTTTATATACAGAGACATTACCAAAAAGCAGAGACCCTCTCTCTCTTTTTTTTTTTTTTTTTAAATATTTGAAGGAGATATTTGATGAAAAAATATTCCATTAAATCTATTGGAGGGAGAAAGCATATTAAAATTTTGCCTGCACTGCTCATATATGAATATAAATATCCCAGGCAAAACTGTGGCTGGAATGTGGAGGTGAGAGCATTACACTGCAGATTTCACTAGGGAAGGGCCCTCACCCACTACAGGCTTTTGGGCATGTTTCTTATAGCTCTTCAAACTGCAGTTCCAAATCCCTGTACTTAGGGCAGGTGAGCCAGGAACCTAACAAGCATCAAACATTTCCAGTGTCCTATGACCTCAAAGAGCTTTACAATTTTCGTTTAAGTTTTATTCTTACTTGCCAGCAGCACAGTTAGACACTTGCACGTGCAATAGATAAGAAACAAATCCCACCCTCCAAGAACGGACGCTGCATATAGAGAGGGACACAGGACAGCAAAGGGGAGCATTCCTGTTTCACAGAAGAAAATTTACCGAACAACTTGCCCAAGGCAGCAGAGGACAGATAACAGCCAGCAATTGTGCCTCGATTTCCAGACTGAAAATGCAGTGTCCTGCTTCACCACCAGAAAAGATCCCATTCCGTCCTGTTCCTGCAAGGGATCTGCGTTACAGCACAAGGGAACCTTGGTTTCTGTGCTAAAACCTTCGAGAAAAAAATAACATCAAGCCTGAGAGTCTTTTCTCTATGATGCGGAGAGCTGTCACTCAGCCACATGAGTGCTTTTGCCCATAAGTAATACAGCGTTAATCAAGAAGAAGAGGGTGTGTGTTAATGGAAGAACAGGAGTGCCCTGGGTCACCTTAATCGGTGCTCAAAAACACTGAGATCAGTCTGAAAAAAAAAAAAACCCCACATATTTTTCCACTGCACAGTGTAAGGAGGTATAAGACACCTCCCTGTTGCTGCACTTGGATCAAATCTCAACACTCGTGCTGGGCGGACCTGAAATCCTGTTTAAGCGCTGTGTAAACACAGGGACTTCAGCGCAAGGCTGGTCTCTAATCCGGGCACCACAGACGTATATGCCATTCCAGGGAGGGAGGAGGGTGATGCAAGCTCTAGCAACCATCACAGCATGTGATTCGAAGTTCTCCAAAATACAGGGATGAAATTATTACAGAAATGCCCCACAAAGGTCTCTGTCAGGAGATAGCTGTGGCGTGAGGTAACTGTTGGGTGTGATATGGGAGATAAAGAAGAGTGTGACACTGACAGTGTGATGAGCTTGCAATGGAATAACTAAAATTAGTTTCCATTCCTGCATCTGCCTAAGTCCTTATTCCTGTATGCCTCGGTTCATGGCTGCTCTGGATTTCCTTTCCATAAATGGGCTGTTCCCAGCAGCTCTCTATTCAGATTTCAGATGTCACTGGGAAATGAAAAGATAGTATTTAATGGAAGAGTGGGAAGAGAGAAGCCCAGCAATGCATTAAAACCGGCATGACTGAGAAAAAGAAAACAGGGAGAAGGAAAGTCACTGTGCAGCCGCAAGGACAGGGAACTACTTAAACCGTAAACCCCAACCTCCTTCTGAGCCAGGGATGCATCAACAGATTTATGTGGGAAGCCAGCAGCATGTCGTCTTCGTCAGCTATTTCCAGGCAAGTGAAAAGGATGGGAGTCACAGGAGCGGGCACAAGAACTACCTGCACGGCTACTGGCGATTCCCTTTCCTCTCTCCTTTTTTTCTGCTGAGGTGGCGAAGGCTCCAGGCTCTAGGAAAGGAGCCCATCGGGGTGCAACTGCACTAGTGCAACCTGCTCTCAGCTGCGGGTCGTTGGCCACGCGGCAGCACAGATAAATAACAATAAACAGAGATTTCCAAACCAGTGCAAAGCCTGAGCCACTGAAACAAAAAGAAAAGAGCTGGAAATAGCTGGACGTTGCCTCCCTGTCAGTGTCCCGTCAGTCATGTACAGGAACTTGGCTGCGAGCTCGTGGCCTCACCGTTACCGCCAGTCCCAGCTCCCTGTGTGCCCGTTCTCCAAGCAGTTGTTTGGAAGAGCTGCCATTTTCTTGGGTGGGTGGGTTGGGTTTGTATTTAATCAGTTAAATATTTAAATTAAATTATTTAATTCATCTAGCACGCACTCAAGCACATAGCTCAATCCTGCAGTCAGAGAATGAAGTGCAGAAAGCTCTTCGGTCCCTACATGAGAATGGCAAAGCAGGCTCTTGCTTTTGCATCTGCCTCTGTACATTCAGCTCTTTTTTTTTTTTTTTTTTTCCCCCTGCTAGGCCTCAAAATGAACTAATACCGGCAATAAAAATGTTTACATTCAGCCCAATTTAAGCAGTAAACTGAATATTTGCTTATTTCATTTATGGGGTGGGAGAAGTCCCAAGAAACCTATTGATTTCCCTCCGCTCCCGTTATCTAGGGATATGCCTTCATGCAAATGGAGGCCTTAACTAATATTAAAAAGTCATTTAAAATTTAGTAGCCTTAAAGGTGACACAATTAGTTCAGTCTGACAATTCAAACCTGGTGAGACATGGTCAAAAATAAATCAATTACTCCGAGATCTTCACACAGAAAGCGACTGTACCGCCGTGCTAGCGAACAGCAGTGTAGGCACGCTGCTTAACCCCAGGAGTTTTGAATCTGCTGGCTTCTTATCATACTTGCTTCACAGAACAGTTGAGCAGAAAAAGGTCAAGTTTTAATTTTACATTTCTGAAATTCCTTCTCTCATCAAGCAGTTATTTTATGGAGCTTGGGTATTCATGCGGGTGTTAAACTTCAGGCAGCTCTCTGAGCAGCTTCAGTGACGCTGACACAAGCAAGACTGCCGAACAAAACTTCACAAAAATCTCCAAAAGTTTTCCTCTTTCTTTGTCAGCTATGCATCCAAGTGGCCTGTTTGAGGAATACCATTCTTTTCCTTAAGGAGAACTCCCACTTAAATGCTCCCACGGCCCTAAAAGAACAAAGTTATTGGGAACAATTACCAAATTTATCCTGGCTCTGGTTTTTAGAACGATGTATTCTTAATCTTCAACAATGGGTTGGACAAAAACAGGCTCTGTTCACCCAAAATTATTTTGTCGACAGGTTTGATTAATAAATTGAAATTATTGAATTGGCAACTTGAGTACTAAGCAGAGGTGGAATATTTTCTGGCAGCGTTAGTCGACGTCTCAGCACAAGGTGGTAATTACAAAGCCAGCAGCTTGTAATCACTTCAACAAAACATGAGGTAAAATTAGACAAGCATGTCTAATATTTGCTCTGTTTATTTGATGTTAGGGCTGGGATCAAAAAGGGAGAGCAAGGGGTACATAACAGTAGAAGAGACTGGTTCAGTAAAAAATACTGTTAAGTACCGCCCTAAAAATTCAGAGATTAAAATGTATTACAGCTCAGTTTCTGCAATTTGATGATTGGAATTATAGTGGATGAATTAGGGTTGTCAGCAGCCTCTCTCATTTATGTTTGCCATGCAACAATATCAAATTTTGTCTTTTCTACCTTTTTTTTAAGGGAAACTGTATCAAACTACTCAATTTTGGCCTCAACTGCAGGAAAAATTCCAAATACGGTCTGTTTTTCTTAGTCTGGCTTCTGCAACTTTATTGTTGAGGATATTCAGAATACCTAGGTATCAGTTAGCTTACCAGGGCATTTGATCAAATGCTGTTAATTATTCAACTTCACAAGGCGACTGCTGAATTCTCCTCCCCTCAAAAACCTCTTACATATATCCAAGACCAACAGATTGAAGGACTAAT
This sequence comes from Athene cunicularia, assembly GCF_003259725.1. NCBI lineage: Eukaryota > Metazoa > Chordata > Aves > Strigiformes > Strigidae > Athene > Athene cunicularia. Next base: position 373,436 of record NW_020799128.1, on the reverse strand, counting down.
TGCTCTCCAAATTTTACTAGCACGTCAAAAATGTAGCTTTAATGTGACAGCTTTAAAAAAAAAAAAAAATCACAACAGGCAGGGAAAATGAGAGTCCACAGGTGTATTTGCTCTATGCAAATATCTTTACAGCCAGGAGACTTGCCTTGTCGATACACAGATTGTTTATTGATTAACCGTCGCGTCAGAGCGAGACCGTTTTAGTGGTGGCGTAAGGATAGAGGCCGCGCTCTCTCCCGTCCTATTTATGCTGTACTAACAGTTGTGAGGCTTGGGATCATGAAAGCACATTTTAATTGGAGAATTTTTAATAATCTCCCACTTTTTAGTCTCTAGTACTGCCAGCTCTGTCATTCTTGTTGCGTTGTAGTTATCCCCTTCACAGCTGTGTAACACCTGCAAGCACGCATAAGCACTGCCCTATCCGAAGGATCCCACCCCGCTGGAAGTCCCTCACTGCTAAATAGCCAGAGCCCCACGTTTAGGGTTGTAGTCTGGGGGGGTCTGTAACAGGGTTTAGATCATGCTGCACATCTCCCGGCTTTCCTCAGAGCGGCTTGGCAGGTAGGAGTGTCGTGTGAAGCGTGGATGGCAGCTTATCTCATTGAGAGCACGGAACAAGCCCCTCACAGTCCCTGGTGTTAAAGGGCTCAACTTATCTGGGCGGAGTGGCAGAGTGCCCTGGCTCAGCTCTCCGTGTATCGCACCCAGGGACATTGCTTAATGTGCTGCTGTCAAACACCTCCCAGCGTGCTGGGGGCAGGCTTCGGAATCGGGGAACTTTAGGGGAAAACAGCCTCTGCTCCCTATCACAGGGGATGGAAAAGGTTGTTGGCTACCACTGTTGACTCGAGCCTTAACGCCCTTATGTTTCAATCTAAACGTGTTTTTAAATGCTTAACAATCCTTATGCGACCATCTGTACAGAGGTGCCAGCAAGAGAAAAAGGAAACTCCCCGGGAGCTGGCACCATGGCATCGTGGTGTGTATGGGAAGGGTGGGTGTACTGTGTCCTACCTGGGAACTGCTGGGCAGGATTTACAGCCTGCAGACAGATAAAGGCCTTAGCTACCTTTATAGTCTGGGCTGTCCTGGCAGCTATTTGAATTACCACAACCTCCTCAAAAACCCTCATTGTACTGCTTTGCTCCTCTACCCTCCTTTACATCCCCACATCAGGTCTCATCCTAGTACCAGCCATTACAAAGTGATTTTTTTTTTAAAGGATACTTTCTCCACTCTGAGCATAGTCACAAACGGGTCTGCTTTATGCTCCATCTGCTTTTCTGTCCGACAAGAAATGGCTGGAGCAACTTAATGCTCCCATGCAGTTGAACCACCTTCCTCTCTTTATACACACCCTCAGAAAATTAAAGTGAGAACTGCGAAGTCCCATGAGTCTGCCTGCCCCTTACTGACCTGAGAGAAAGAGCCCAGAAGAGAATCAGAATCCCAGACTGGTTTGGGTTGGGACGGACCTTAAAGCCCATCCAGTCCCCCCCCTGCCCCGGGCAGGGCCACCTTCCCCCAGCCCAGGGTGCCCAAAGCCCCGTCCAACGCGGCCTTGAACCCTGCCAGGGAGGGGGCAGCCACAGCTGCTCTGGTCAGCCTGTGCCAGGGCCTCACCCCCCTCCCAGGGGAGAATTTCTGCCTCAGATCGGATCTAAATCTCCTTCTGTCAGTTTAAACCTGTCCTATTCCCCCCTCGCCTTTGCCGTAGCCCCTTTCAGCCCTGGGGGCCGCTCTAAGGTCTCCCCGGAGCCTTCTCTCCTCCAGCTGAACCCCCCAACTCTCCCAGCCTGTCCTCACAGGGGGGCTCCAGCCCCCCCAGCATCTCCGTGGCCTCCTCCGACCCCGCTCCAGCAGGTCCGTGTCCCTCTGCTGTTGGTGCCCCAGAGCTGGACCCAGCCCTGCAGGGGGGGCTCCCAGAGCAGAGCAGAGGGGAGAATCCCCCCCCAACCTGCTGGCCACACTGCTCTCAAACTTGCCAAATAGGAAGAGAGATGCTAAAACCAGCAGAGGACGTGGCCTGAGGAGTGTTAAGAACAGCAGGACCTGCCTGCGAGGAACTACAGTACAAACTGTAGCCAGGCTGCCAGGCCGCCTCTGCCCCGGTGCCCTCGGGATGAAACCTGAGCAGGCACCAAGCTACGGGCACATAATTCCTCTGTAGGTTATTCCTAAGGCAAGAGCTGGTGGAGCAGCACTGGGCAGCGGCAGAGACGGATGAGGCTGGTTCGGTTTCACTTGGTCGCAACAGGGGTTGTGGTAAGGAGAAGGAGATAAGAAGCTTCCCCCCTCCCTGCTCATTGGCCTCTGTCAGATTTATCCGTCACCCACTGCTGCATCCCTGCCCGAAGGAGAAAAGATTTCACTCATTCATATAAGATCTTGTGAATCTTTGCTATGTATGTTTCTAGAACACTTCAGAATCTTTCATTAATAAACCTTGTGCAAATGCAACGTCTCATTAGATAATGGAATATATATATACAGACAGTGAAGAGAAGAATTAACAAATATTAAGGGGTTGAAAAACAGTTCAGTCAGTCACCAAATAGGGCATCGCTAGGCAGGAAAACAAACATCCCCCTGGTTTGGAGATCTAAAAGAAAGAATTCTAACCTTTTGCATCCTGACTCAGCTTTTACTTCCTGGGGAACAGCTGTCAGGTTGACAGGGTTTCATTTTATTTTATTTTATTTTTGAGTTATGATTTGCTCCTAATCAGTGCTTTTCCTAAGCTAATGACAGCAAGGTGTCACTTGGTAACAACCCTGGATCCAGATCGCAGCCAGAAAAACTCAACTGTGGAGGTTCCTGAAACCATTTGCCATCTAGTGGTCAATCAGCCGAAATCCCACTCAGGACTGGGTTATAGCCTTGGAAAATCTGCTACGGCTCACTGGCAAAAACATTTACTTATTTTAAGCAAGCAACCGTTCAAACCCCAGCTCACCTCCTCTCCGTACAGTAATTAAAATCTATTTAAGATTAGGTACCTTACTTCACGCTGAGCTCGTCCCTTCCCTTTCCTGGAGCGCGCCCTCTTTCCTTCCCGCACGTGGATCTCGTGTTGTCCAGCGCTTGACGACAGCCGTTTGCTCCTGGGTGGTTAGTGGGTACGGAGACACACCGAAGAGGCAAGTTTTCGTCTTCTAAAATTAAGGGATGATCTTTTTTTTTTTTTTTTTTCCTCGTGACTACGCGTTGTTAGTACAAAAAGGGTAGGAAGACCTAGCAAACGAGGACACTCACTCACATCCTTGGCTTGCCAGCCCAGACTGCACAATTTTTGTTTCAAATAGCAGCCTTGATTCTCCAGCCTGACTTCATTTTTCTCTGTTGTTCATGGAAATTCCTCCTATAAGGGAAAATCTGCTCATGTTAATAGCTGTCCCTTTTCATTACTTGACACAAACTGGAAAACTTATTTTTACGTATCGGACGAGAGATATGAAAATCTGCCATTCCTCTGACTTTAAGCAGTCTCTTTCATTTGAATGGCATTGCTCCCGGGGTAAGAGTTTCTGGGTTAATCTCTGATTTTAAAATGACCACAACTGGCAAAGGCGTCATACCGTGACCTTGGTAAATAGTTTCATACACTGGGAAATTTGGGGAGGTGGTGGTGGGAGGTTCTCAGTGGGATGGGTTCGGTGGTAGAAAGATCTTGGATTAACGTGCAGCACAGGTGCCCAGACAGCTGGGTGCCCTTGGCAGTGAGGGGCTACAGAGACCTCCTGCCTGCTGATATGTATAAGGATCAAGGAAGGTTAATTGCAGCAGAGTTGGAGATGTGACTGGAATGTGTGCTAAATTCTGCCCTCCCCAAATGCTCGACATATTTTAGCTGCCTGTCAGTGTGCATCCAGTGATACCATTGCTTGGATTCCAGGCATGCCTTTAAACACCTTTCAGGCTTTTTAAAAAAGCTGGGAGCAAATAATCAGCATTATTCTGATAGTCCTGCCTAGGATAAATCCTGTTTTCACTGACAAAAGCTGTCAGTGCACACGCACGCAGATACGCACGCCCAGACACACTCCCAGTGTTCTCTCTTCCACAGAAACAAATTGCTCACCTTGTAGAGAACGAGCCTAGCTGAGAAGCTAGCTAAACTTCCCGAACACGCATTTTACTTTGATGGGGAGAAGATCTTGGAATGTTCAGGTAACTTTCAGGATAATAAGAGTCACATCCCCACACTCTCTTCCTCTCTAGACTTTTTCAGCCAGTATGTCTTCAGGATCTAAGACGGTGCACTGCCTTCTTTCTTCATGTTTGGGATAGATCCGGGTTCCTGGTCGGATCACCACAGCCCTGCCCCTCTCCTGATGCAGACACGCCAGTTGCCTGTGCTATTTTCAAGGTGTTAATCTTACGCTTAAGGCTAATGAGCCTCGTGTTATCCACCGCACATTAACCTTAGGCAGTTATTAGGATAAGTGCTCCGCTTTGTTGACTGTGAACATAACTCTCCCCCTGTTTCTGAGTGGTTGCTGGCTGCTCTCCACTGAGGAAGTGGCTGCAACCCTCTGTGGGTCCCTCCTGTGGAAATCAGTGGGAATTTTCCATCCATTCCGGAGGGGAATCTCATGGATCATGGCGTAAAAAGATCCTTAAAGCTGCTGATACCCAATGAGCTCTATGACAGCACATGCTTCATATTATATAGAACATGTCTAAGTTAAGTGATAAATAAAATGAAAGCTATATATTTCCTTCAGATCATGAACGTTCAGTCCAGATCCTTTGCTGACAGGCTGTGGATTTAAAGATTCAAAACATCTGCAGACTAGTTATTTAAGCCCACAGATGGACCATATCTTCAGGGACAGCTTAGCTGTTGTTGCTGCTTTTTAATCCCTTATATATATATCACCTTGCAAGATAGAAAAAATAATTATAGTCTATGACAGGTATGTAAAACATATGGCAGACTGTGGCATAGTCAGCAAAGAACGAAATAGCAGGAAATCGCACTGACAAACTGCAATATCAAATAGACAAAATTTCAACATTCTTTCTCCTGCATGGGCCATTTTCTCTGCTTTTGCTCAGAGCTGAGTGTACACTCCTGTTTGTCCTTTAGTCACTAAATTCAGAATAAACTTTATTTGCTCTGCAGCCATTCTTTGAAATCCATGAGACATCGGTGATCCCAACAGGCCCAGGCTTGAGGTCGGCAAACTCAGAGCTGTAACATTCCCATCCACGTGTTCATGTGAAAACAGCCCATCTGCTGAGAAACAGGGGGAAGGAGAACACAGGCACGTGGCTCGTGGTATGATTCTTCCCGTGCTTCCCTTTCTCTCTGTTGTGAGCTGGACCCCAAAAGGCACAGCAACGTCACAGCAGCGTCACAGCAACGTCACAGCAGATCTGCCTCCCGGGTGCTCCATCCAGGACAGTCTCCTGTAAGCTGCGCACCGTGGCATTGGAGGTGCTGTGAGAGTAGATGGACAGCTGAAGCATTAGTTACCAAACGATAAACACGGTAGTCAAAATGCAAATATATTGCTAACAGGCCTGACTGATACAACGAGATTGTGAACTAAAATAAAAGCTAGAAGCAACCTTCTTCCGCATTTGAGTAGATGAAGGGCAGAAACTCTGGCTCCCTAACTCAAACAGAATGAGATGTCAGATAAGTTCTCTGTAAAACTATTTGCTCTAGTATGGAGTACGAATCTACTGAGCTTGTAACGCTGCCTTCAAAAGTAGTAGGTAGTAAACACTAAAAGCTTATTGGTAAGCTTTTAGATGCATATGCAATGCTTTCTAAACAAAAAATATAAGACTTCAAATATGCTTATCATTTAAATGAAATTCAGTCAAGCTACTGAAAAGGATTTTTCAAGCCATCAGTGAAGACTGAAGAGCTGGACCAAGTTCCTGCCTCGGTCACAGACAATTTCCATGGTAGCAGGCAAACCACAGGCACGGACTGTGCTTCTGTTTCCCACTGGTAGTACCAAGGTAGCAACGCATCCCTGACTTTGTCCAGTCAGAACAGGTCTCCCGACCTGTAAGCAGCTATGCAAGAGGAGAATGGGACCCTCTTCACACGAGTCATGCTCTGTACCCCCGGGTCAACGGAAGAGTTTAGCCCTGCATCTTTTATAACCACACATAACCACGCTGTTGATTTATTCAGATCTCAATGTCTCGGAACACTGTCCCATTAATAAAGGACTGTAGTACGTAGAGGGTTGCTTTAAAGTAACTAATTCTGATTAAACTAGTCGCAGCAGGATGAGAGTCTCAAAGGACCGTTATTACACTGCACAAAAGAGTAAAGGTTCAGATTCATCCATACTGCAGCTAGACAGAAAACCAGATTGCATCGACTAATTGTTTTAAATAACTTGGAATTAAATAATAATGTTAGAATAATAAGACTCAGCTTTGTTAGTTCATCTAGTCTGCCTCTCTGGAAGCTCTACCAGTTTGTTCCTCTGGGATCTACTTCAATCTCTTGTCTTCAAACTTTCACTGGATGGTCAATGTCAGGTCAGCAGCTCTAAGGAAATATTCCAAAGATATATAAAGCCCAAGATAATCAAGAGAGTTATTTTCTATATTTTGAAGAGCTTGGTTGACTTGGGACAGGGGCCTGTCATCACCTCCATGCCCTCTAGCAGAAGAATACACAAGGAAAGGGTTGACACATGACAGCTGTCACTCAGAAACTATATTAGGGCTTCCAACTGAGTTTAACAGTCCTAAACAACAGCCTTTCGGGATACTGCAACCACAACAGCTTTGAAAGTCACAGCCCACACGAGCACTCTTGCCAAGCAGCGCTCTCAAAGAGTGCTTTGAAGTGTTTCACATCCTCCGCGCATCAGCCAAGAACATCACAACTACAACTCCTAGTTTCACTTCCCATCGGTGAGCTCCACTTCAAAATACAAGTGAACAGGCTACCCCGGATCTTGCAGACACAAGTATTCCTGGATTTAACCACCGACGTTTGACCTCACCAGAAACATTCTTTGGATCACCACGAACCTGCAGCCAGTTGTGAGTACAATTAATTTAAAAGAACAGCTTCACCACATGGCAAAATGCTCTTTTAATAAAAAGCGGATGGTTTGACCAGGAACCTGATTTGAAAATACCAAATTGCAGACCTGGGGCCAGGTTCCTGTACTCCAAAGGCATGCCTTGCCCTCTGGCAGCCATTCCAGGCTCCAATCAACAGTAAACACTTAGTCTTCGGCCCCCAAATATACAATCCTTGCAAGCACTGATGGAAAGGATCTGGGAACTCAACCACTCACCTGAGATCTACCCGAAGAGCCAGCAGGCAGCGCCAGTGCTGCCTCACCTGGTATTTTAATCAGCTCCTGACACAAACTACTCTCCGACATACGCGGGGCACTCAGCAAGTGGTCACAGCTCTTTTTACGCTGGCATTGTGTGAAAGGATAGTTTTATTCTGGGTCACAAACTTTTTAGTAGTGGAACAGTCCCCTCTGTCTGGGTTTGAAAAAAGTACAGAGCAAAAAGCTCTCCCACCCACCCCACCCATTCAAATTGCTACAAATTTTCACCGGCCCTGCAGAATTTTTTTTTTTTTT
>NW_020799128.1:343698-365797 GCF_003259725.1 Athene cunicularia | reverse complement strand
TTTTTTTTTTTTTTGCAAATGTTGGTAACGGAGATCTGCTCCCTCCCTTTATCTATCCTTTCATCTCCTTGCTCCCTCCTTCCAGCTGCTGCACATAAGGGGAGTCAGCACCCGAAGAGGCTGGGTGCTGATGCCAAAGGGAAGTTCTCCACTGGATAAAACCATTCTGTCACTGTTTCTTCATTGGCAAGAAGCATATACCGATGCCTGGGTCATGTCGCAGCCTGAGCATAGGAATGCACCAAAGGGAAACGTGTCTCTTCTGGAGGAAAACTAGCAAGGCCCATTCTACTCCCATTCTGCTTCTGAATGAAGAAAAAAACCCCAAAGCATTTTAATTACTGCATTATCTTTATTTGTAAGTCATGGATTTGTTGCACTCAAAGCTTAGGATAGGAAAGTGGAGTCTAACACCAAGTTTTGTTCCAGTTGGCGAACACGGCTACCATCACAAAAGCATGCAAAGAAACAAGCCATTTCCATGCAGAATTGTCAAGATCCAGATTAATTTGATTTTTCACAGATTTTAATGCCCAAAATGCTTGGGATTCCTGCATTGCTACAGCCATGGTCACTCAGCAGTGCTAAAAGAAACCAGAAAATGAAGATATCAGTGACAAAATCAAAGCATCCAGCAAGGCAAAGTCTGCTAAACACACACATTTCAATCCCGAATTATGGTCCTATTCGAGGCTCCTGTTGGTCTCAGTGGATATTGTGCAAAACTTAACGGTGTAACTGAAAGGGAGGAAATGTCTGCACAGGTTTCGAGCACCCCTGTACTCCTCCTTTCCCACGTCCCACACACGGCAGGTAGCACACTGGCATGCAGTAGATGCCTTGGGGGACCAACTGTGTCATCGGGGCACAAGTTGGGTATCGCTGCTACACAGCAGCTTCCTCTGACACCAGGAAAAGCTTTGGAACAGCTGCTCCAGATATTTAGATGCCTAACGATGAAAAACAGTGCTTTATCAGATTTTCCCAAAGCATCTCAGTGCCTTAACCTTCCGGTCCTGGCAAGTAGTTCACTCCTCCTCTCTAAAACAGGGCAATATGTTCCTGCCTCAAAGGTACTATGCAGACTTAGGTTTAAAGGGTAGAAAGGTGGTTATGCCCTGTAAGAGAAGCACAGCGTTCTGATCGTGTAACTTACGTTGAGTCTCTACCAGCTTGTAGAGAGGCAGACCTGAGCAGAGTTTTTCAATGGGTTTACCGTAGACAATCCAGTCTCTGATACGCCCAAACAGGGAACGGCCAGATTGAAACTGTGCCCACACATTATGTGGAGAGTATATTGCCTTCATAGTCTAAAAAGAAAACGTTAGACACTGTCAGTAATGTAGCTCTGCCTCCATTCTAGAAGGCCACCCTTTAAGAAAATCCCCACATTGAAAATCACCTTCCTTTGCCTCACACAAAGCATTAGCTAAAGAAGCTACGTGCTTTTAAAGAAAAACAAATATTTTCAATCTATTCAGAAACAAAGTTCACTACATCCTAATTCTGCCAACACAGCAAAACTGAGCTGTATTACTCTCATAATAAGTGATGACATTTGTCAGTAGGTTTTGCTGCAAATGCACTACACTCAGGCTGTCATAAAATGGGCCAGATCTCAAGTTCATCTCCAGGCAATATTTCCAGTCACCTTCATGAAACCTTTCCCTGAACAGGGAAGTCAAAGTCCGGTCAAAGTAAACTGATTTCTAAATTCTGTTCTGCAAACAAAAGTATTTCAAGTCATGTCAAGCTCAAAATATCAGCAAAACAATGAAAAAGAGGAGAAGACTGTCCAAACTCATAGTGTGATCACCCCAAAATAGTCAGATTACACTACTTCCAAGGACTTCCAAGGATCTTACAGTTCTAGTCACAATGACAATCCACTACAAAACCACAGGGCGGGCATGGTTGCCCCTTATCTTAAGAGAGCGTTCGATACGATATCCCCTGGAAGTTCTATCTCGTCAGATCTGCTCCCTCATTGCCAAGGCAGTAGGAGACACTCCTACGAACAGCTGTTCTCGGAGGCAGGCTGGACGCTCCCATCACCCCACACAATTCTGATTCCTGGATACAGTACGGGCTTTGCTACGAAGTCACCTTTCTTTCAAAAGCCAGGCGTCCAATTTCTTGCAGCTCTGGGATGGATGCCTTATTTATTTTCAGGATAAAGCAGGCATTTCGTGAAAATAACCTTGTTGCAATATATCCCTGTGATTAAAAAAAAATTATAGTTAATTAATTAAAAATCGCTACCACTAATATTAGTTGATTCTCTCTACTCTTTAGGACAGGCTAGAAGAAACGTGAAGTGTCTGGACCGGCTACTGTGGTGGAAGGACTCTGCAGTTCCACTGGCAGCTCTGGGGAGGGAAGCAGCCTGCCCACACTAGGGGCTGGCTGTAAGACTAGAAGTATCTTTTCCGACAGATTTCTGCTGCGGTTGCTGTACATGAGCGATGGCAGCCCTTTCTCTACTCTGACCTCACTGAGGTCAGCAACATTCTTCTCACTTTCATGAACTGCCACCACAGGTTTCAGTACCCGTCTTTTAAACTGCACCATCATATGGGTGAAACAAAGAGATGGCCGAGGAGGAGGAAAGGTGATGGGAGTCCAGAGAAACTGTGTTTCAGGACAACTTACAGTGAGAATACACTACAATAATTTCTGAGTTTAAAAACTTCCTCAGAGACCAAGTCTAGGCAGATTCTTGGGTTTACTTACGTGAGAGTAGTCAAAAATGGTATCAGAGGAGTACACGCCAGAACGGACATGGACTTCAACAATGTTGTCCTCATTGTGGATGGTCATAGTTCCAGTGACATAGTTTGTGCCAGGTTCTTTCAGGACAATGGTCTTCGGTAAAAAACACAAAATCATTGTTCATCATCTCGGCTTGCACCTTTCAAAGGTTCCCTATTAGCAAATGTTTTCTCTCAAATATACAAGTATGATTGTTTTATGTCAATACTAAACCCCTTAAGAAGCCTTTAGCAGTCCCAGGAGGCCCTTGAGGTGGAGATTAATTAAGCAAGAGTTTGTCAGGGTGAGAAAAGAGGGGACAGGCCCTCCTGGCCGGCTATGGAAGAACCACGAGGCACCCCAGTCCTGTGTGGCAGCAGGGACCGGCTGGAGACTGCAACAGTCTCCAAATTTTAGCTGGAGCTAAGGGGATTTATGGCCCCCAAATTTCTCTTTCCTATGGACCTGCACAGAGCTGCTTCTTTGGCTGATACGATTGTCACCTTTGGCAAATGCTATTTTTCTACACTTAGCAATAAGCATCTTATTAGTTTCTTCTGTGCTTTTCTTCCTGTTATATTCACCCCCCACCCAGTAATCCGACACGTTTTAAGTGAGTACACAGAAGGCTTATCAGTCTACTTACACTCAGGGCAGAAGTCTGAGTCCAAAAGACTCCCAGCAAAACGAGAATTGCAGCCTGCAGAAGGAATAAGCATTCTCACTCAACAGAAACACCAGGGAGTGCCATAAAAAAACCGTTTGTGAATTAATGGAAGCAGCTGTAACATCTTGAAAAATTACCCACTTAACGTGTATTAGTTGAAAACAAACACAATTCTTCATTGTAAAATTCTTGCTATTGGGCTCTTTTTTGCCTGTAACTGAAAAAGCAGAATAACCTAACCATTACATTTTTTTGTACTTTTTGGAAGTCTCTCCTTGATGCCATGTTACTTCTTGATTTGCATCTACAATTGTAATGATTAAATCCTAACTAAATCTCCCTTCTGATGTTTAATCAAAGCACTCTTTGCTCAGATGATGCTCCCACTGACTCTAGAGGATCACTGTACACCCAAGAAATGCAAGTTTCTCATTGAGCAACCCAAAGACACAATACACAGATCATATCAGCCCCACCACTCAAGCATCACCTTCTCTACCCTTCTGTTTTTGAAAATAAGGAACTAATAATAAGTTGAATAAAAATGGATATACTCACAAATCCGTTCATTTTTCTTTCAGATAAGAACAAGAGGCTGCAGAAAGTAAGAGTGCAAGGAAATCCCAGAGACCTTCAACTTTTATATCTTGCTGGAGGTGTGGGAAACACTTGACAGAACTTTTCTTCATGACTCAAACAAATCCATATCTACATGCCACACTGTGGTAAGCCTCCTATCTGAATTTTGGGTTGGCACAGATAACCTCACCTCGATATGTCAAAAAGACAGCTTTTGTAAAATTAATCACTCTACAAATGGCTATTATTTACTGGTTTAAACTTTAGAGGAGTTCACACTCTTCCTGGTGTCATTTTAAAAATAATTAACAGGTTGGCATACAGAATTAAATGGCATCAGGAATAACTCTGCTATTCATTCACACAAACTGCATTTTGTCTTCTGAAATAGAACCCCTCACAGCCCTGTAATCTGCAGACAAATCCTGGAAAGAAATACCTGTGTCACGGTGGCCTACATGCCAGCCACTGCATAGACCAGTTCTTCAGCCGTTTCTTCCATCTCATAGATGCATGAACTCCTAATAGGAAGTGCTGCTCATTTTTGATCAGTTACCAGGGGGTGTATAACACATAACACATGCGTTGAAATTAGGGGCACAATTAGAAATAACAGCTGTGCTTCACACGGCAATCTGGGTAACGTCTAGCCTCCTCGGCGTACAAAGGAGTAAAACTTCAGAGGATATGTGGTTCACACAAGGTCACAAATCAAAAGGAGCAGGATGGGGATTCCTCCTTTAACATCACCACCACTGTTTTTTGCATTTTATGAAAATGTCAATGATACCGTCATGAGAAGTATTCTCTTACCCTCCCATGACTATGCCCTCACCTGGACTCCTCCTCATCTGTGACTCCACATCCACATTCTATTAGGATGTCATAATTGAGGTCTATTCCCTTCTAATAAAGCAAGAACTCAACCTAACAGCCAACACATTTCTGTAATCTCAGTCATCAGCAAAAAGGTGAAAGCGATTGTATGGAAATCTCCCTCAGCAAACAGGCCTCAATAAAAAAAAGGAAATTGCATGCATTTGCTTTATTCCACCCAACTCCCCATGGAAAATGTTATCTCAAGTGTAGCAAAGCTGTGCTGCCAAGCAATATCTCAGAATACCTGTAACCAGATATCAAATTGTGACAGGCACAGTTAGATGAGGCTGATGAGGTTGATGTTACCCTCCTCCTGAAAGCCGGCTCTGTCCCCTCTCTCAAAAGATTCTTTGTTTCTAAGATTACAGATATGTCAGAAAGAGAGCAGACTTCAGCGGCCAAATAAGCCTTTCATAGCAGGAATCGAACAGGGTTCAGGCACCACGAGCTAAACCAAAAAACTTTAGTAAGCTTTAAATGCCTTTAAGCTAAAGCTCTGTCACGGTTTAACCCCAGCTGACAGCTCAGCCCCACCCACCTGCTCGCTCCATCCCGGTGGGATGAGGGAGAGAAGCGGAAGAGTAAAAGTGAGAAAACTCGTGGGCTGAGGTAAAGACGGTTTAATAGGTAAAGCAGAAGCACGTGCACAAGCAAAGCCGAACAAGGAATCCGTTCCCCATTGCCGTGGGCGGGCGGGCGCTCAGCCGTCCCCAGGACAGCCGGGCTCCGCCACACGTGACGGTGTCCTGGGAGACAAACGCCGTCGCTCCAAACGTCCCCCCACTTCCTCCTCCTTCCCCGGATTTATACGCTGAGTGTGACACCACATGGTATGGAATACCCCAGATATGGAAATACGGCCTGTTGGGGTCCGCTGTCCAGGCCGTGTCCCCCCCAGCCTATGTGCTCTTGGCTCTGTGCAAGCCCGGCTCAGCAGTGACTAAAACCACCCTGTGCTGGCAGCCCTGCTCTCAGCACAGAACCCAAACACAGCCCCAAACCGGCTACTGTGAAGAAAATTAACTCTGTCCCAGGCAAAACCAGCACAAGCTTAAATTAACTTTCCATTACTCATTATGTCTTCATATATTAATTTCTTTTGAAAAACACCCAAGAGGCATGAGGTGCTGCTTTCTTCAGAGTCCCTAGGCTTAGGCACAGGGAAGAGCAGAGCAGTAGGTGAAACCTACAGTTATTTACCGAAGGAGAATGACAATAGGCACGATCTCATGATTTTCACCTTACATTGGACTGAATGAATCCTGATGATCCAACCAGCCAAGGCGAAAAATTAAGGATTCATTTCTAAAAAGCTTTCAACTCATTAATATTATTGCAAGAGGGAACATAGTTGTCTCGGGCATTGCTAGATATACTTCCAACAGGAAAGCCTTGCTTTTTGGAGACTTTTTCCCCACAGTTAATCACACATCTCCCAGTAATACACCTTTAATTACCTTCAATTAGCACGAATGCACTCGGAGGCAAGACTCCCCATGACTACACCACAGTCCTCTAAGCGCCCCTCTGTATTAAGTGAAGTAATGAGCTGCACAAGGAGGACTACGACCCACTCTAATTTCTTTTTTGCCAGTCCTCAGGCAGCATGAGGTTAAGCTGAGGAAGCTGTGACTCAGAACCCCTCGGTGAACATGAAATTTCACAACAATGTCCACATTCTCCAAGTAGTTTTCTTGCTTTTGACACTTTTGATCTAAGTGAAGACTCAAAGTTTTCCCCAAACAAAATCACTTTTTCCTCAACTGTTATACTTGCGGTTAGGTTGGTCAAATCAGGGGAGCCAGCAGAAAATGTTCAGAACAAGCAACAGGTTGTTACAAGACAGCAACATCTATTTTTGCAGGAAACTTATTCCTCTGTTATTTTCATAAGGTCAAATATTTTCAAATACATTCTAGTTTACCCTGATGAAACATGATTAAGCTACATGTAAAACTGCCAGAAGACTATGACCGCTTATTTGGCACTGTCACACACTAAAAAATCATTTAAACATAAGAATCTTGAACATCAAATGAAAAGAACAATTGTACAGTTTCAGTTCAAGTGTAATTGCCAAACAGGAATTTCAACACATAAGGGAGATGGATTCAATCAAGTTAAGGTGAGATTATACTATCATAATAAACTCTCCCGGTGACTCATGGGGGGTTTTTTTCAGGTACCTTTTATAAATATTTATTTTATCAGGGAGTGAGCAGGTAGTGGGAGAAAAGTAATGAAGCAACACCTCAAAAAATCAACAAAATTCTCTATTTGCATTCAGCTGGGCACGCCACACACTAGATAAAGATGGGGTGACACAGTCAAGAAAAATCCACGTGGCACAAGGACAGGTCAAACAGAATTAATCCCATTCCATTAGTAAAAAAAAAAAAAAATAATAATCAAAATTCAAGGATGAATCCAGAAATAATTTCAGCAGTTTTGTTCTTGCTAGACAGTAAGGCGTAGAAAAACATGTGAAAATGTGTGTGCACAAGATGAGACATTCTCATCTGAGAAAAGGGTTAAAACTGGAAAGGCTCTTAGCCTTGGGAGCTTGCTGCCCAGTGGTACAAGACTTCAGTACAGAAACAGAATGCCTTGCACAGAGCTTTAAAAATGAGACACACTTGTACTGGAAAAAGAACAGGGTCTTGTACAGTAAAAGCGCTCCTCCCTGCTCTTTTTCCTGGCTTCTATTATTGCCATTAGTTTTGTAAGCTTTTCTTCATGTCAGCTGCTCTAGCTGTGTGTGTTTGCCATACAAACTACTCAGACAATCAGAAGTTGATGGAAGGTTTGGAGATCCAGGCTTCCAAGTGTGACACATCAGAGTAATGGCCAAATTGGCTACGGCTGTTGGAAGAAACGGACAAAACTGCTTTCCAACTCATTGCGAACGACCCTGCAGGGAATAGCATTATACAGTTCAGTTTCTCAATGCCTTTCCCGAGAATTAGCCGATTAATTAAATTTCCAGAGACTATGAGAGGATTTCGTGACACACAAAATAAGACTTATGTGTATCTTGGAGGCTCAGGACATACCCGTCTCTATTTGGTATCCACAAATCAGTCCGATTAGAACTGTAAATCTTTTCCCCATGTCATTTATTACTTTTACTCACTGTATTTTACACGTGCAAGTTGCAAAACGGGTGCAAAAGAGATGAAAACCAGCTCTTCCACTCACAGTGCTGGGCAGACAGCTGCTCCTCCTCTGCTCTTGTGCAGTCTGAGCACGGCCTCAGCCGCAGGACAAGAGTGCGGCCCTGACTGGTGTCAATGGGAACCGGCCTCACCTTCCCAACTAAATTAAGATTCCCTGGCTTTTCCAACAACAGCTGCAGCAAGGAAGCTCAGCAATGGATGGCAGTAGAGAACGTTGCTCAGAGACACTGGTTTATAAACATTTTGCAAAGTTTCTGCAACAAACAAGGCAAATAAGCTCTTATGCCACGGCTGTGTACGTGATTATAAAATTGAGAGAAATATTAACATCTACTTTCTAAATAATAGTTGACAAAATGTCCATTTTGCTCTTCCCTTACTCATTTTTTGCTATCTCCAGTTTACGGTCCCTTTCTACAGTTAGCCCTTAATCCATAACCAGGCACTCCTTTTGTGAAGAGGCTTTGTGAAGATACATAGCCTATGCCTGAAGCCTTGAAGCAGATCCTAACTGAACGAGTTCAGAAAGCAAGGTTAACAAAAGGACTCAGTAATTCGTATGATTTAGAACCAACCTCATGATTTCTGGGGACTGATTTAACTTTTTATAACATAGCAAGATTACTACCTCCATTTAAAAAATGGTATCAGCTTTGGATAAAATATTAGGCTGAGTTCTTTGCCACGTAGGCACAAAGCGTTACTATAAATTGTATTAGACATCCGTTCTCTGGTTCTGCTTTTTTTTTTCTTTTCCCATCTCAAAGCTGCTATAAAACACACTGAACTTACCATCACAAGTTTTCTTTCATCTTCCTGTAGGTAATGAACTCAATCAGGCTGGTATCAAAGCCTCCTCTTATCAGAGCACTTCCCCAGGAAACTCGTCATGATTCTGTTAACACAGGGCATGTGCCAAGAAGGTAAACCCATTTTAAGATTTAACTTTGGAATATTACTGTATAAAAAGTAAGAGTATACATCAATTACCAGCAGATCTTGCCTCACCTACCATCAAAATGAAGTTCACTGTAAGTATATGTATCACTTTCTCATAAAACTGTTAAGGCTGGACAGTTTTAAAATGATTTTGAGTCTTTTCTGGCGCCTAGCGAGCTATTACTGACTTATGCAGGGATTACAAAGTGAAAATGCCGAAACAGGTCAGGACCGCATGGGTGAAATTTCACTTTTGGCAGTAATTTCATTCCGTATGCCTACTCAGACGTGAAAGGGAGAAGTTCTCTGCTGCAAGGGCAATATTCTCTCATTCACAACTCAGATGCAAGTCAACAGCCTCAGCAAGTTACATGAGGTTACGGCGCAGCTGCCTGATGAGAGCGTAGGAGGAGAACCAGGAGACATGAGAGACTCCGAGTGCATGACTGTGAAGCAGGGGTATTTGTAGCAGCCTGAAATTGTTGCAGGATAAATTCCAAAATGTTAGTTCTACATACCCGAGTCACACTTGGATCTTTCTCATAAAAATCCTCCTTTGAAGTAGATGAAATTTGTGGCTGAGTCAGTATTAGAGGGATTGTTTCCAAGAGAATAATTGTTCACAGTTATTATTATTCCAAAAGAATTTATCATCATGACAATATTAAATCTCTCAAAAATATATCAACAGTAGTTTTGACAGATCTGAGCAACAAGTAGCAGGTGAATCACTGAAAGTGTGTGATTGTATCGAGGGGTAACAAAGGGTTTAACGTTACATTTCCCTCTACAAAAATGATGGTGCCTACCCTTACACCATTAGCCCTGTATTCGGAGGCAGGAGATCGACTGAAGACGCTCCTGGTTTGGCTGTGGCCCGCGTACAGAGCTGCACTGTGCACCCATATTGCAGCTCTCCAGAATAAGTGAATGCACGTGGATGTTGCACAGATCGGCTCCATGTCTGAAATCCAAAGCTCAGGGTGAAGAGTTCACTCTTTTAAACAAAGTATTTCAGACCACTTTTTTTCCAAGGAGTTTACTGAACTGGGGCTGGACATATGCTAAACCCCACTGTGTTTAAATTATCTTCTTACTTGTGCAAAGTATACTGCTGAGTAATTTATATGAATAGGTGATCTGATGTAAGCTTATTACAAAAAATTATTCTGCACATTTAATATACTCCTCAGCTAGACCCCACTTCAGAAAAGTGCTGAGCATGTACACAAGGTCGACCAGTGAAAAATTATTTTAAATTATTATTCAAAATTATTTTAAGACAACAAACAACTGGATGCAAGATAAGCAGTCACAATGTTAAAGTGGCGTGAATTTCCAATGTTCATTGCAGATTGCGATTGCGTCTCTTCTTGGACTTTTCCTGGCTCCAGCCCTCGCTGGTGTGGTGAGTACACAGCTGCATGCAGTTGTTCCCTGCTGCCATAAGAACTAGTGGCCTTTAGCTACAGCCTCTGAAGAATACGTGATTCTGAAAATAAAGCTGTATTTTAAAGCATGATCCTTAGCAGTAACTGCATTTTTTTATATACCAAAGAAAATGGGTCAGCGCTTGATATAATATCAAGGGGAAAAGACAGATATGAAATCAACAGTCTGTCTTGAGATTAGCATGAACACTGTGAAAAAAACTCTGTGGAGAGAAACACATGCAGGATCAGACTACAAAACTCCGTGAAATACCGTAAATAACCCCTCTGCCTGCAACTTTCCTGTTGGAGAAAGAGCAATGAGGAATTCTTTCCCTTTTCCTAGAAATTTTTCTTGTAAGTTTGACTCTGAACATCCAGTTTAATGTTTAAAGGGAATTTGCCAGGGTTTAAATGAAACGACATCTTCCCACAGGCGTCCTGTGTGGGGTGGGGGGAATAGAGCTGTGCTGTTAAAGCTGTCTGCCTTCCTAAGGCGGATGCTTCAGACAGATGAAAGCCAGGGCTAGATAAAGCCCGAATGTGAGGTCTGACACAACAGTACTGATGGCTTCCCAGCCTCCCCTCTGAGGCCAGAAATCACCTCCCCTTTAACCTCATCTCTAAGAGCAATAACTTCCTAAAACGTGGTTACTAGAGCCCTAGCTTTACTGAGTGAAAGACTACTGGGAATCCACAAACTTCACTCCTTACCTCCTTTAATCTTTTTCCAAACTCAGCATAGCAATGAAAACTTTGAGGGGTACGACGATGAAGACTCTGACCTCGACGTCCACTCAGACTCAAGGGAGAGCTCCAGGGCCTTGAAAACTGTCTGGGACATCAAGACTGTAAGTGGCTGCCACCGTGGCACAAAAATGAAAAATAACCAAAAGATTTTTGAGAAACACCGAAGCCTCAACAAAACTTAAGATTTTAGATATGCTTAAAACTGTTCTTATTTAACCATTTGATTGTTTCTGCTGTTACTCCGCACTGACACTTTCAGCAGTGGATTCCTTCACCTGACTTCAGCAGTGTAAGATGTCATACATGTGGCATCACTGGAGAAGACAATTTACCTTTCACCAAAGTCCCTTGTGATTCCCCATGAGACATCTACCTAGACAATATAATTGAAAAAACACTATTTCCCTCCCCTATGATTATTTGTACTGAAGCTTTTTTTAAACTAGTGCTTCTCTCTGGCAATCTGCTTATCCTTCACTGTATATTGTTTGCAACAAAAAGCTTTTTTTTTTATTTTTTTATTTTAATAGGGCTATGCTGCAACCAAGGTATTTTCAAAGAACAGCTGCATCATTGCTAAGATAGACAAAAATTTTTTGCCTGGCCAACAGTTTCCTGCACAACCTCAAGGACAGAAGGTAGGACGGTGACTCAAAGTGGTGAGAAAAGTAATCAAATGCCTGTGAAAAGCGTTCATTCCCTACCCACAAAGTACAGGGTCTGAGAACTGAAGACAAGTTTCTCAGCAGGGCTGAGCTCACCATTGCAGAGGTGGCATTGCACTTGAATAACCCCTTGGCCATTAGCAACGATGTGCGTACAGATCCAGAACTCCATTTTGGGTTTTCTAAATGCTGTTTTCTGGGTTTGATTCTCTGATGCTTAGGGACTGAGACCTTACCAACTGCCGCCCAGAGAGAATCGCTTCATTATCTCCACAAACAGCCTGCAAAGCCTGAGCCCGTATGGAAAACGCATTCAAGCTCTGTGCAGAGGGATTCCCTCTTACCTCGCTTACCGAGCTGCTGGTGAGTGTACCAGTAACAGCGTTTTGTATTCCAAAGTAAAGATTAACAAGATTACACATAAGAATTAAAAAGATTTAAGTGAGATGAGCAAGTTAATTATTGAAATCCAGTGGTTTTCTACAACTTTTAATAAATCAGTGAATGCCTACATAAGGAAAGCAGCAGGTCCGTCACTCTTCTGCAGGGAGACCAGGGTTTTTCAGGAAGGGTTTGGGCTCTAGCTGTTGACAGAAGCCTGAACTTTGTAGGCAACTTCATGCATATACAACACCTAGCTACCACAGGTCCTGCCACAGCACAATTTTGAGATTTAAAACCTAATTTGCAGCTTAGATTTGTCTGTAAAGACCGCACTAACAGTTGCTTGCAGTGCAAGTTTAGAAAGACGCAGCTCAATTTTTAAGTGACATTTCCTGGTACATTTCTAACAGTAAGCTGGAAAAGTTTCAGCTACATTGTTCTCTTATTTTCTCAGTCCAGATCTAATCAGTTTTCCCTTTTCTTGCAGGATCAAACTTCTTAGAGGGAGATGTTTCATGCTTGGAAGTTAATATTTACAGACAGCCTGTCCGTTACTGTTATTAATTATTCCTGATGAAGTTTTGAGGAAGAAAATTCATAGAAATGTGTACCCATGAACAAGATTTTTCCTCTTGATAATCTTCTCTTGATCACATTTTCAATCACTTAAGTCTCTTCTGATCTGTGTGGAAGTTATTGTGCTTCAGTAAAATTTATCATCAACCTGCATTGGTCTGCGCTGTGTTTTTACAAATCCATTTAGAAAGTGCAAGCAATTCCACAGACGTGTTGCTGAACTAGTGTTCTTGCAAAATCCCGGTTTTGGCATTTGAACTTCATCCCGTACAATTTCCCAGTGAGATTTCACATGCTGCCTTAAGCAATTATTCTTCCCTACTAAAAGCAAATGGTGCTATACCCACTTCAGAACCATATTTAAGGCAATATGGTCTGAAGCCCAGATTTATAGAAGTAAGCATATCTGAGTTATTTTTATTTTAACTTCCCATTAACGTGCTAAGTTTTATTTTAACAAACTAATGTTTTATTTTAAAAACAAGTATTGCAATGCAATATGGCCAATTACAGACAGACAGATGCACGATTGCTGTGATCATCGCAGAAATCAGGCTGTGACCAACAGAACCGATAGGTGTATTAAATGCAGTTTGGAGCTGAATACAGATGTTACATCTCTGAGTTTTTTATTATCCCATGAAAAGCTTAAATTAACCACATCTCCTCCAGAAATGATTCAAACTTTACAGAAGCCAGGGAACTACTACTGAACCAGTAACTATTTTTTTTTCCAGACCCAAGGAATTTAATTGCAATATCACATTCTGACAAGTTTCTTGCTCTAGTTGGGATGCCATTACATTTCACAATGTTCGTTATTCAAATTTAAACTGATCCAGGTTTAGACGGATCAGGAAGAGATCAAGAGCCAAAAAGAAATTCCCAAGTAGAGACACGGCAGCAAAGGCTCCAGTGAACCTGAAGAGACCCCAACACGGTGGCTCTCAAAACGTCCCCGTAAGCACAGAGATCTACGGGCAGCAGTGCGGAAGGCTGGAGTTGTTCCTTTACAAGAAAAGATCCTTCTCAGCAAGAATGAGGCCTGACCTTTAGCACTCAATGCGATTTCCACGATCTGTAACACTCACCATGGTAACCTGAGCTGTCTTGAAAATACCGGATCTTGACCTTCCCTAATTTAATTAAAATTGTAATTTAAATTCTGAGGGCCACCCATCAGCATTACTTACAAAGCGACAGGATTTTATCCTAAGTCCTCCTGCTATGTTTTTGTCTTATCCCACAGCAGGCAGAAACACTTGAAAACTCCTGAAAAACTTTATGGACAGAAAAAAAAAGTTCAAGAGTGACTTGAGCATAATTAGAAATCCATAATATAACCTGGTGAATGCATTTGAATACCCTCATGTGTTTTAAGACAAATTCAGGATGCTGAACCCGATTTGTGCGGGAACTTTTTGGTTTTTAAACACAAAAATACGTATTCTCACCTGAGAGGCCGACAGCGGGTCTAACACCAGTCTTTCACGAAAAAATACTCCACAGCTGTAAATGAATGAAGCTGGGGAGGGACAAGTGTGCCAGGGCAGCTGCCCCGAGGTCACCGGGGAGAGCAGGCGCCTCAGCGGGTTTTCCCGCCGGGTGTTCCCGCCGGTTTTTCCCGCCGCCGGGCGCGCTGTGGCGCCTCGGACCCTCCCGCCCGCCGCTTCGCCTGCCCTCCGCCTCGGTCCTCCCGCACCCGAGCCAAAGCAAGCTCTCTTCTTTCCTCAGCAAACGGTCCGTTCCTGTCGGGCTGCGTAGGGGGTTTTCTCCACGTTTCTCTTCGTTTTCTGTTTTAATCTCCCCGCCCCGGCGCTGAGCCCCCGCCAGTCAGCCCTCAGGGCCGGCGCACAAGCCTGGGGCTGTTCACACAGATCCCTACAGGCGCTGCTGCCTGTGAAGAACCAAGGATATAACCCCCGCTTTGCGTGAACGTATGTACCAAAGCCAGTCCCTTTGGACTTACACACTCGACTCGGGGAAAGATCATAATTTAATTTCATGCTGCACTTGCAGCGCTGGTGATTTTTATGTATTAAAAAACCCTTTTAAAAAATAACGTTTAGGATTCCAGTTCAAAAGTAATACTGGAATCGTAACAGCGATTCCCTGCCACAGGCTCAGGTTGTGCCCAACACAAAACTGAGCAACTTGACACAAACCCCTGAGATTCGAAAGCCTCCCTAACGGAATCGATCACCTCTTTTGATAATTATTTGCATCACAACAGAAAATAAGCTGAGGCAAGGTGAAAAAAATTGTTGCCGCCCAAAACAACAGAGAGATCTTCACAGGCTTGCACATACATGTAGTATTTCAGCTTGAACTGCCAGTTTATTGTTAATTCAGTGGCGATGCCGCATTTGGGCCATGTATTTTGGTGGGCCCTAGGGTTACGTGGTAGCATACAACATGTTTTAGAAGGTACAAAGGCTCATTTTTTATTTTTTTTTTTAAACCCTGCGCTATCTCTCCTCTTAAGTTTAATGTGAATTTTCAAAAGTAATTAGTACATGTCAGAAAGTTACTATAAAACATACGTAATTTTTCACTGCAAATGGATTCTTATCTGATAATTATCAGACTCTGGCAGTTCAAAATTTGCAGAAGCACAATCTCCATATTTATGAAGTACTTAGAGCAGGAAATAATTATCAGTGACATGCAGACAGGGATAAAAATTACAAAATAATTTTATTTCAACACTTACCTGTTCCACACCTAATTCGGAAAGCGTATATAAGGTGGACATTCACACTGTTCATTCTGCCTGCGCTAGCATCAGCTCTGCAGTCAAGATGAAACTCACTGTGAGTATGCGTGCTTTTTCTTCTCCTTATAAACTAAAACTTTGACTCAAAACCATTGCCTTTATCTCTCAGAAGTGCCTACGCCTGTCTATAGCAAAAGGGTGTTCCCTGGGGAGATTTTTCTCCTCCAGACTGAGCAACTTGGACTCTATTACCCTAATCAGACGAAGATGTAGGGATTTTTTTAAAGGCTACCTATACATTATTCAGTCTACAGGAAGCCCAATCCATGTCCACTTTCATCAACGCTTTTGCAAAATTGTAGCAATGCGCTAATGGATCAAGCACTTTCTTGTAATGCCTAAGCAGAAGAAATTTAAATTCCTTGTCATTCTTGTAAAATACCTGTATATGCCTATACAGGTCTCAACCACCTTCGGTTTCAGTTCTTAAAAAAGCAGCCTACGATGTGTCTAGTTTGCATTACTCTAGGATAAGGCAAGGGTGACTCACTTTAGGTGATTGTAATTCCAATATGAAAGCAAAAGAGTATCCAAGGAGTACACTTAAACAGCAGATCAGGAAAAAGGCACTAGGATTCTCATGACCAGATTTGTCAGACAAGACCTGCAGTTACACTTTTCTCTTAATTTTTCATTTCAGATTGTGACCACCGTCCTTCTTGGACTCTTGCTGA
The DNA here is from genome assembly GCF_003259725.1 of Athene cunicularia. NCBI lineage: Eukaryota > Metazoa > Chordata > Aves > Strigiformes > Strigidae > Athene > Athene cunicularia. The sequence goes on along the minus strand of NW_020799128.1, from coordinate 349,551 downwards.
CCCCGGCCCTTGCTGATGATGTGAGTATAGTGACCAAGTTACATATTGCTGCTGTTTCTACATTCCCTGCTTCTTGAGTTTTCCTTGTTTCTTTCCCCATACCTTTGGAGGAAAAGAATCTGAAAGTTCTTTCACACATAAAACTCTAAACCCACCAGATAACGGTTGTGGGATACAGAAACTATTCATTGTATCTCTTAAAAGAACTCTTACGGCTACTCCAGAATGCCACAGCCTTAATTCTTTGTCATTTTGAAAATACTGTGGTCACTGAAGGCACTCCCTGTGGGCCAGCATTTATTCTATTATAGCAATGATTTTCTAAAGCTTTGGGGAGATAACTAACTCACCTAAAATTAAACAACACTTTTAGGCTTTCCTTTTCTAGTTACAGGGTGGAGCGCTAAGCAGGAAAATCTCCATTACTGGAGGCTACCAAATTCTGACCATCAATAAGCAATGGCACGTGGCAACTATCGAGGAAAAGAGCATCCACAGGTCATCGAAAGTCATTCTGAACTATGATATGGTGAGTGGCAAGAAACATGCTTTTTCAGAAGAGGTACAAGGAGACTAGCTCCTACAAAGCTGACCAAAATACAGGATTTGTTTCTTCATTCTTAACATTTTGAATACAAATGTTGAGGTAAAAATTATCTGTGTTTATTACTTTTTTTTAACACAGACTTTATTCCAATCTTAATTATTGAAAAACTGAATTCCTAGTTGTCAATAACTTTATTTTACAGGGCTTTATTGGAACCAAAGTGATGCCAGAGAAAACCTGCTTCGTTTCCCTAATGGACAAGAGGGAGATACCCAGCCTTGATGAACTTCCCAGGCTGGCTGAAGAGAACAACGTAAGATTGTCATTACTTGTAAAGTCATATAGTAATGCAAAGTAAACGGATGTCGGACAGACAAAAGCTTTTAAACTAACAGTTATTTTAAAAGTCATTTAGATCACAGCATCGATTATGAAGTTGTATCCATTTCAGTGACATTTTACATTAACATAATTTGAAACCATAGAAAAGTTGGAATACCCTGTTTCAGATGCTTGCAGTGAAGGGTTTTCCTGGTTTTCCAATGTTTTAGATCATTTAGATTATTTTTGTAATGTTTTAAAAGATTATTTATATTGACTGCTTTTTAATATTGCTTTATGTTTAGAGATTTTAGATTTTTGGCATGGTACTCTTCATAATCTCATATTGTTTGCAGGCTAAAAAAAATATTTTTTTGAGGCAGCTCTAGTTTCAGAAGAACAAATAATACAGTAACGAGGAAAAAAAGTCTAAATAAGATTTCAAGCTTTCAAAACTTTTTCAAAAGAACTAAGCACCATATTAGCATGAGTTCAGGCCACAGAATTAGCACAGGCATTTTAAAATTTATCTCAGCATACTAAGCTTCTGTAGACACTGGCTTCTCTTGAAGTCTGAGAACTGAGTCCTTATAATAATCCTGGCTTTAAAGGGCAAGAAGGCATGGGGAGGAAGAAAGAGGAGAGCGTTATCTAAGCACAGGCTTTTGAGCAAAACCATTCACCTGTAGCTAGTTCCAGACTTGCTTGTACTAAGGGGCACCTCTGTTCCCCTGAAGCTTATCTCGACTCCTTGCTTACCAGCAAAAAGGCAACATATTGGAGTGAGCTTTCCGGAACCCTCTGATAAAATTCCACCATAATTTTGAAAGCCTGTGTCAATCCCAGTCATCCCTGCCAGGTGTGTCTTTTACCCCAGAGTTCATCAAGCTGTTTCTTGACTGCTTTTTCTTTCTTGAGAAGACGAGATTTTCACTAGTGGCAGGATTTTGTTCTTCTGAACAGTAATGTAGCTTGGGAATTTGCCGTGGCAATGATTTTTCAAAAGAAAAAGTCTAGGTGCATCCTTCTCCAGCTACGTTTTCTCCAAGGAAGTTTAGGTCTGCAGGCTGCTAAGGAACGGTTTGTATTAGGAACCCTTCAATGGCATTAAGTATTTTTGGATAGCAATATCTAAAAATAGTTCTATAGCAATATCTAAAAATAGTTCTGAGTCATTTCAATACAAAATCGCGTTTTTCATTTGGGGACACAGCTTTGCAGGTGCCATTGTTCAGACCCGTTTTCCTTCAGGGCGTAGGAGGGCATCTCCACATTCAACAGCCTTTCCTCCCTATTAATTGCATGAGCCAGAACAGGAGTCCTGGGGCTGCAGCTGAATAACGAGGTCCAGTCTAGGCTTCCTGCTGGTTTGGAAGAGAAAATACAGGCACCCAGACACTTTGTCCAAATGACAAAGCACTCAAGTAGGAAAATATATTTGAAATTCATTGGAAACCAGGCACTCTGGAGCAGATCAGAAAAAACGGTCCCACTTAAACCCTCAGCCTTCTCAAAGAGGTCATAAGCACTACTTGGAGATAACGGTAGTGTAAAGGTACCTGCCAAGCGCTGCTCGTGCCCTCTTTGGCTCCCATTTCAGAATACTGAATGAACAGACTTCTCCTTCCATGCTTCCAAGTTACAACCTGAGTACCTCTAGGGTGAGGGGTTAGTAAGTGACTGAGGAAATACTTTTATAGGAGGCCTTGTGTTAAAATACTGACTGCACTACTCCTTTTGTTCAGCTGTTTGATTGAGTTTCCAGTTCTCTTTAGCCTCCCTCTCCCATGACTACCTTAGAAAGATCTGCCACAGGAGCTGTCTGCAATGCTCGCTGTGTCCATAGTCACGCAGTGGATTAAAAGACTGTACTAAATACAGTTTTGAGCAAAACAGCAAGCACCAAGTCATCATTCCAGGAATAGGAATATGCATGGCGTTAAATGGATGGAGGCACTGATCTGATGAATGATGTTATTTGCTGTTTAGCAGTTGCAAATTCAACAACAAGCTATAAAGGAGCTCACATACGTCGTCAAGAGACCCGTCCGTGACCTCAAGTCTTACGGACCAGACATCTTCGCTATGTGCAGAGGAATCCGAACCTATGTGGCTACTGAAGTTCACAGTAAGTGCAAGCAAACGAATTCTGCCTGTAACTAACCAGGCAATTTTTTTCCCTTGGGCAATAATACACAAATGCTGCTGTTCCAACTTGAGATGGACACAAATCAACTTCAGGAGTTGCAGAAAGGGATCGGTATTTCTGCAGATGAGGATTAAAACAGTATTGAGTCACCACCTTCATAAATTATCTAATCCAAACCCTTGCTACTCCTTTTAGTAAAGTTTAAGGTGGCTTTAGTTTTGGCACAGAATTTTGCAGATTGACCTCATCTGTAATGCCAAGGTAAAGAAAAAACGTAGTCCTAAGAACCACTACTCTTCAGTTATAAACTGCTGATAAGTTAACAAGAAATCCCACCAAACACTTGTGTTTCACAATACTACGCCAAGTTGTTTCATTCCCTGTAGGTTTTTCAGAGGTGGAATGATCCCATTACCTAGGAGTTTAGTGGTCTGCACTCCATAGGAATCGCCAACAATGGCAAAGCCTGACAGGGCCTATAAACCAGCACTAGCACAGCAGTGTCGCACACAGTAATACAGCCTAGAGGGTGGAGTAGCGCCCCTCTGTACTGGAAATATCAAAAGAACATTAAATAGCATGTCTTTGTGAGGGATCATTTCTGAGTTAGAGATCCAGTTGCATTGGGTGACTACAAAAGAATCTTTCACTCATACATGTAAAATATTGCAGCAATTATTAAAAACATTTCTTGCTTGGAGCAATAAAAACACACTGTTGACAATGTCAGCTATTGCTATGGAGACTAGCATAAGCCAACTGTCTTGCTGTGCATGCCATAATCCTGTTTTGATCACTTGCAATAGAATTTCTCGTGGGGAAAAAAGACATTCTTTTAAAATATATATGAAGGAACCAAGTTTTACTCAGAGCGAATCCTGAAGCACCAGCACAGTACTCTGAGCCTTACTGCAAACCCTGCCGTGACAAAGATGTTCCACAGATCAGGCGGATGCTGAGTTCTGACCCAGCAGTGTCTCCCCCTACTCGCTGCTTGCGTTGCTTCGATAATGGCTTTGGTACTCGAGATGGCTCAGTTTGATCCAAACCACAAGTGCAATATGCCAGATATTCGGGGCTGCCAATGAATGCGCTGATCACTTAACACCATCTTAGGTATTAGCTCATGGTATATCTTTTTTCCTCCTCTTGTTTTTAAAGGACCTGACTTTGTAGGTCATCAGTCTTCATGCGTTAAAGTTGATGTCCTGCAACTTTTCGACCTTAAGTACTGTCATGCCAATATCAAGTCCTGAAAACCCTGCCTTTCTGGAACCAAGTACGGATGCTCGATACCAACCCCGATGCTGTCCTTCCCTGGCATCTCCTCTTTGGAGAGTTTTGTTCTTGATAATTCAGATGCTGAAACAGATCAATTGGTGACCTTATCTTTCAATTAAAGATCTTTAGCATATATTAACTCTGTCTGGTTTCTCATTACTATACCCTTCATCATCTCTGAACACATCCCCAAAAATACTTTGATTGCATCTCTTCTACCCTTTGGAGCCCTTCAAATGCTCTTTTACAACCTGCTCCTAACGTGGGGCACACCCATAGAGGTGGGCAAGTGTCAGAGGACATACGTTACAAATAAGGCTTACAGAGTCCAGAGCTTCCTTTCCCTTTTCACGGAAAGATGCCTCACGTTAAAAATCTTGATTCATGTGGCATGAAAGGTAGAAAGAAAGAAGGACAACACAACAAATCTGCCTTTTTTTGGGAAAGAGGAGTCTCATTTGTAGGGTTTACAGAGTTGTTCTGTTCCTAAAAGAGAGTCCTCCATTGTTTCCAGTGCATAGCGAGGACTGGCAAGAGGCTTCACACTGAGCACTCAGGTGGATGAAGCTTTGCTTCAAAGATGCATACACAGTACAAACACAGTTACTGATCCACCTAAGACAGTGCAAGACTCCCAGCTGTCTCCTCCCAGATGCCTCTAACTCAGCCTTGGAGATGCAAGAATAGCAGGCTTAGTTTTCCTTCCTTAACACGGCAATGGCACTGTAAAGGGAGATGCAAGATCTACTCCATTTATAAATGACAGGGACATGTCGCAAGAGTCTTTGCGCTTTCCTGATAGCTAGTCCTGGATTCTCTGTATATCCAATCTCCCAGTAGTGCAAGTCTGACATGAACCAAGCTAGGGATACAGTCGTGTTTCTGCTGAATTCACCAGGGCGTGTGACAATGTGTTTGTGTCAGATTTGTCAGCTCTAGGCTAAAGATGAACAACCAACCACAAATGTCTTACACGGTCAAGCCCCTGTCAGGGAGAAGAATCAAAACTTTGGACAGTAAGAAGCATTTGAAAGTAGGGATGTTCAGAGGGGAATTAACGTACAATTTAAAAAAACAAAAAGAGTAGGGCTGTTAAACACTAAAGCTTTAGCAAGACAAGGTCTCTATTGCTCAGAACTTTAAAGTCAAGTTTGAGTATTTCCTCTGTTCTAATAAAAATGGCAGGATGCCCTGGGTCATCCAAGTCTGCCTAAGAAGAACACCAGCCATGCAACGTCTCTCGGTTTCTATTATGCTCTTACTGATCCCCAGAGGCTTTATTCTGTGGCAGTTTGAAGGGATATGGAGTTCGCTTAGGCACATCTCAGGCAAAAGCATCTGAATTATCTGGATTAGCCCACATCAGTCCTAGCAGAGGAGAGAGAGACAGTAGTTTGTTGCTGTTAATCTCCTCCTTTTTGGTATTACACAAATTTAATTCCTTTATACACCATCAGTTCTCGTTTTGCTCAAGCTGAGGCAAAATATGACAGAAAGAGGCAAGAATTGAAGTTCAGGAAGGATTTTAACTTTTTTTTTTTTTTTTTTTGTCATT
>NW_020799128.1:319246-343648 GCF_003259725.1 Athene cunicularia | reverse complement strand
AACTTTTTTTTTTTTTTTTTTAGTCATTGTACAGTATCCTAACAAAAACTTTCAGCTCTTGTCATGCCCTACTTTGCCTTCTTATCGACGTATTTCTATTTAACTCCCTTTCCAGTGGGGACCAGCAAGAAACTTTTTAGTAGCAGTACATGCATTTTAAATCCAAATGTAGATGAGTGAAAGAGAAGGAAAGCAGCCACCTAACAAGCCAAGAACTTCTCAGAAGAAGCACAAATACCCTTGTGATGCTTACTTCAAAACTGGAGTACAAGTGATCCGAAGAAACAGAGTTAAGACAAGGCCACACATAAACCCGATGCTTCCATAGAAACTTTACTGCTTGTTATCAAGTGGAGCTGTTCTGTGTCTCGCTGCCCCAGCGCAGAGGCTGTGCCTGCCAGCACACCCCCACAGCATACGTAGACATTCACTTCACACGGCTGGGATGAGAGTTGTGAGGGATGAACACAGCAAGAACAGCCTCACCACCAACCCTCCAGCTCATCCCTTCCTCCAGCACTGCTGGGGGTTGCGGTAGTCCCGGTGACATTTGACACACAGAGCAGTTCATGGCAGAAGTCTGCAAAGCCATCTCCCAGGCTCTGCTACACCGTAATTTGGGATTTTAAAAAGCCACAGTTGCATCCTGCATACACTCTTCTGCGTTTTGTCTCATAAAATCTAAAGCACGTGCTAATAAGTGCGCTACTAAAGACAGTAGACAATACTCACACAAAGGAGACCTGTAAGCATGACTGGGAGAAGGATAATTTGACAACACAGCACAGACTGAAAAGGGAAAAAAGTTCCAGCCCAAACTGCAGTTTGGAGCACATGTCCATATAATTAACCTCTTCTAACGAAAGCTTTCAAGGAGGAAAAGGGTCACTTGAGATACAATGCCTTGCCTCATAGATAAATGGTCCCACTGTTCCATGCTTACAGCACCTGGTAAAGCATGAATCAGACACTGCAAATCCAAGAATGAGGTAGGATTTATTTTTAAACCTGTAGGATTGTGTGAAATGTAGTCAGCAAATCTGGATCTTTCCTTCTGTGCAGCTCTGCTCCCTCCTGCTGGGCATGTGTGCTTATCCTTTTGCCTTAAAATGAGCAAACAAAAGCAACATACGTGGAACACTGAGTAGAGGAGGGAAAGCTCTTGGGAAGACCCAAGCCTCATTTACATGACCCTGTTTCCTACAGCACTAACCAGAGGGGTCGGACACAGCTCATCTGACTGCACCGCCTGCTCCTAGGCTGGTTTAGGCAGAAATAAAGACAGACTTGGAAAGCAGCTGAATGGCCTTCTTAGATTATAGCAGAATTATTCCCTATACTATCTTTTATTTAACATATTACAAGCAATATATTTTCATCTGTACACTTGGCATAATATTCCTCTTCAGGAAAAAATTGCATACATATGCAGAGTTAGCAGCTGTTGTTAAAAAAGCTAGTGGAAGGAACACTGATCACCAGAAAAATAATGCAATACAGCCTTAAATGTTGGAGCAGAGGCATGATAAAAATCAAAGCAGGGCAATGTCATAAAAGCGAGAGACAAGGGAGTTACTGATCCCTTGAAAAACTGGAGCAATCCAAGGAAGAAGAAAGCTGCCTTGGCCACGGGGTGTCACCCTGGCGTCCCATGTTGTACAATTGAAGCGCCAAGGCACACAACTCCCACCCGGGGACGCCCGCGGCCGTGCGCCCCAGAAGCCAGTGGAGCTGTGCTGGCACTAGCAGAGCTGTCCCGAATTCACCGTTTGAAGATCCGGCCAGGGAATTTAAGGCCATGTCTACACCGACAACAGGGAAGTAATTCCTGTACAGGAATAATGTGTTTGTGGTGATAACACTGGTCAGCGTAGGCACTTCGTTACACCTCGATTATCCATGCAGACTGCTGGAACAGCTTCCCGAAGCGCCGCGGAAACCAGGAAAGGTGATTTTGAGATCATGACAGAAGCCACAGAGGTCAGACATTTTGGAGCCACTGGGAAGCAGCCCCACAGACCCCCAGGTGAGCGCCCACACAACCCACAGGATCCCGTCACCTGCTGCCTCTTGGGGATCAGCAACACCACGGTTACCACAACCTGAGGGAACCTGCTTCTCCCAAGCTGCCAGCTTCAGAAAAGGTCCCACAGATACGCAGAAGGGAGTAGATGGCAAAGCAAGAAAGCCTGCTGATGCCACTTCCCTCATATTTACATATGCAAATGCTAGTCACAAACCAAGGGCATCAGTTGGAGCTTAATTAACCACTGAGCTGCTGTGTGCAATTAAAACACCTTACTCCTTGTCTCTTTCACACAAAGAGCACAACACAGCCAGTCCCTCCAAGAACTGTGAGGTCTTTCACGCCAAAGCTATAATCTTCACAGTATTTTTGTTCCTAGCATTTTTAGTGAGGGAGGGACAGACAGAAATTTCAGTGCCCCCTCCTGTGTCTCATATGAGCTTCCTATTATGGAGCTGCTCTTCTCAGACTGTTGCTGCTGCTGTTACCAGACCATAAACCAAAGGACACGTTCTTGAGGTAGGCATATGCAGAGGCTTTTTTTGTTGTTTTTTGTTAAACTCTACATATTTGTTCATCTTGGGGCCAGTCAGAATCAAGTGACAGAGATTATCAGTCTGCTTTTAATCTTTGGACAGAAACAGACCATAGGCTAGTGACAAGAAGAGTTTATCTGGCTGCAGCAGGAGCACTAGCTGTACCTCAGATCAGAAACTGGCCCCGAGTACTTTTCCAAGATGTCTTAAAAATGGCACATCAGTCCCCAGAGAGGAAGCTTTTCTTCTACCCCTCCTATTTTTACATCCTCCATTCAGCTCAATTTTCTTTTAAAATACCAAAAAAGAACCCATGGACTAATCTCATTCCCTTCCTTAAGGCAGTACAATGTTCAAACACATACGCAAACCCCATGGTTTGTGCAATTCAAGCTTCCTAGCTATAAAAAGGTTTGCTCCAGATCATGCACAGAAAATTTTAAAATCACCAAACCCTACCTGCTTATCTTGTACATGTTTCTGACATGGTGCTTTATTTCTGTCTGCTGTAAAAAGCCCGATACCCTGACACAGATCCTGTACAGGAACGAGCTGTGCTACTATTCTCCCTTCAGACTAAGAGATAAATTACCAAACCTGCGTTCCCAGCTCCCCTCGAGTTTAGGTATGGAAATCCAAACCATCCACCACAAAACACCTGGTTCTGCTCCTCTCTAGCCCTAGAGGAGCTTTGACTTCCAAGAGATCTCCACCTCCTTCAGGTCTGAGCAGGATTTAGCGGCAGGACGGAAGAGGAACCATTTGCCCAGGTCTCGGTTATCACCGTTAGAGGTGATGGAGCTGGTGTGTTTGCTCAGCCAGGTGGCTCTGGGAGAACACTCCCAGAGTTTAATCATCAGTGCAGCAAGGTGCCTGACTAATTTGTAATCCAGGTGTTTCCACTTCTGTCAAAACTGTTATCATGCTGTTTGTCATTTTCCCTTGAAACCTATCCTGCTGCTTTTCCTTTTTTTCCCCTCAGAGTTTTTGCTTGCGATAAGGATTTTTTAACAGCAAATCTAACTCCTTAAGCAACGAGGAGGAACAGCTTGAAAACCTGACCCAGGTTCACCTGTCTCCCCTGTCAGACCTGACCTGCTACCAGCAGTTGGTACTGGGAGAACAGGTGAATGGCTATGGACGGCCTGGGAGGATTTGAGGGCGAAGGTTGGGAGCCCCTCCTGGGTTTTCTGCTTTTGCTCTTGATGGTGTAGGGGTTGCTCTGTCTGGGGAATAATTCTCTTTCTTTTGAGCTGTCCTGCTCAGGTTTTGGAGTTAATGTAGCTGAAGTTACATTTCTTGGAAGAGGGTGGGTTTGGGGTCTAGTGGTTGAAATGACTTTGCTATGGGTGGTAAGAGGCCCATTTCATAGGCACAGACATTGATATTTCTCCTGTCTGAGAAAATACAAACTTCACGTGGTTTGCCACTTTGACTTTTGTGAAGCTGCTTCAAGTTTTGAAAGGTCTTTAAACTCAGATGTTGTTTACGTGAGAAAACAAAGAGGCCTCTGCACAGTGCTGTGTGAGTGCTGGAAGCAAAGCGCTGCTATGTTCATCCCTAAAGCTGCCGTGGTACGTGTTCAGTGTGCTCGCTGCACGGACGATGCTCTTAAAACCAGAGACTCCAGGCAGCTTGAGTTTTCGCCACAAGGTGGCATTCTTTGAGCTTTTTTTGCTCAGGAAAAATAAAACTTACCATCCTTAATAATAACAATAATAATTAAAGGGAGAAAAAAACCTCAAACCCTCCCTGTATTTTCTGAAGTCTGTGACAAAGCAAGATTTGTTAGGAGGCTGCTCCTTCTCTTGCAGAACAATGGTGCTGCTTTCAGAGAGCTGCAAGTGAGACAGGGTCAAGTCCCTTTAAAAAAAAAAAAGTGAAATACAGTATTGTGCATCTTGAAATCTGAAACCAAGAAACAGAAGTGCAAGGGAAACAAGGGGAAAGTCTTGCTATTCCTGAGGACAACTGTTGCAAGTCGACTTTTAAGGAATAAAATAGATATATATACACATTTAAAGGTCATTGAATGGCTTTTGTGGAGAAACCTGTGAAATAAAGGACCCTTGGAAGAAGAGATTTCTTTTTCTCCTCCTCTCTGGATATAATGGCCATTGCAAAGCGAAGCATCTTGAGATTTGGCTTCAAATATCTCTTCCTAGCAACTTTTATGCTAGCCTGTGATGGACAAGGTGGAAAGAGAGAGAATGGTGGTCCTGCCTGTTACGGAGGATTTGATTTGTATTTCATTCTAGACAAGTAAGTCAATTCTACTCTGTTCTTTCTCAGAGAAATCTTTCTCTAGGCATGAACTGGAATGCCACATGCCGATACCGTGTGGACGTTTTCTTTGGGGTTTGGTTTTGTAGAAATCGCTGTGTCCCGGAGGTACCTGTGAAACTCCTTACTACTCCGGTTTTGGTTTTGTTGGGGTAACTTTTTTGGTAGGTCTAGTATGTGATCCCATTGTGTTCTGTAAATTAAACTGTTACATATTTTGTTGTGGCTGATATAGAAGCTTTATTGTATACTTGACCCTGTAGTTTCTTAAAGGAGTGGTTGGGAGAAGGGCAGCACCCTGGTCACCTCTGGTTTCCCTGTACGAACCGTGCAGGCTGAGGCACTCATGAAAGCAGGGCTTGGAGATTTATTATTGCAGGCATTAATTCTGCAGCTGAAAACGTGGAGGAAATGCTCGTCTGCCTGGAGGTCTGCTTCTGCACTGCTTGCTCCTTAGCTCTGAACGTTCTAGAGCAGCCACTTGCAGGTGAAGACTGGGCTCTGCGAGGTGGCCGCTCCGTGTGAAAGGGTCTGATTTGGGCTGCTGAGATGGAAAGCAGCTAGAAAGCCTCATTTAAAGAGACCTTTATTGTCTCTATGCTGAGTCACATTTTCTTTGTTTTCTGTTAATCAAATGCATATTTTGACTGCTTAACTGTTTATACTGAAGATAACTTCCTACCTCAGCTTTTTCATCACCCGTTGTGATAGTGTCATCTTCTTGGCACTGGTAAATTTGCCTCTTTACAGACCTTCAGATTGTGGATGGAGCAATGTGGAATAGATATGTGCTGAGCTTTGGAAAGCTTCATATTGAAGCAATACAACAATTTGCAAAAATGTATAAAAAAGTACTAGCTAAAATGATTCTCCTAATTTTCTTGATTAAGAGCAGTTATTCTGAACCGAAGGTTTGGAAATACTGGAGAATATGCATGCCAGAGCCATGGTACTGACATTATTAACCGTAAATTTCAGAGACAGGAAAGTATTTGCAAGTTGCCAAAAGTGCTCGCAGATGAAGCTTTCTGACTGATCCTCTTGAGTGTTTTGCAGTAGCTCCCACATTCCATTAGTATAAATGAGCTGGAATTACATAACGCTTTATTACAAAATACTGGGTAAAATGTAAGACAGGGACACTGGATATGTTAGTATGCCAGTTGTCCCAATGCTCCAGGGGAAATTTTTTTTTTTTTTTTACTTTATTCAGTGGAAAGATCTATCTGTCTAATGCATTTTGTTGCTTTGGCTGTTCAGTTACTAGTTGGAACTAGTAGAATTTATTGCTACAAATGAAAAAAAACCAACAACAACAGAGCATGATTTGTACTGCAGACAATTTTGCAAACTGCGTTTTCCTGAAAGTTGAAGCAGAATCGAAGGGTTTCTCAAGTCTGATGGATGTGCTGTGTTATACCTCAGAGCTAACGTAATTTTAACAGCTACTTATTTCAAGGTCTGCGCTGTCCTGTTACAGAAACAGACTTTCTAGGCTTACTCAAGGGATGATGAATTTGGGTGGAAATATAAGCTTGGCACAAACCCTTAAGTAGGCAGGCTTACCTCAGTGTATGTATCAAGGTACCCAACAAATCCGGCTTTGACAGTTGCAGGAATCCTATTTCTGGCATTTTTTGGATGCAAAAATGAACAGGGTCTGATGTAAAAATGTCCTTGGTCTCTGGTGGAATTTGGGGGAGAGTTGTGGTGTTTAAGCAACTCAAGTGTACAACATGCTGTGGTCGTGATTGTTTAGCCTTTGAGGAGTCTCATGAGAGACCTACTGTAGGTTATCCCACATCCTTTGTCTTTATTTTATTCCTCAGTTGCTTTTCTGAAGTTCTAAAAAACTTGAGTCTCATTTAGCCTGAGTTTTCTGCCTTTTAATTGTTTAGAGAATGTTTTCGAAAATGCTGCTGAAGTCCTGAATGCAGAGAGAGGTGATACCTATAGAGGCCTTCAGGTAAACTATGAAACTATAATAATAGACTCAGGGCTCACTGCTTTTCTTTGAAATAGCTCTAAAAATGATTAAAAATTATAAAAAGTGATGAAGGACACCGAAGCAGAAGAGATTTAGATTCTGAAACATGTTACTTTCAGTTGTGGAAGAAAGCCATTAAAATATTAAGCAACCTACTTTCTGGGATCAAAGAAGTAATATCAAAATAACAAACACGGCCCTGGAAGTCGCCGGCTCTGGAGCCCTCTGCTGACCCTGTCGCCTCGGTGCCCGAGGTCCCTGCCGCACCCTGGCTGCGTGCTGCTCACCGGACACAGCCCAGCTGCTGCGCGGCTCGTGGTCCTCGTCGCAGCGCTGGCTCTTCACCTGTACTTCTGGGCACAAGAAGCCCTTCAAAGTGAACGTGTAACCCACTGGGGAAGGGGCTCGTGGTACAGGCTGTGCGCGTGCAGTCATGCTCTAGCTCCCTGCAACGTTCTCCGTAGGAGATTCCTGCAAACTTGCTGTGTGAACTGGTGAAGGGAAACCGGGTTTCGTCCAGCTGTCTGCTGACAGCTGGAGACATGACTCCCTGCAGATGGCATGCTCAGAGGACCCGAAGCGAATCTCCCATTTCTCATGGTCATGCAGCAGAGGAAAATCCAGTATCCAGTCATTCAGAAATAATCCTGTCATGCTACGCAGCCTTGATGAGCATGGAACACCCAGAACAAAAGCTCGAATGATATCATGTAGGCTTGCTAGGTTACAACAGCGTCCTTAGCCTCTGTGCATGGCTTTTATCACTTCGAAGCGTTGGCACACAGTTTAGGTAGCAGTAGAGAAGGCCTCATGCCGTGACCGTTGGACCTCAGACTAGCAGAGCTGTGTTCCAAAAGTGATGCAAAGACAACCCAGAGGACTGCGGTTCGAGTTGGGCAGACTCCTTGCCAAGTAAAGCTGAAGTTGTCACGCTGTTGTTGGTGCAGTGCTCCAGCTTTAGAGGAAACTATGGTTTGCCAGCTCTATTGAGAATCATTGCTTGACATGCAGCAAACTGAAAAGGACAAAAACAGCATTACAAACACCGAACTAGAAATTCTGAGCTGCCTGCCAGCAGGTTCACTGAAGGAATTGTGTTTACATGAATTAAGACTGGATTAATCCATTTCATTTGTGCTTCAATTGAAAAAAAAAAAAAAAAAAGGTGGAGAGAGCTACAACTCAAGCTGTATGTTATTTGATATTTAAGTTATATGCAGGATCTAGTCATCCGGGGTGCTGAGCATCTCAAAATGAAGGTCATTCCAAGCCAAGCCCAGTGTTGTGGAAGGTGAGGCCAGCTTATCTTGGGAGAATTTTTGTGAGAGCTGGTTCTAGATGGCACATCCCTTTGTGTCATTGTGGTGCTGAGCAGTTTCATGGATTGAAGCTCCCATAGGCTGAAGAGTAGCAAAACATATGCAGGAGATAGTGCCAAAGGATTTACAGCCTAGATGTGAGATAAGATACAGGGCCTTCATTAAGAAGGAAGAAGCAGTGAGACGTTGATAAAAAATGCAAATATTTGTTTTTTTCTGATGTCCACTTATTCTAAAAATATAATCCATGTGACTACTTAATAAAGACTACGAGCCACCCCCTAACTGACATGGTATCTAGTGCTGTAGTAGGGAAACACCCACCACAAGCACAGTTGGAATATTTAGAAGCAGCTCCCAGATTAATTTGTTTGCAGGTAGGGAGGAAGGAATAACAATGAGTAAGTCATCTCAGTAATCTTTTGCTGCATCCTCTGTATGTCAAAGGTGTTCTTTCCTATGCTCCTGCCTGTTGTGTGCAAATAGTAGGCATTTTATACCCATGTGCAGAAAACACGCAAGGAACTGTACATGTGTGAAAGAAAACTTGGCTCTAAAAGATCGTTGGCAATTAAGCAAGTAATCCAAGCTGTTTCCTGTGATCCCTTCGTTATTCAGCCAGACGGCTGATCTATTTTTAACCAGTTGTATTGAAGTGAAACTCCTGCTCTAGAGAGGCTAATAGTCGTTTCTTTGAATTGAGCTTTAGTAGCTGTAGTTACCATGACTTAAGTGGGACTAAATCCAGATTTACACTCAGTGTAGAAGCGCAGAGGGGCTGAAGTGGGATGGACAGCAGACAGACAGACACTGCACCACCAGGCAGGGAGACTGACCTGCGTGAACTGCTTCTGGCAGTCGTGACCCTTCGCCTGGGAAAGACGAGCCCTCCAACAGAGCTAACCGCAGGACCCTTACAGAGCTGACTAATGTTCCAGCCGCCCTCATCTGAAGAAATACAAGCCTTTAGCAGGCAATGGTAAAATTGAGTGTCTGCAGAAATAGATTCAAAATCAGCTCTGCTCTTTGGTGACCTAGTCAGTGATGCCTTGATTGTTTTTCTGGAATCACAGGCCTGAATCCAGAGCAATATATGTATTTTGTTTGGATGGCAGGCAGCTGCAAGTGTACAGGGGCATAGTTTTTCATTGGCTTTAGCATGAGGGTTGAGGGATGCTAGCAAGGTAGGGTACAGAAATTTGCTCTTTTTGCTTGTTGCCTGAAGGCACATAATTAACTGAAGTCTGTTGTAGGCATGCGATTGCAATGAGCCAAGTTAGTATGTGAAATCCTTGCCCATCAACACTTTTTTTTTAGCCAGTGATGAATCTAAGGTTAACTATTCCTTTGTAAAAGGGATGAGTGGGAGCTACCCTACATCCAGGATTAAGCGTGTGCTTGCAGCACTCTGCACTTTAGCTACTGCTTGATGGAAATCCAGCCCATGGTTACTTGTGATTAGTTGTTTATTACATACCCCTGCCAGCCAGGAGAGAAGGATGCTCTTGGGTTGTGATTGGGCTTAGAGTCTTATCCTGCTCTGAACTGGACCTTTATAGACCCCGTCACCTCAAATGTTTGACCGTCTCTCTGGTGAGCTGCCCTGTGTGAAGTGTGGCACAACACAGTAGTGTTTCATCAAAGAACTGCATCACCTCCCTAACACCTTTGTGTTATGTAGTGTTTTCAGAATAGCTCCTGAAGTATTTGGAAAGACAAAAGACACTTTTTGGCTCATTTGTGTTATTTTTAAAGAGCTCAGTAAAAAAGATGCTGCAAAACTTCTTGGGTCAATGCCACCTCTGACAGCTAGGAGTCTTCTTGAAGTTAGTCCAAAACTGTGGAAGTTTAAGGAGAATTTGGATCAACATCAGTCTCCGAATCAGTTGTCGTTATGTACTTCTGTCAGCTGCAGTGCATGTTACTGGTGTGAAAGCTGTATAAGTTTGTGGGCTTGATCCTGTTTTCTTCTAGTTTGTCAATTAAATAAAGCCATGGGTATTCTAAGAAGGTGCAATGACAGAAATGGAAATAAGGAGTCTAAAAAGTGCAAGAAAGACAAACTGTAAGAGGTTTGAGTTTCCGTGGCTTTGGGTTACAGTGCATCTTGTCACAGTGAGGGGGAGAAAAGCACCTGCTGGAGGGCAGCATTGAGGCAGAGCTCTCCATGTCTGGAACTGTGAGGCCACGGGGAGTATCCCTCTCACCCTTGCATTTAGATTAGATACACAAAATGCCAGCACAGTTGACCACAAAATGAATTATTCCCTTGTTAAAGGCATAATGGTTTACTTAGTCTTGATTTCCATGTATTGGGCTTTTCTCCAGCAAGAGAATTTGGCATCCTCATGATGAGCCTCTTCTTAAATTGCAAGTTTATAGCATTAACCATTCAGCTGCAAAATATTCAAGGTCTCAGAGTTATTCCAGCGCACCCAGGGTTGAGCTTTGTGTGTCTCTATTCTATCAGTTTGCGGTCTGGATGTAGGAAGGGTTAAGTTTCTTGTTTGAGAGCAAGTCCTGATGAATCTCACCCTTCATCTGTTATAAGACACTGATTTTGTCTGTGTGCTTTAATGAGTTTATCAAGACGCTTGCTATTGGTGTGTTAGTCTTCTCTGATACACATTTGCATGGAGAACAAGTAATGATTTCAAGTCCTGGTCTGATGAAAGGAAAGAGAGCCAAGAAGTAATTTAGCACTATTAGCATTTGCTTATAATCAAGTCTCCTCTGCAGCCTGTCCCTTACAGTCATGGACAAAGTGGGGGTACCTGTAAGGTTATCTCATTGCCGGGAAGGGTCCTCTCTGGGTGTCATCTAAGGTTGCCTTTGGACAGACTGGGCTCATATAGAGAAAAAATGGCTTAAGGTATCACGGAGCCAGGGGGTAAGGCCAGGTTTTTACTGAACAGCCATAAATGAAAACCAGGTGTGGGGAGAACAGGGAAGGAAATCTGTGTGACCTGCCCGATGTGGTTTGCGTGCTTGCTGTGCCGCTAGGAAGTGAAGTCATGCTCTTTGCAGCCTGGCCGGGGCTGCCCGCACCAGGTGTGCGGGGCCTGGGTGGGTCCGTTCATGGCTGTTCATTTGCGGTCCCGGATCTAAGGTGGAACAGAGGCGGGTCAGATGGCTTTTCTTCCTGTGAAGTCAAAAACCATTTTCTCAAAGGTTCATCTTTCCTTCCTCAGGCTGTAGATCAGTGAAGCTTCTGTTAAGGCTGGAATGGTTATTTCCCCTAGAAATATTTTTAGTTGTAAATAATTAATTATTTAAGTGATGACATTTTCTAACACTAGGAAGGAATTTTTTCCCAATATTAATATTGAAGTGTTTATGCCAGAGGGGGCATTTAGTGCTGAAAGATTCTGATTAACCTAATTTTTTCTTGGTTCTTACAACATAAAGCAGAAATATCAAATCCCATTATAGCCCATGGTTTATTTTTCCGAGGAGTGAAATGAGTTTGTTTTGCCTTTAACTGAGGTGTGAAAGGATTAGCCAGAACAGTCAAGACGTGGACCAAAGGTGTTTTACTTTTCAAAGTCTCTAGGACAGTGGAAATGCTAGAGTAGTTTAATAATCTGTTCCTCTAACTGCGTTTTATTCTCAAAATACACTTGAGCTAAAAGCTCTGCATAATGGTATGGCAAGTGAGTTGGTGGAATTAATCTAAAATACTGTGCAGAGACAGGTCTTTGCTCAGGGTTTATTTGTTTAAGGCTGTGCTAAAGATCTAGTTTAACTGCCGAACGTTATTGCCAAGCGTAGCCTCAAACACTTGCATGGAGTATAAATTATTCTTGCTTTTCAAAGTTAAGTAGGAAATGTCATTTGTAGTTTAATATATCTTCAAAGGAAGAATATGGACAGTGGGTGTTAAAACAAACAAACAAAACAAAACAAAACAAAAGGTAGCTGAGCAATGTGTAACAAAACTTCAGGCTGGGAAATCTACAAGAGCAGCAATTAAACTAATGTCTCCTGTAACAATTGTCTCCCTAGATCAGGAAGTGTCCTGCACCATTGGAATGAAATATATCATTTTGTGGAACATTTGGCCCGCAAGTTCATAAGGTAAGACGTGCAGCTTTGCAGGTAGCCAAGCGAGGAGGGGCTGCGTGCCAGCGGCTAGGAGACCCACTCTGCATTGCCATCAAGGAGCGCCTGCTGGTGCCAGTCCCCTGGTGGGGAGTTTGTCATGCTTTCCTCAGATCATCCCACTGACTGCTTTTCCCCAGATTTCTGTCATGCAGCAAATAGGAGTAGATAAGCTAATTGTTCCCTTTTTTCCTGTCTGACTTCCATGGGTCAAACTGTATTTTTGTGGGGAAGGAATTTTCTTGTTTGACGTGCCTCAGGTACAGAAGTTTGGGTCTGCAGGGAAAGGCCTGAGACTGTAGCTTTCAGGTGCTGAATGTCTTGAGATGGGATGAAAATCCCTCAGGCCAGCGGGGAATGTGTTATGATAAACATAATTAACTTTCCTGCATCTCCATGGTGATACCAGGGCACATTTAAGCCTTTCTTGCTTTAGCAATGGTCAGGTCACAATGCAGGTGCGATTTACATCTTTTAGCAGGATTCCTCATGGTTTGCCTTGACTAGGGAGGCCCAGGGCAAACCACCTTCTGCTGCTCAGTCCTGTCTTTCATCCTATTCAGTTATAATCTAGATAACAATACGCGCTCCCTGCGTGTTTTGTGCTGTGTACACAGGAAGCTCTGCTCTGGACCACCAAACTAATTTACTTTTTTCCTCCCCTTCTCCAGCCCTCAGCTGAGGATGTCCTTCATCGTTTTTTCAACTAGAGGGTCAATTCTAATGAGGTTAACAGAAGACAGGTAAGAAGAGGTTTAAAGGTGTACAGCAGCTTTTGTGTCCTTGTAGCTTCCTTCACCTTCCTTGCTTGACGATTTCCAGTCCCCTATGAGCAGTGTTGTGTCACCTTTGTGCTTCTCAGTTTGTTTGAATCATCTGCCCATTTTCACTCATTCTGCTAGAAAGCATTCAGGCCTCTTAAGGCAGTGTTTGCCTTCTTAATTTTTAACTTCTAAATGTCTTTCTGTCAGCAATTAGGGTTTTAACTCAAACTGCTTTCATGGAGGGCATCTATGTTCCCTTTGAAACATCCTTAGGGAGTTTCTTCTGCAAACAAATAGATGAAACTCCCTTCCCATAAAAACAAACTTAAAAGCTGTTAGTGATACCCATACTCTTGAGGTGAACATGATTTCTTAGGAGATCTGAAGATATGTTACAGGCAAATGGTGCTTAGGACAGATTATTTTTTGGCAACGACAGTTTGGGTGCCATGTTTCTGAAGCGTGTTCCTGTCATTCCCTTGTAGATACCCAAGTTACTCCCAGTAAAACCTATGGGATGGATTTTGGTTTTTACTCTGTCTTCAAGGAGAACTGGATGAGGTCCTTTAATCGCTCTTGCTTCCTCTGTTAACTTCATTGCCACGTGGAGCAAAAATATATGTAACACATGTGAAGGCTGTGTAAGTCAGCATGTGTTTTACATATTGCCTGTCTATGAAATTGCATACCAGAGCAACTACTATAGAGGAATGAATAGGAAACTGGCCACTTTCCTAAAGACCAGTCCACATACATACCAACCTTGAAAAATGTCATTAAAACCAGCCAGTCTAAGCATTTCTTGCTACTTACTGCAACAATAAGTATAAAGGGAATTAACCATATCTAACTTGGTGCTAGGGAAAGCCTGTTCCCTGCGTCTTTCTGTCTCCCATCCTGTGGAGCACGCCCCATTGCAAAGATCTCTAGTCTGCTAAAGCTCTAAGCTGGGAGTGTTTCCCATGTGGTAATATATTTCGTGTTTATCCAGCTGTCCTAGAAATGTTGACTGGGAACAGGATATTGATATGGTATTAGTCTAAAGGCCAGCTGACTGGAGAGCTGCTGGTTTTTATTGGAGGACCGACGAACAAGGTGTGAGCTTCCTGGTTCTTTCTTAATGGCGTAGTGGCAAAACCTCTTCTACATTGCCCATGCCTCCATGTGGTGTTTTAGCATCTGGATGTGAAGATTAAGGGTGCTTAGCATCCCTTTTGGAAAAACTGTGCGTCTAATGGGCCTGGGCTGCCATATTTTAAAGACCTTTGCTGCCTATTTTAAAATTTCAGTGTTCATGTTTGAAAAATAGAAACGCTCTTGATTTTATATTCACCTTTGGCTTGGTATGTGCATGTGTAGCTGAACAGAGGAGATAGCCCACCTAGCCCACCTGTGACATACAGCTCTGTGCCTAACTAGTTCAGGATATCGCAGGTACAGGATGAGTTCTTGAATGTTTGATAGTTCAGCCTATTTCAAAAGCAGATACTCCTTTCTCCCTGTGGGAGCTGCTGCTCTGTAGACTGGATAACACCGAGGCACTGCTGCAGTCAGCCTCATAAACGTGACACAGAGTACGTGATGATCACACAAACTGGATTTTCTGAAGTAGTTAAATGCAGGGACAAAACTGACTCCTGGCATTCAGTCTTGCAGTGTCAGTGGGGTCCTGCATGCAGTGACTTAATCTGTTTCCCATGAAGAGTGTATAGTTTGCTCAGAGATGCACCCCACACACTGCAGGGTTTTATCTTGGTATTAAAGACTTCTGGCCTGTACTTAGCCTCCAGAGTTTGGTGTCTGTAACTCAGTGGAATGACAAGTGGGTGCCTGCCCCATTTAGCCTGCAGTTATCTGTCACTGCCTGGGATTTCTGAAAAAAATTAAAACAGATACCCTGAATCATAATGAGCTATTGGGAAATGCTTTAATCTTCAAGTCAGTTTGGACAGGAACTGAAGGTGTAATGTCCAAATAAACCGGAGTTGCTGGGGTGGCTTGAGATTGTGTCATTTTCTGTGACGGTTTGATTACATTTGTATAGTCAAGTCAGCAAGTGTGAGTGAAGTGAGCTGGGTGCAAGTCAGCTGCTCTGCTTCTGCAGCAGAGCTTTGACCAGGGTTACACAGGGAATATTTACTTCGAAAGACACGTATGGGTATTGACCTAGGAGATGCTGCTGTTGCGATGCTTCCCCCAGGCTGTGGGAATACTGGGAGCACATCTGCTCTATTTTCCACTTCCTTAGGACGGTACCTACCCAGACTTTCCCTTAGCCTATGACATAGCCTTAGCCCATGTAAACAGTGGGTTAACTCTTCCCCGCCCTCACCCCCTCTCTCTGGTTCTGCCATGCATGTCTTCGCCTGGATATCAGCTCCTGATAAATCTGATCTTGGATCTAACAATGCATCTGCATTCGTTCCAGGGAGCAGATACGCCAGGGGCTAGAGGAGCTGCAGAAAGTCCTTCCGGGAGGCGACACGTACATGCATGAAGGATTTGAAAGGGTAACTAGATTCATGCTATAGTGCCTCTAAACTGTGACTGGGTGCTCCTTGGGAAATGGTAAACAAAGGAATCCGATTAATAATTCTCTGGTAGGTAAGTGGGGCTATTTCCCTTTCAGCAGTAGGTACGCTGAAGCGTAGGCCTTCAGTGCCGGCGCTGGTACAAGGGAACTGCAAACCTTAGTACTTATCTTTGGTTTGGCCTTCAGCTTTTATGGGGGGAGCTGCCTTCTCAGTTTAGGAACAAGGCAGAAGGCTGTGGGGTTGCAATCCCTTATGGAACCGTGTGATGTAGGGTGGGAAGCTGTCTGGAGTCCTGTATGGGTGCTGTAGTAGGCTTGTTAGGGTTGGGTGGGGGCTGAGGCCATGACCCTCGCCTGTTCTCCCTGGTGGATAAAGAATGGTCTGCAGAAGTTATGGCCTGCTCTGATCTTCTCCTTCTGTATATTTTACAAGCTCAGGAGTTTTTCTAGACCTGAACTCCTAAACCCCCTCCCACTTCTGTGCTACATGTACATTTGGGAGGATTGTTGAACTGTCTGCTTATTGAAAGTGCATGGGAACACACAGCAAAAATTCAATTAACCTGACAGAGGTGCTGGCTCCTAACTAGGATTCCAGAACCAAATCCCAGCTTGGTGACTTAAGAAACTTTGCAGGAGGAGTCCAAAAAAACCAAAGTTAAATTCAGAACAGAAATAAAATTCATCAGCCAAATATGCTCAGGGTTGTCTACTTTTAAATTTTGAACTGATGCACACTGAAGCGTTTGCCCTTCTACCTTGCAGAATATGCATGTGCATAGTTCAAGTGGGAGGTACAAGTGTAATTAGTTTATTTGCTATTGAAGTAGTTGATCTAGACGTGCTGGGGAATATTTATCATGGACCTAGGATGTTTCTCAAGGAGGAAGGTATAGAAGAATAGTGGGAGACTACAATATTATTGGCCAATGGCCTTAGGGTTGGTTTGACTGAGTTATGCTGTAGATAAGACCTTGAAGTAAAGCAGTCAAAACCATAGGCAAGAGACTGGTTCTGTGAAGCCGGTGTCTCTGAAAGCAGAGTTTGAGTGCAGAATGCAAACGTTACCATCCTCGCTGCCATCTTCTCTTTCTTTCTGGTGCATGTGTAGATGCACACGAAGTATTATTATTCATCTATTGCTAATAATCTTCTGATTTAATTTCAGGCAAGTGAACAGATTTACTATGAAAATGTTCACGGTGAGAGACTTTCTTGATCCATTGAATATTTTTTTTCTCTTTGTTTTTGACTAATTACTAATAGATTTGAAATGCAGCTTCACTGGGGCAAAGGTGGGGGGTGGCTCCTGTTCTTACAGGAACACAATGTTAATCAGGGCAGTTTTTCCTGGAAAAGAAAAAGAACAGGTGGAGCTTTAAGGATCCAGAGCTGGAATGAATGTGTTTCAGGCCAAAAGTGAGAAGCCAGACTGACTGAAGGTGCCCACCCTTACCAAAACTGTCTGGTACCTTATCTTGTTCTTTTTGATTGAGGACTCAGGTAACCATTTCTTCTTCCTGCTGAAACATGAGTACGAAAGCAGAGGTGCTGTTAAAGTGTTTTTGGTTTGGTTTTTTTTTTCAATAAGCAATTATTAAATCCAGTAGTAAGTTCAGACAATTGCAAAATGTTTGTCCTTTCCTTGTAATTATTCTAAAAACTTTCTGCACTGCCAAGCCTGAAGTAGAGCTAACTACAAACATTGCTTCTTGGAAACCGAAAAGACAGGCGACCGGGTGTTTGAGTACAAAGCCGGTCCTAATGGTTCTGCAGGGCCACTAGTGAATAAAATGAAGTAGTGACTAAGTCTGCACAGCTTTGGGACTCACCTGTAAAATACGGCTGCAGCAGAATGGAATAGCTAACTGGAACACTTCTATTTGGGACTGATAATGCTTTGACATGCTGGCATACATACTGCAGTAAACAGGTTGCCACCGTATGCAAGAAGCAGTGGGCAACTGGGTCCTCAAGTCTGAATGTAGGCCTGTGTATTTTGTCTCCGTTAGTCCCGTGTGTTTGTCCTCACTCCACTGAGAGGAGTGCTTCTACCACCTGCAGTAGGTCCAAAGGCTCCTGCAGTACTCAGTGGAGGGAGAAAGGCAGCTTTGGAGGTCATTTGGGCTCCTAAAGTTGTAGAAGTGCTGGCTTCTCTCCATTTCCTACAGAACAAGCCTAGGCACTTGAGTCGGGCGTCTGGAACATGAATGGCCCTGCACGGTGCTTATTGTTTGTCAAGCACTCGACTTTCTTACTGCATCACGTCATTTAAAATCGGGGATTTCTAAGTGGCACCAAGAAAATTAGGCACTGGATCTCTGTTCTGCAGTAATTGTTGTTGCTTGTTTGGGTTTTTGTCTCTTCAGCAACGGCTTGTTACAGGCACGACTACTTGTAATGCCAGGAAACTGCCCTAGATGGCTGAAGAAATTTAAAGGTTGATAATTTACACATCTTGACATAATTAGTCTTTATCTTTCCATACCCGTGGTTGTGCAAGATGTACCTACAGAGCTCCTGCAGATCTGCAGCAAGTCTGTTGTCAGAAATATGAGTTAATCGTATTTGGCCGTTCCCGAAACTGAATACAAATTTGTAAAACCCAAGCTACGATAAGTACAAGGGGAAGGCTGCAAGGTTAAACCATGTGGCTGAAATATGTTACATAGAAAGGTTGAACATTTCAGGCCCTTTTTCTACCATATCTGCTAAAATCCCAATTGAGCTTTTTATTACAAGCTGAAAAAAAATCTCCAAATTTTTTGAATTGACAGCATTAATAGCATCAGGAAAAAACTGGGAATGCTTTGCATTGTTTTTTTGATGGCTGCAGTCTAATCTACTAGTCTGAAATATTGAAATAGTTATGAGGGGCTGTCAATTAAAAATCATTGACACATCAAAGGAGTGTGGTATAAAACTGGTATTGAAGGCATGTGCCTGAGGGGAAAAGATGTGCAGAAATTCATGTCTTCTGAAAACTGGTTGACTGAAGGGAGGTAAGGACATGAGCTTGATGTCCACTCTTTCTGGTCCTTTTAAGAGTGCTAACAGGTCGCTAGCAGGATGTTTTCTAGGCTGGTTTAACAAAGACAACTCAAAAACAAGGGACTAAAGAAGTTTGTGTATTTAGGTTACAGAACTGCAAGTGTCATCATTGCATTGACAGATGGAGAACTCCATGAAGACCTATTTTTCTACTCTGAGAGGGAGGTAAGTGTCTTACACCTTTTTAGCCGGAGAGACAGTGAAATGTCTGGGCTTGCTGTTTTGAAGGCAAAAGATAGGGAAAACCTTTTTTTTCCTAGTAACAAAACTTCCTTTTGCTATTTAGGCATGAATCTTAAGGATAAACGTTAACAGCAGCAATGCTTCTGACTCATCAAAACGGAGACAGTTCATAGGAGAGGAGGGAGGTTTAAATTTGCAGTTAAAAAAAAAAAAAACAAAATGAATACAGAGGAAGGAAAGGTTCCCAGCTAAAAAGCTTCAGTATTTACTGGATTGCTCTGGGAAATACCTGAATCTTTTCACTTTGCTTTTTGTGGAAGAAGAAAAGTCAAAGACCACAGAAAGAGGATGACTGTTGTTGCTGTAATTTTCTGTCACATCAGAAAGCCTTTTGGATGATCAAATCCAAAATTTCCACAAATGTTGCCAAGATTCAATATGTATTCTCAAATCCCTCATTCAATTACCGTATTGTGCAAAATGGCAGACAAACAGTAGGTTGAGCACTTGAGAGCTTTTGCTGTATAGTGTTCCTTTTGATAGTCATCTCTGAAGAGATGAACTAATTTTCACTTGTCAGTCAAATTAAGATGACCTAAACTTGGAAGATGGTGTTGTTACATGAATTTGCTATGGGCAGAATTTTCCCTCTCGGTCTGTCCAAAGTGCAGCTTTAAATCCAATAACAACAAAAAGAATGGTTTTGTAGAATAAATCCAATATTGCTACAGCACAAACAAATGGCAAGACTCTACAGTTTCCCTCCTTACCGTTCATCTCCTTTTCTTCTCTTCTGAAATCAAAAATCCACAAAAAACCCAAGTTTATTTTTAGAGGTGAATGAACAAGTTGAGAGGTCAGAAGCGTTATGTTTGTTTTGGTTTGGGGAGGAACAGTTAGTGAGCTAGTAGAATGGAGATCCTGAACTCAGCTCTTACACTGAGTTGCTTCATTTTTTGGGTTTGTTTCTCAGTGTAAAACTGGAGTGATGTTTTTCTCGTAAAGCACTTTGCCATCTAACAAATGGAACTGCTGCAGTCTTCTGATATAATCTGACTTGATACCTTTCTTTTCTGGGAATGGGTCTTTGCTCAGGTGTTCCTGTTCTAATGAAATATGATTAAATGACTTAATTCATACTTACGCAGGCAAGAGCATTTAGAACAGTTGCTTTTTGAATAGTAAATGCAACTTCATCTGCGTGTCAATGAAACAGCCTGGCAAAATGGAACCCCTCATGAGTCTGAGATGCTGTGTAAATCGTGGGAGCATACAGTTTTGTACCGGATGGAATGAAATGTCTCTTCACCTACGGATGTCACGAGTCCAGGCACACGTCTGAAATAGCAAATATCAAAACACTTTAGGTTACTATTATACTGGGATGTGTCCTAAATGCTGAAAAGAAAATGGATTTAGTTGGTCTTACACCTGTTGGACAGACTAATGTTAGGAAGTTGGAGTAGCTAGGAAGGTCAGATAATTAGGTTTTAAAAAACCATCAAATACCTTGGGTTTTGTTTTACTAAACAGATAGCTACTCTAGTAGCACATAAAAACGTGGTTTTGCGGAATAGAGAGGAAAGTTTTTAAAGCTGTCATTTGACACCGCCCCGTCCATAACCCCGCTCATTTTATAAAGACTAAATTTATGATCAAGACCTTTCAGAAACCTGCATCCCATCACATCTGCATCCATCTCACCCTACCTTTCCTTGTTCCAGGCTAATCGGTCGCGTGACCTGGGAGCAACAGTATATTGTGTTGGTGTGAAAGACTTCAATGAGACCCAGGTAAGTGAGGCGCTCTCTTCAGCATGCACCTTTGCCAAGTACCTCAGTATACAAGAGGCACACGCTTCTGAATCACTTTGTCAGGACTTCTCAAGTGGTCTTCCTCTCCTTCTGCTGACTGTTTGACAGTCTAAAGTGACTGCCTGAAGTGTCTTGGTCTGGGTGTTGGGTTTAAGCCCCTTTTTCTGTCTAAATCACTGCATGCAGAGAATGGTCCCTCTGCACACCGTGATGATGCTTGCGAATGGTAGAGAAAAGCAGAGAAAGGGACACATGAAGAACAGCAAATCAATCTGGCTTAAGTTGTAGGCAGAAGAAGGTTCTGGGGACTTCTTTTTCCCATAAAATTGAGGTATTGCCATATAACACTTCAGTTTCAGTCCAGCTTTGATTTCACGGGAAAACTATGCTGTAAAAAGCAAACAGCTTCATTAGTGACACTAATGTTTTACAGTGCTTTCCCATTTGATAGTCTGACTTATGTTACTATGTCCATGAATTACATTTCACACCAAGTGCAACGGTTGACATATTTTTGTAACATGAGCAAGCCACTTGTACAGCCCCTGTGTGGAGCGCTGAAAGCTGGAGCTTTTCCAGGTTTTCAGCTTTCTAACAAAGCTTCAAACTGACTCAAAAGGAGTCAAAACAAGCTTGGATTAGAACAATCTCCTCTGAATCAAAACCAGTGTAACCCTTAGAGTAAGTCATAGAACAAGCAAGGAAGGAATAAAAATGGCAGAGACTAGATCTGGAGTAGTAGACCTCAGACAGCTGCTACTTGAAGTAATTTAGATGCTGAAGAAATTAACTGGAATTAGATGACTCTGAAGTCCCAGAATGCACCAGGAGGAGGACTGTGGGGAATGAGCTGAAGAAACTGTAAACATCCTGGTTGACAGAAGCTGCTGTATCCTGGCCAGCAAGCACTAGGCTGCTTTACTGCCCTTCTCGAGGCAGGCAGAGGAAAGTTGCCTGGAGTATTTCTCTGGATGCAAACCAGGAGGTTGGCAGTTTGGTGTTTTGCTGGAGAAGAGGGAGCTCTGAGTGACATGAGCTGGAAAGGTGGAGCCAGTGGGGTTTAGGGAGGAATGTGTGGCTAGTCTGCTGCCTCCAATTTGCAGTGCTACAGGAAACGCCAGAGAGGCCTGCTGGGTTGATGTTACCTCTGCCATGGGAGAGAATTACTATAACAAACGTTGGCCTTGCAGCAGTAAAACTTGATTCTGCTCCAGCAGATGCATGGAGAGCTCATTACTTCTGAATTGGGCTTATATTTTTGCCTTAACCCTTAGCAGGCTATTGACAAGTGAACCTGCATGTAGCTCTTTACCAGTGATGTCCTGGTTCCCCTCACCTTAGCACTGCCTCATGAATGGCCCAGTTCCTTGCTGTGTAGGCTTCTAAATGCTCTTCTGCTCTCTTTTCCCCACCACTTAGAAAATATGTCCTGTTACAGCTCCCTGCTTTCTTCTTCTTGGCTCTTTAATGGCTGAGCCTAGGAGAAACAGTCAAATCTCTGTCCTGACAGCTAAGGTGAATCAGGCCTGTATCTCCAGATGGGGCATGATTTGCATTAGTCTTCTCTATATGTGAAAATACTGATTCATTTGGATTACTTCCCTGGTTTAAATTATGTATGTGCTGAAGTGTTTTGCTGCATTAGCGGCCTGTCATGTTAATGCTGTGGCCTCTTTTGGTTGGGGACTTTCTGTGCTCGGTGATTTACAGTCACATGGGAGGCAGTTTTTACAATAAAGATCATTAGGCTCTGGGCATCGGTGAGAGCCACGTTCTGTCTTGTCTTCAGAGTTAAGGGAAGCCATTTCTGATTCCCAGTATAGAGCTTTCTAAGAGCAATCAGGCGAAACAGATAAACTTTTCAATGCTTGGCAAACTAGAAGGCAGTAGCAATCCGTACAGAGTACTTGGAGTGTTTGGGGTTTTTCACTTGCAAGTGGATGAGTCTGGAGAAGTCTTAATTTTCTGCCTGCTGGCTAATTTATGTCATTCTTTGCATTTCTGTTTTATTTACTTTTACCGCTCTGTCAGCTGGCTAGAATTGCCGACAGCAAAGATCATGTCTTTCCAGTGAATGATGGTTTTGAAGCCCTTCAGGGGATCATAGACTCTGTAAGTATTTTTAATCATGTGTTCGCATGTGTGCGTGTTTGTTTGTGATAGCTTGCACAGTTGAAGGTTTCGTTTTCCTGTATTCACAAGGACCTGCTGACTGCTAATAAATCACTGAAACATTCTTTCCGAAGAAACTGATCTCTGTACTAATATTGCGACCTCATGGTAGAGTTTATCAACAGGTCACAATACAGGAAGCTTTGAGCCCAAATATTGTCTTTGTATGTCTCCCTCCCTGATGGGAAGTAACTGGTTGAATGGTCTAGGCACATGGTGGCAGTTTATAAAATGGCTGCCACAGGCTGGGACAGCAGAGATGTGTTAGAGAAGTTCTGTGTGAAGGGATTAGGGCACTCTTTGACCTCTTTCTTTCTGCTTAATTGCATCCTTTCTGTCCTGATGGATGCGCTGCACGGCTCACCTGTTTGGAATGGGAGAAGGGATCCTGCTCTGTACGCCAAAATCCCCAAAACTCAGCTTTCTACATTCAGCCTCCTGACAAATGGGCTCTATTTTTTTCCCCTCCAGACCTGGGTTTCCCGATTCAGATTGATCAGCTCCTGGCATTTCCTCTAAGGGCTGGGTGCAGCATTTAAGAGCTGACCTGTTCTTGAGTGGCTGGGATAAGAGCTAGTAGTTCAGCTGACAGAGGGAGGGCATAGATTAATTCCTTTCCCATGGCTTGCCATACAAATCATGCAAATGGCTTTGCGGTCTTTAGTGGCAAATAAGGACATCTCATGAGTCATCCCTATTTCTAGCTCTAAAACTCTGAGTGGCTTAATACTGTCCCACCTAGGACCAACTCCCTTGCCTGAGCAGGAAAGGCAATATGTGAGAGGATGTGTGTGCCATTTTCCTTGTAAGTGTGAAATGTGCCAAGCGGTCACTAGGAAGCACTAGGTTTTCAGATAGCTTTCAGTATTCGTCTGTTCCCTTTGCTCAGTCATATCCCATAACTGTTCTAACCAGACTGATTCCCATGGCCACAAAGAAGGATGGGAATCCTTCTAAGGACACGTGTTTTCTTCGTTTTGGTATAGGCTCTTTAGCTGATAAAACACAGATGAAATACACAACTTGAAGCTAGGGAGGGTAGGTTCACCAGGGGGTCTCAGATTTCTGTGTTTCCAGTGGCTACACACTATTCTGACCATGTAGTACCAAGCAGAACCGTTCCCTCAGCACAGGCTCAATTTTCCCTGGTGCTCTGGCCTGTAGATTGAATACAGCGTCTTGCTTATTGGTTTTCCTGGCACTGTCCAAGTGTGAGACTACTGCCTCAATTCTCTTGGACAATCAGGTGTTGCAGGTCATTTAAGAAAGCAACAAAACAACAAAACTCCCTGGTTTGCTTCTCAGCCCTGCATTCCCGATGGAAAACTGACTGAGCCAGCACTGTGCTCTGGCAACCCAGAAAGCCACCGGTGTGTGCTGGGCAAGTGTGGCCAGCAGGTCGAGGGGGGAGATTGTCCCCCTCTGCTCTGCTCTTGGGAGACCCCCCTGCAGCTCTGGGGGCACCAGCAGCAGAAGGACACGGACCTGCTCGAGCGGGGCCAGAGGAGGCCACGGAGATGCTGGGGGGGCTGGAGCCCCCCTGTGAGGACAGGCTGGGAGAGTTGGGGGGTTCAGCTGGAGGAGAGAAGGCTCCGGGGAGACCTTAGAGCGGCCCCCAGGGCTGAAAGGGGAT
>NW_020799128.1:237114-319196 GCF_003259725.1 Athene cunicularia | reverse complement strand
ATAGGACAGGTTTAAACTGACAGAGGGAGATTTAGATCCGATCTGAGGCAGAAATTCTCCCCTGTGAGGGGGGTGAGGCCCTGGCACAGGCTGCCCAGAGCAGCTGTGGCTGCCCCCTCCCTGGCAGGGTTCAAGGCCGGGTTGGACGGGGCTTTGGGCAGCCTGGGCTGGGGGAAGGTGGCCCTGCCCGGGGCAGGGGGGGGACTGGATGGGCTTTAAGGTTCCTTCCAACCCAAACCAGTCTGGGATTCTGCGAAATCTGGTGATGCTTTTACGTATTCATCCAGAGCTCGCTGTTCAAACTTCACTTGCAAATAGATAAACTGTATATTCCCTGGTGCAGGGAGAGACAGAGACCCCACGAATCGGGGAGGGATGAGAGGAGAAGGTTATTTCCTTTGCTGGACACATCCTGCATGTGCACAACCTGTAACGTACACAAAATCTCTAAGTCGGCTTCCTGCCGTACTACGAACATACAGCCTGAGTTTAGGTGTACACTGCCCAGGGGCAATGGGCTGGGCTCTTTAAGGAACGGAGCTCCAGAGGGCAGCTCAGAGCAGGGGCTTCGTGGAGATATTCTGGATCTGCCTTCTGTCAAAGCCAGGCTTTCTGCAGAGCAGCTCAATCCGAACCCCCAGTCTCAACCGTTATAGTGTTTCTTCTTACTTTTAGTGGTGTATGCTCGTGCTTTCTACTTCTTTCGTCCCCCAAATGCATCTTTAAAAAGGACTTAAATATATTTCTTTTACTTACCTCATGCACACATTATTGAACATGAAACACTTCATGAATAAATTACTGTTTTACAATTGGCAACAGACTTTGTTATTTAATAATTCAACGGAGCTTGATAATGAGTACCTAGCCTCAGACCATAGGTCATTCACACTAACACTGCTTAGGCAGTAACGTTCTATTAAACTTCAGCATTCTATTTGCTAATTGGAATTCCCTAATTTGCTGAAAAAAATATTATAAGAAGTATGCAGCTGCTGTGGTGAAGTAATCTGTCTGAATGCTTGTGGACCGGAATACCAAATGGAAGCTTCCAGCAGCTGCAGAATTTCACTCCCCTTCTTCTCTTTGTTTCTAAGAGGGCCCAGGTGA
Organism: Athene cunicularia; assembly: GCF_003259725.1. Taxonomy (NCBI): domain Eukaryota; kingdom Metazoa; phylum Chordata; class Aves; order Strigiformes; family Strigidae; genus Athene; species Athene cunicularia. The sequence continues at coordinate 318,086 of NW_020799128.1, read as the reverse complement.
CCCGCAGGGCCTCTCCTGGCTCTTTAGTGCCAAGCAAAAAGCTGGCAATTGAGCCTGGCAAAAAGCTGAATTAGTCCCAGGTAGTGCTAGATTCAGTTCTGTCCTGTTAGAGATAGGGATGTGTTGCATTTTTTCATTTGGCATGTCAACACATATTAGCAAGAGATCTTCCCAGGAGCTTGTGTGAAGCCGGAGCATAATTGGAGCCCCACAGAGTACAACAGGAGACTGATTTGGGAATCTGAGCTTGGTCGTTAAGTGTGTGCTGCGAAAGACAACGGGATGCTTCCTCACCAAGCGTGAGCACGTGCTTCAAATACTTCTCTGCATGGACGCCAAGGCAAGCTGGCTTGAGGCCGGCAGTTAGTTACCAAGTAAACCAGAACTGTTGTGGTTCTCCCTGTAAAAATAAGGCTGTGGAGTCAGTTCTGCCATTTACGCTCTTGGAGAGGTTTATAGGCACTCAGCTGGGAGATTGCATCACCACTCTTGCATGTTATTTTGCTTTCCTGAGGAGCCAGTCCGCAGTGAATGAAGTGCACCTACAGCCCACCCAAGTCTGTGCAGTCCTCAGGGAAATAAGAGAACAGATTGGATGAAATCTTCTACAATGAATATGTTGAAGACCTTTTTGAATGTATTTTTGTAATGAGGAAGGGACATAAAGGAAATACTTTGCAATAGTTACTGCTGCCTGATTTTCACTTTGCTAGGCTGGGTACTTGGAGCATGGGAGACATTATTATTCTAAATCAAAATAAATATTGCAGTTGGCACTGTAAAAAGCCATTAAGGCCAGCTTTTTGTAGTCATGTAACTGGATTGGACTGGAACGGAGCTCTGCATCATCTAATTGAGACACCTGCTATTCCACACCCCCCCATCTGAGCTGGCTTACAGCATGAATGTTTGCAAATGACTGAACAGAAGTTATGAATTTCAATCTTAATCATGTAAGGTTTTACTTGATTTTTTAAAAAATGCAAGCACTGATTGTGTTTTTCATGCATTTGTTCTCCAACCCTACTTGTTCTCCAGACTACTTCTCTTTCACTTCATTGTTGAAAAGAAATGAGGAGAAGAATATTTAAATGTGTTTAACATAGAAGAATATTTAATATTTAAATGTTTGGAGATACTGAGGGAGAGGGGAACAGAATCTAAGGGGGAATTGGGAAAAATGCAAAACAATTCTCTTCTTAAAGGAGACATTTTTCAGTGGAAAGAAAAAATTACTTGGAAAGACATCAACTCTTAGTTGTGCTCATTAGCCCGGGCAGTCACTTTGGGAGAAAAATGTTGTATCTTCAGAGAAGCAGAACCTGGAATGAGTAAAGGGTGGGTAGCAGGGGATGGATGGGTGGATGGAGGGATGACTACAGATAGATACTTTGGAAGAGTGTTCTTTTACAGTAGTCTCTATTTTTTGTGTATTTTCCTTATTCTGTCTTTCTAATTCTTCTCATGCTTCTCAGTTCTGTTCTCAACTGTTGCTTTTTTTTTCCCCCACTTCACAGTTCCTGTATAACCCTGTTCCTGCAAATCTTCTTTCTCCTCACTTGTCAGGCTGCCAGCAGCTCAGACGGTCCTGGTTCCTTCAGTCCCTTGGTACTCTTTTAGTCTCTACCAACCTTACTTCTGAGTAACTTTTGTTTAAAGGTTTTAAAAAATAAATCATGGCTCTGTACCTTCTGCAATTAGGTATTTGAGGCAGAGTGCCATGATTGTGGAGAAAAAATAGATTATCTTTTTCTGACAGAATTTATTGTATTGGTTGCTGTTCTTTCCTTACAGATGTTTCAATTTAAAGTTGGGAAAATAATTTTCATGTTGGATTTGAGTCATGATGCTTGGCTGACATTTTCTTGCCTCTTGGAGCTGACCTAAATTTTGATCAGTTACCTCGTCTAGGGGCTGCTCAGCCCAGTGCTGAACACCCACAGCTCTAGGTCGCTGCTGCTGGGCTCACAGGGGCTCACAGGCACTGTCACAAGTTTGCTGACTCTGTGCAGTGAAGCATTTGACTTGGTCTTCAGAGCAGGGGAAAGGCTGCTGCATGCAAATAACTACTTGAGCAGTTTTAGGGCTGTATGGGAATAAACAGTCTCCAACTCTATCACGGCCCTTGTGCCTTGCACGCAGTCTGCCGAGCCTGAGGCTGAAGCGTTTGTGTAAATCACTGTCTACACGTAAAGTGGTCAAAGGCAGTGCCAACCCTTACAACAGCATACTGCTGAATTAAAATTTGGATTAAGAACAATTGTCTGTACATCTCGATTTGAAATCACAGTGCAACTTTGAGGATGCTCTCATAGATCAGACTAAAAACTTAAGAACTTGGAACCCCTGTGCTGGGACTTGAGAAGTGCCTCTATAGATATTCCTAGGGTGCACGCAGAGATAAACAGCTTCACTTAAACTTGCTATGTTTTACTTGGAGTTTTGGGCTCCAGAATAATTTTGGAGAGAGGGCTGTGACTGCCTCGCTTAACCCTTCAGAGCACGCCTGAGTTGTTACGGATCGCAGTCTGCACGACGAGTGGCACCAGGGGCAAAGGCAAGTTTGTGCTGAGATACTGGGGAGCACCAGCATGCGTTGCCTTCCTCTGGAGCGATCACTTGCTGTGACACCGGCTGGTTGGCTTGAAGTGAGAAGCCAGGACAGCATAATTGTGACATGAATGCAAAGTGCAATGTTGAGTTAAGCATTTACATGAGAACAAGTGCACTCTCTCATGCTTTCAGATTTGTGTTGCTATAGAAACTGGTCTGAGATACCTCATGACATTTTTGTTCTGTCATTTAGATTTTGAAGAAATCCTGTATAGAAATTCTGGCAGCAGAGCCTTCCAGTATATGTGCAGGGGGTAAGTATAAATTGAGGCCCTAGCTGTTCATGTTGCCTAAAATACATCTTCCTGTCCATTGCTAACTGCTGGAGAATACAAAAGGAACTCATTAACTGGACCCAAAATTTTTGCTTTTTTGGTGAATTTCTTTTTCATCTTACAGTAGCTTGCTTATTTCCCATTTCTGCCAAATGATGTCAAATGGGATTTTCTTACAGAAAATGCTTGAATTTGACAGTTTTGCCTGTTTTTCAGTCAAACCCGTCTGTCTTACTAAGTCTCTGCCAAACTTAAAATACCAAATTGGAAAATAAGACTTTGTGATTCGATTTAGAGTTTTGCAAATTCATCATCTTGGAGGACTGCTGGTGGAAGTGCTGCTTAAGAAACTAGCAAGAAAGCTGCACTTTTATGTAAAGGCTTCTAATATTCTTTGAACATTTCTGAGGCATTTAGGGTTGATATAGTGACCAAGGACTAGAATTTAAGCATCGTTCAGCTGACTTGTGTGACTTGTACTTGTCCCCTCTTTGTTTCCCTGTTCTAATTTGATTGTGCTGTGTACACTGTGGCTTTGAAGTCCTGGCAAGCATTTCTGTGTTCAGCAGCACCCAACCTTTTTCAAAGAAAGCTTGAGAACCATTTTAGCCCCTTCCATCTGCTTCCTGTGAATTCTTCACATTTTATTAAGCGTATCCTGTTTGTTAAATGTGTAGCAACTCATTAAGTAGAGAGGTTGGGAGCAGAGCTGAAGTTGGCAGAGAAGGATGAGTCCCTCATAAGTTCTGCATCTTTGTTTTTCTTAAATCAGTAGTCCACCAAAGAAAGCCGATCATTACTTGTTTTCACTTCCAAAGCAACCGCTTTAATCATCCTTCCGGTGTCTCCTGTTACTGGAGCGACTGCCTGTGTACATCAACATATACAGGGAGTCATAGTTTCCTAGCAGATGCAAGACACCAGGCTAAATGCCCAATAAGTACCAGGCATCCGTTTTGCATTCTGTGCCTGCCATTACAGTAGTTTTGGTTTTCTGAAGCCAGGATGGCACAGTTGACATGAATTCTAGTACTTAGTCATATATTTCCCATTTTGTCTGGCATTGGAATAGTTTCTTTGATTAAAAAAAAAAGTCTCCAGAAAAGGGTTCTGTCTACCTAAGCATGGTAGATGACTCTTGTCTTGAGAGGCTCTGATATAGTGCAGGGATGTTCTATAAATACTTGGGAAAGGAAATGAAATTGTGTTAAATATTCAGACCCACTTTACACTTTTACAGATTTTTAAATATATATAAATATTTACATACTTATACAAGTGATAAACAACGATGCTTATGTAATGTCATAAGGCAGAAGATGACTTATAACTATCATTGAACACTTTCTAATATACTTGCCAGTTGCTTATACACCTCATCACTCCCGTTCATTGTGTCTTAATGAGAATGTAGGGGTAAGGCACAGCTGAACCCCGCAGAGCCGGCTGAGAGGCAGTGTAGAGGGGTTTTATAGAAACCATTCACGTTGGAATTTGTTCAGTGCCTCACAAGAGGAGTAATGTTAACCATGAAAAATGCCAAGTTATTTAGACTCTCAAATCAAGGCCTCATCTCCAACTTTGGGCAAATACTCCTTTGCGCTCAAACTGCAGCTGATTCCATCACCTGGGACTTTTGAGACTAATGAAAATACCATTGAATATGAGATTATGTGCGTTAGTGTCTTTTTGAAATAAATTTTTGCAGTTATAGCTCTGATACCATGTGTCGTCTTGTTTCTCTGCACATCTTTGAAGAGTGTAGTGGTTTGTTGGTTTTTTTTTTAAGGAGAGAACATGAGGGCTCTGTGTGACCTGAGACCACTCTTGCACCGCAGACTGGTCCCAGACACTTCAGCAGCAACACATCAGTCTAAAATGCCAGTTTCTTGATGATTCGGTTTTGCACCAGTACAGACGTGCACACTGTATCTGTGCGTTTCAGCCTCAAGCAGAGGCAGGATCCCTGACATCATTGATATGCTGTTCCTTGACTGTACTTGAACTCTTGTTCCCCAGCAGTTGAGACTTCTGTGATTCCTCTTAAGTATTCATCAGCCCCCGCACTCCAGAACAGAGCTCTTCTCCCCCGTTCTTCCCAAATGCTCTCGGACAACACATAATGGGCTCGCGAGGCAGCTTCCCTGGCTAGATGTGGTGGGATGATTTGCAACTTGGCTGTAAATGAGTGGGACCTGGAAGGGAGCCCAGATTCCAGAGCAAATCTGCTTTTTTTGACAAGTACAGTGTGTGAGTCCTTAAGGGAGATGAAGGAAGATGGGGACTGTAAAGTGCAAGGCGAAAACTTTGAATCTGCAAACCTAGGTTCCTTGTTGCTCCTGGGAATTTTAAAACCAGGGTGATGTTTCTGATGCACTGTGATTACTCCTGCATTGTCTTGGATGGTGAAACATTTTCTGTTCAAACCACATTCACCAGTGGAACATCAGTGGGGATTATCCGACTGCCTCTCCTAGATAGTAACAGGAATTGTGGGGGCTGTTTCCTTCACCATGGGGACCTGCAGAGTTTGAGTTCCTATGTCTGCTGCCAGGGCTTTTCTGTGACTATGGCCCTGTTTCAAAATCTGAGTCTGAAAATGGTGCTTTCCTTGCAAGGCAATCTTAATGCTGGTGGCTGCAGGAAGTTTGCAAAGCTTTCCCAGTACTCGGTTCAAGTAAGACTTGTGAGGATGTGATCCCATTGCTCTGACCGGCTTGTTCCAAAAAGGACGGCTCAGTTCGGTGCTCGGGTGTTGGTGACTGTCCTCAATGCTTTCTGCTTGCGCCGCAGCTTGCGGTGACTTTGTGGAGTTGATCTGGAAGAACAGCAAGGAGGAAGGCTCGGAGAAATGCCCCCAGACTCTGAGATCAGAGCCTTTGTCCGGAGACTAGAAAGCTGCAAGGTTCATGAAATCTGCTGTCGTATGGAAACGAGTCCAGCCAGGGGCTCGTGGTCATTGTGGGGGCTGGTAGGGCAGGATGTGACAAAACTCATGGTGCTTTTGCAGTTACCTAGGAAAGTGGCCCTTGAACTTCTCCAAGTTATCTGTCACTGGAAGACTTTTTCTTTCCGTGGAAAGTTACTTCTGCTTTTCTTCACCCAAAACTTTCTACCATTTAAAATGCCAACCTGGGGAGGGGAAAGCTCAGTGTCTCTGAAAGCTTAATGTTTTCACTGCAGGTCGGTTAAAATGTCTGTTTTGTATTGTTTCCTGTTTCTAAAAACTCAAGTTGAAATTGGGTGGGAAGAGAGTTGGGAGTTCAATTTTTAACAATTTTTAAGCTTAAAAATTTAAATTGAACTTTAAAAAAAAAAAAGTGAAACTGTAAATTTTGGCTCAAGAGGTCAAGTGAAAACTTTTGACGTAGGTGCCTTGTCTAAATGACCGTGCCTTGTCTCGCCACGTATCAATAACCCACCGTTTCTTTTGCTACAGAGTCGTTTCAGGTTGTCGTGAGAGGAAATGGATTTCGACATGCCCGTAATGTTGACAGAGTGCTCTGCAGTTTCAGGATCAATGACACAGTTACTCTCAGTAAGCTGTTCTGATCTCTTTATTTCTTTCTCCTGACTCTGCACTGGCAGGCGTTTTCGTGCAAAACATTTTGGATCTTCAAATATGTTGACTGTGCAGGTAATAATTATGGGATGAGGAGCTATTACATTTGCAGAATATATTTTTTTTTGAAAGAGTAAAATTGCTGGTTGTTATTGTATGCTGTAACTTAGTCAGCAAGTATGCAAAGAGATAAGCTTGAGCTGTCGTGGGGACAAAATATAGAAGACGAGAAACTTGCCTGTAAAAAGTATCTATATGTGTTTTGCTGGGTTATGTACGTAGTGAGATCAGGTCTGTTTCTTTCTTTACCTATATTTTGTGGCAGGCCTGGTCATGCAGCTTCAACACTGGTGTTGGAAGCTGTATTGGAGCAGTGCCTAAGGCATTGCGGCGCTTCTGTGGACGCAGCTGGGAAAGATGTTTCCTTTACAGAGTTCACCAAGCAGAAGAACAGAAGTATGAGAAGCAAATTAGACCCCAAGTGTCTGGTCTTTTTGTGAAGTGTACTGAGAGGCCTTGAGCTGGAAGAACTAATGATCCCATTGTTCTCATTTGGCATGCCTGCCAACCCTCATAGGAAACCAGATAGTATAACTCATAGCGAATACCACCAGTGACAGCAGAATTCATCTTTTCTACCATGGATTCTATTCCAAAGCTGCCTGATCATTCTGGAGGTGGTCCTGATCCTTTTAAGTATTAAAAAAAAAAAAAAAAAAAGCATGAATTAGTTTCTTACATGTGGAAGTCTAACGGCTTGATGTTGGACTTGCTCATGCTGTGAGCATCTGTGTAATTTGCTCTTTGGAGCAGGGGAACATTTTGCGAGGGCTGTTTGCCTTGTGAGAAATGCCACTGAGCGTTCAGGACAGGTACAGGACAGTGAGTGGAACTTGACCTGAACATTTTTTGTACTGGTATCCTGGTCTCCTCTGTAGTAGGCAGGTTCTGGAATTGCCAACTTTTGTGTCACTTAACAGAAAGCTTGGCTGGCTGTGGATCATGTTTTCTTAATTCAGATATGGTGAACGTTGGGGATGCGAAGAGCAGAAGCTGGAGAGCTCAGGAGCAGGTGGCATTGGAGGGGGGAGTAGGGAGGGAGAGGGTTGTGAGTAAAAGCACTGGAGTGGGAGTGATAAGGTCAATGAACTGTTTTAGAGGCACCTTCATGCAGCCCAGAGATAAGTGCTGCAGATGTGCGAATGAGTTAGAGGTGGCTTACAGAAAAAGAACAGCAGAGGCAGCCACGGATTCATGCTTTTCCTTTTAAACTCCGTAAAATTGGACCGAAACCTGACATGTGGCCAGAACGCCTTAAATCTGGATCATGACTGCATTTAGGTGTTGAACCACGTTTGATTTCTCCCCAGAGTTCAGATCCAAAGTTTTGTTTGGATCGTATGTGTTATAGTGTCTCCTGTAGTTCTCTAGAGCTGGGCAGGAAACCTTCCTCTCTCCACCGAGAAGGTTCCAGTGGAAATGAAATCGCTGTTGAAATATTTAGAAGTTTTCCTTTCATCAGAAGTCTGAAGCCATGCGGTGCAAACCCAGAAGTCTTTGGGCTTGTTTGCTGGAAGCTGACAGTTCGTAGCATTCTTAGTTTGTGTGTCTGATGTCTTTTTTCGTTAAAATATGGATAACCCATATTAAACATCTAATTTGGGTGAAATCTTCCACTTTGCAGAGAGGCTACTTTCAGCTCAAGGAAAATGTTAGTGGAGGATTTTTCAAGTAGCCATATTTTATGCTCAGAAGTGCATGGACATGTATAATGGAAGTTATAAGGGTTACAAGACCACCACTCAGCATGACAGAAGGCCCTAAAGTTGCAAGATTTAGGGGTGCCCACGTCCCTCTGCTGTAGCTCAGCCTGGCCTTGTTTTAAGTCCTGAAGATCACATATCCCTTTGTGCAACTTGTGCTGCTGAAGATCTCTACAGCAAGACTGAGTCAACGTGTGCAGCATTTCAGTCTGAGTACCACCAGGGCCAGATTTGCAACTTGTGTGGGCAGGGACAAGAGGTGGTTTGGTCCTTCCTTAGAGGAAGGACATCAATACTTGATTTCCCCAAATGGCTTTCCATTTCTTCTATACATTGCTTTCAAGAGCTGCAGCACAAAAGTCTTTGAGAGTGAGTTCTGAAGGGCTGAAAAACTTATCTGGGACTTAATTTGAGTTTTTTATTAGGAACCTTAAGATAGATCTGTATCTTGAAGAGAAAAAGCAGCATATAAAATGAGTAAACTCTACTACCCCTGGTTTACAGACAGGGGAACGGAAGCTGCTGTACTGAAGGTAGCTGCTCCAAGAGACCTAACCGCAGAGAAGCATGTGGACGTGCTGACACCCAGCCTAGTACTCTTCCTACTGGTTTAGGGGGCCTCTTCAAAAGCTCAAGATTTGGTGCAGAACTCTTCTCAGTCTTCTTTCATTTCTTCCTCCATGTCCATCCAACAATTGTCCTTCTTACGACCCCATTTGCATTGTGAATGCAGGACAAGACAGGACTCAGGGTTAAAAGTAGCTACTCTTCCTGCCAGGCTTGTGAGGTGAAGTGACATTAACGGTAGCCTCCTTTTCCCGCCCTTCCTTGATTTGCTGTCCTGCTTTTTCCTCCAGAGAAGACAACTTGCTCCCCTATCATAACCTTGAAAGTTACCTCTGTTACCTGAGGCTATGCTAACCGTGACCTGCCCCTGCATCGCTTCTCAGCTCAGCTCCCTTGGAGCTGGCTCTGGAGCAAGGCATTCATTCCTGGAAAGATCCTAAAGTCTTCCCATGGCTCGGAATGTTATCCATCGGCTTTCCACTTTCCAGTGTGTGTCCTGTCTGCGGAGACACAAAAACATCCGATGTTGCCAATGGGAGGAACTGTTTATGAGGGTTACCTCACTCCCAAACATTGTGACCTGGTGTTGGTGGGAGTGAGGAAGAAGACTCCTTCCTCCCCTTTTGTATGCTGACTGCTTGTCTAGCTGATTAATTTATTGTGGTGTCTGTCGTAATTTCATAGTAGCTTTCAGGAAAGATCAGATTATTTTAGTGCAACCTAGCTTGGAAGCTGTCATCCTGTGTCCACAAAATGTCTGTGAAAAATGAGGATAAGAGCCAAAAATGTTTCCTGCCCTCTGACCTGATGCATTCCTTGTGTCCTGAATTGAGGCAAAGGTGAAAAGTGAGCTCATTCTCCTTGGTCCTGCACCAAGCCGCCTCAGTTCGTTTTGCACAGCCCTAGATTGTTCGATGCGGTAACCTGGAAGCAAGAGGCCACACACTCCATTTCTGAATTCAAACCGTCCCCTGATTGAGGGAACTCAACAGTTGCTCATCAGTGTTCTCAAACCCAAGTCTTTCCTGGTGGGAGCTGGCACAGCCCAGTTAAGTTTAAGTTGCTCTGTGTGAGAATGTTTCTCAGCATTCCGGTTCAGTGGATCCTGCAGCTCCAGCCCCCATTCTCAGTGGGCCTTTGTGGCACTTGGCCGCAAACAGCTTAACCTAAGAGTTAACCAAATGAGATTCTTATGGAAACCTTCTGGATACTGGATAGCTCAGCTGGTTTTGTTTGCTTGAAACCTCTCAGCCTCTGATTGTATCAGGGAGGGAGGTATTTTTAAAGATAATACTAAGCCAACAGTTCCTGAAACCTTAAATTATCCCAGATGAGATGTAGACCAGCACAGCTAGGACTTGCTGAGGTTAAGGGCATGAGCTAATAGATTTTTATTTGGATTATTGGCAGAGAAAAGTGGCAGGTGAAGAGAGCATTGGCTCATAATGTTCATAGCTATGGGGTAAAAAAAAGGAACATCTGTAGAAACCATGAAGAATATTTGGCTGAGCAGAACTGTAATCAGATGCATGTTCAACAGCAGTGTGTTTTCTGCCAGAAGCAGGACCTGGGAGAATTGGTTTCAGACTGCACAGAGTTAAAAGTAATTATCCACTGCAGTGACTTATGACTGCTTCGTGGTGCTAAAATGTCTTTGTCTGCACAGACTGTGCAGGATCCAGCGAAGAGAGCTCTGGGCATAGAGGCAGCTCTGTCCTAGGCAATTTAAATCTGAAAAGAGAGATGAAAGATTGGTGAAGAAACCATGTGGCATGCACCACAGCAGAGATGGGGCCAGATCTTTGGCATTCTAATGAATGCTCTGGATGCTTGGCCAAAACTGATCCTTTACACAAACTAGCCTGATATTTTTGCTTCAGCACTGAGTACCAGCAGCAGGGGAAAACGAGGCAAAGACAGTGGGAGCAGGACTTTGCCAGGTGTCTACCAGTGGAGAATGAGCTGTATTCTAAAACTGCCCAACTGCCTTTAAAAATTGTCTTCTCTTTTCAAAGCCCAGCAGGTTGCTCCATTTTCTCCATCCTTCCTTTCTCCTGTCAGCACAGTACTTTTCTTGTGATAACTTCCTTAGTTTCTCAGCCTGGTCACTCTTAGCACAGAATGTTTTGCTTTGCAGTTCCACTCTAAACCCCAATTTCCCCACCTGATCATGTCACTTTAACCCTGCACTGAACCTTTTATTTTCTTGTAGTAGCTTTTCCCTCTTTCCACTATGGTACTAGAGAATGTCCATCGCTGTGCTCAAACTCCATCAGGTGTTTTGGGGAGTCTGACCTTTATGAAGGACACAACGTATGCCTTTAATTACTCCCAGGTGAAAACATACACCAAGGTGAGCTTGGCATCCCGTTCTGAAGGGTGGCCAAAGTCATTGCTTGACAAAGAATATGGGAACAGGAGAAATGATCCTGCTTCCCTCAGATGCTCTCCTAGACTCCAACAAACTGCAGTGTAGGAACTTTTAAAACAGGATTCCTGTGTGTTTATCTCCAGCAGACTTCCCCGCAGCTGTCCAGGCTGAGCGTGGGGCAGTCAGGAAACTTGGGCTGAGGGAGGAGAAGAATCTCTGCAATGTGGAGTGCTTTACCCAGCTCGCTTGCTGATACGGAATGCTGCCAGGGGACCAAGAGGGTGTCTCACTGTGACATTAGTACGTATGTGTGAACGAGCATGACGGAGCTGATGGTTACAGCCCAGAGCCTGGAGTGGAACTGTTGCAGTGCTGGACCAAGCCTCCTGCCTGGGAGCGACCCTGATGGCTGCAGCATGGGCTGCTCCCCTGACCTGCCCGTTATGAGCATGAGCAAACGGTGCTTTGCCAAGTTCTATCAGTAGTCTTGAAGCTCTATGTACTTGTTGAGCCGAGTTGTATCCACAGCAGATGAACCCATCGGCAAATCCTTCCAGATCCCTTCTCTCCATCTAGAGATTGTTACGACTGTGATATCATTGTTCTGTGCTTATCTGTCTCTTTCTCCCATCCCCTAACTCTGCTCTGAATGGCTTTGGCATTCAAAGCTCATGTGTCCCTACACAAAGCAGAGCAATAATAGCATGATCTCAATGTGGTTTTCATTACAGCATTAACAAAACATTTCTTATTTATGGGTCTTTCTCGTAGGCAGTTTCTCTAGCTCAGAGAGTGTTCCAGTGTCTGTCTACATTCCTATCTCCCCACAAAAGGGGTTTGAAATAAAAACTTTGCTTGTAGAGTTGTCACAAGGAGTGTCATGAGTCAGCCAGGAGGAACAGAGATTGTGCCTTGGTAGGCAAGGTGCAGAGAACTACGGAGGTATTTCGTCTCATCTGAGGTGAAATATGGGCAATGGTAGGGCTCAGGGCTACTCATCGCGAGTGGGCTGAAGTCCGGCGAACGGCCTTCTTCACACAGATGTTCCTGAGGGAGTCTTGTGTGAAAGCAGCCACACTCCCACCCCCAATTTGCCTGCACTGGTCTAATAGACCAGAGTCTTTGCTCCTGCAGAAACAGAAGACTACGTCAAAGTATTTTCTGAGATCTACTTTAGTTGAACATAAATCATAAATACAGGGATAACAGAAGGAAATTGTTAGTCTGTGATATATAGAAAGTTTGGCAAACAGCTTTTGCAGCCTTTTCTGGACTGAAATATTGCTGACATTGTGAGTCCAACAATCAGCATTTGTGATATTGTTGTGGCAATTCAAAAATGTGCTTTCTTAAACCTTTCTGTAAGGGATCTCTGCAGGCAATTTTCAGTACAGTAGTTGGTGCTTGGACGAACCACTAACCAATGCAAAGGCTGTTAACTTTAGCTTGGGTACATGGCTAAAAGAGAGTACTACTACCTCTCTGGGTCACCTTCTTTGGGTTCTTGTACCTCTCTTTTATTGAGGTTTGCTCTTCTGTGTTAAAACATCATGCATATATTGAGGCTTTTGTTATTAAGGTTGGGAAGTACTCCAAGTCTTGACTTGCCAAAAGGTTACACCCTCCTAATGGCAAAAGAAACTATTCACTAATGCTGGGAATAATAGATTTTACAGGCTACAGATAGTTGTTAAAAGGTGCAGGAATGCTGGGTAGCAAATTACAGGAATTTGAGCAGTAGAAAGCACCTTGCTGAAAGGGCACCCACAGATCACAGATGTATTTGTGTGAGATGTTTGACCCACACTGCTCTGAATGGCTTTTGCCTCAGGACTGCCTAGGTTTAGTTGCCTGTGTGTGCTGTGTCCTGTGGTTTTGGGTTTTTTTATACAGTGAGAACCTTATTTTGCTTGATGGAGAGATTAATGGTGCGTAGGTAAGGAGCAAATTGTGCCCATTACTGTGGGCAGACTTTCTCAAAAGTGAGGCGTTGCAATATTTCCTGAAAATGCCCAAGCTCTGCCCGTGGTTGGTGTGTGAGGTGTGATCAAAGCCTGGGCATCCTTTCTGTCAAATCTGGGCATCCTTTCTGTCAAATCTGGGCATCCTTTCTGTCAAACTGGCAAAGGAGGCAGAGTGATTTCTCCAGGGTTACGCAGCCAGCTAGCGGCCGAGCCGAGAACAGAAATCACTCCCTGGGCAGCAAAGTCAGCGACATCGAGGGGAGCGCTCCGCCCGCCGCCTTCCCCAGCTCTTCCACTAGTATTGTCAGCTGAGAGGGGTCCAAACCACAAAGCTCAGATTTTGGCGTAAGATCTAGAGTTTGGGAGCAATCAGGCCCATCTCTTACTGCACAGGGATACAGCGAGTTTTTTCTGCAGCAGACAAGAAAAGCGGCATTCTTTCAAATGCATCCTGCAGATACAGATGCAATAGCAGATGAGAAGTGTTGTTTTGTTTGGTTTCCCTGTGTAAGTTTTCCAGGAAGGAGTCAGATGGCTGGAGTTATGCAAACCAAATGGATCTTCTTTTGTTTAGAGCAAAGGAAAATAGTCGCTCATTTTTGTGGTGAAACACAAACATTCTCCAAACAAAATAATCTCTCCCTGTAGCCAGCCTGGCCAGCCATGAGTTCCCTCCTGGGACTCTGAGTCTGATAAACTTTCTAGAGAGGCATAGACTTTAATGCAAGTTGGAGGTGGGAAGGGAGAAAAGGAAAGTAAAAAGCTAATGAGATCTAACTAAAGGCCTTGCAAAATTAAGCCAGCTTTTGTTCTAGTGAACACTGGCATGGAGAATTCTTTAGCCTTTGCTGCTAGTGTTAGCAAAAGAGAAAACAAGACACTGGTCTTCATCCTCTTGGCATGTGTGTGCTGAGACAATGTCATAAATCTATGGGAGTTAGTGATATCTTCATAAATCGGGGTGAGAACAGAACTGTAGGGCCAGAATCACCACCAGTGTGCATCCGCCTTGTTTGTGCGAAGCGGGAAATGCTGCTGGTTTGATTTGGTGACTCCATTGCAAACCCGAGTGCCTGTGTATGGCGCAAGCTCATGGATCCAGCGCCTGTGCTGGGGGCAGCAGAAGTCAGGGACGCACGCGCGCTGTATGACTACGCTGGGGGCTTTAAATGCCCGTTGTCCGTCTGCCTCTCAGGGAGGAAGTAATCTTCTAGATAGTATGGGGCTAGCAAAGGGATGCCCCGTGCTAAAAACATCTGCTCCTGATGTTTAGCGTAGTGGAAATGTTCGTAGCTGCTCTTGCACTGAGGCTGTGGGAAAATAGCAATAATACGGTGCTTTGCAGGCCAACGGCAGGAGCAGGAATCTAGAGGGATCACAAAAGCTTGAAGGCTGCTCTCAGTAGGTGAGCCATGATGCAGAAGCAAAGCCCGTTTGTGAAAAACCGTATCACTGGCTAAAATCTTTCCCTTTCAGCTGTTTGTGTCAAACAGTCCTTAACTGAATAGCTGCTGTGGGTCACTCAAAATTCATGTGTATATGTAGGCTGGAATCTGCTGGAAGCTGGAAATATAAGGAAAACTTCAGGGAAGGTTACAACATTTCATTACCATTTCATTTTTTTTTAATGGAGTGTAAAAAATAAACACTTCCTAACCTGCCTGAGGAAATAATCTTTTATATTGCTGCCAAAGCAAAGAAATACACCAGTATGAAATAGGGATTATAATGTGTCATAGGAGTTACTAGAGCAATACTACTGCTTTCTAAAATTTTGTATTTGGTGGAAACCTCTCTTTTAGGAATGTCTGGGAAAGAATGCTTGTCTTAGCGAATCCTGCTTCTGCATGAGGGGTCCAACTCTTGCAGTCTGTATCTCTTATTTTTATGCATCATCCACTGCCGTAAAACGTGCTGTGTGACCCTGCATCAGAGCGACCCCTGCTGAGCCCAGAATGGGACCAGCACCAGTAGTGCTCTACTGCTGCTGCCCTAATCGTTGTTCAACACCATCCGTGTGAACAAACGTACCTCAGCAGCCAACTAAAGAATGAACAAAGCTCCCAGCTGATGCAGAAATTAGAGAAGGTTGCCACATTCTTTGGCTTGTGTCTCTTCGTGGCTTTTCATCTTTCCACTGGCACCTTAAACGGAATTGTAACTTGCACAACTTTCCTCAAAACCAGAAGACCAGCCAGTCAGAATAGCTCAGCTCTTCATTAGATTGCTGAACGATTTGGTTAAACTTTTCTCCTTGCTCCTTCCCGTTGCGGGTTGCTGTTGTGATGCGCCAGCATAACCTGCTTCCCCAGTGCCAAGCCGAGCGCGTTGTGCGGGTGTGGAGAGACTTCAGACGCTCAGAGACCAGGGTTGCTGGCTGTATCAGGACAGCAAAGCAAGGTGGTGGCCAGTTGTGTTCCTGTTTCAACTTGACCCCATAGAATGCAGGTGTCTTCCATCCTGCAGTATCTAGAGATAAGAATCAAGAGTTGGATGGAAGATGAGGTGTGAAACCTACAGGTTTGAGAGGTGAAGGGGAAGGAATCTCCCAGGAAAGGAGAGGCTTTCAAAAATGAAAATTTTAACTGAAAATTTTTAGGTCGCATCTCTCAGGTCTATAAGCAGCTCTAGAGACCCTAGAGACGGCTGTAAGTACAGCTGGCAGAAAGCTTTCTGAGGCAGTGACGTGCTCCTGGAAACTGCTGATTCAGCAGAATCAGCCCCTTCTGTGGGAATGTGTGGTGTCCAGTCCAAAACACCAAAACCACCTAGCCTGCCTGCCTGGTTTTCTGCCGATCTGCCCAATCTCTAGTCAACAGGCAAAGGAGCTGGGAAGTTCCTTGGGATCCCCATCCCTCTGGTCACCAGAGAGATGATATAAAGTTCTGATTTGAGTCGCAAAAGAGGATTATTAGTTAATGTTCCTGTTTCCCAGGCAATTGCCTATTGGTAGTTTTTCTCATTCCACTTTTAAAACCATGGTATAATTCGGGTTGGGAGATTTAATTTAGGTTCAGATGAGTCTACCTTGAAGTGCAAAATTTTCCACACTTTTATTTTCTTAACTCAGCTCTTTCTGTTTCTATGTAATCTGTTGCAACTCCGTCGAGTCTCCTGTGTATAGTGGCTGCGATAATTCACCCTGACCACTCAAAACAAGCTCTGTATCTTCAGCTCTGTTGTGGCTCAGCCCTGTGGCGTGATAGATTTCAGCAGCTGTAGGAATGGTGAAGGTGCTTGGTGCAAGGTGGGGGTGACAGGCGGTGCATGGCTTCTGAAGGGAGTCCTCGGCCCTTTCCTGGGAGCGGGGGCACTAAGGGCTCTCTGGAATCCAGTTTCAGAGTGAGAATGACAGAGCTGTGGCAGCCTGAAAACAAGACAGTTTTCACGAGGGCTCCGCAAAGAAATGAGGAAGGAGAGTCAGCTGCCACATTTCCCCACTTTTTCTGAGGGGTAAATGCGAGGTGTTGAATTCTTTTTTTCTCCCCTGGTGCAGGGTATCTGCTGTTACCCTGTATTTACTCTGTAATCCCACAGGCTGAAAGCATGCCTACGGTTACCTCGGAACAACTGCTGTGCAATAGCTTTTTATCCCTCACACACTGTTTGATATTGTTTATGGATCAACAGTAAACAAAACCATTATTTAAGCTTGGTCTTAAATGCCTGCACTACTGACCAGGTAATAAATCCCGATACTTCTTTTTTCCAGATGAAAAGCCTTTTGTAGTGGAAGATACCTACTTACTCTGCCCAGCACCTGTGCTACGAGAAGTTGGCATGTATGTTTTTTCTACATACTCAAATATTTACTTTGCCTGGGGGAAAATGAGTCTGTGTCATCTCACTATGTTCTGTTGTTCTTAAATGCAAGTGATTCTGACATTGCCTCTTGTGCTTGGGTTAACTGGCAGGTGTGTATTGGAGATCTCACAGGGGAGAGAGCACCAACAGTGTGAATCAGCCTGATTGCTTTCTTGTTTGGTTTTTTTTTTTCCAGGGAAGCAGCTCTTCAAGTCAGTATGAACGACGGTCTGAGCTTCATCTCCAGCTCTGTCATCATCTCCAGCACACACTGTGTAAGTCCTGATTCATGCACCTAAAATGCTTCAGTAGGATGGTTGGTACTTAGCAACAAATGTTTGTCACGCAGGTATTAGGGCTTTTGAGCTGAGTAAGCCTGGTGTGCAAAGGACCTGTTTCCCTCTCTTAAAGGTGAGCTTGTGAGTGTGGCAATAGGACATTTTGTGTATCCTGCCATAATGTGGCAAAGCTCCTGAGTCTTCAGTGCACACCTCAGACTCCGTATGTGCTGTAGGATGCAGACCAGGACAAGGAGCCAGTGGTCTCTGTCTGCTTGTCTGCTGCACAGTGAACAAGCAGCAGGTCTGCTGTCTTCGTTAGCTAGTCTGTCTCTACGGCAGTGGTGCTGCTAATTGTGAAAGATGTATGGCAGCTGTGATCACGCCCTTTGTCTGGAAACCGGTATGGTTGCCAAAAAAATGTGGGAGATTCTCCACTGCAGTAGCTGGCTTATGGCTGGCATCCTTTGTTGCCAGTAGCGCATTGCTGCACTCAGTCTCTGGTGGAATCAGGCAAAGGACAATGAAACCATTTATACTTCATGGTATTGCTCAAGATGCTGCTTCTGCTAAGTCATGGCTGTTGGGTATAGAACAAGAAATGACGTATGCTAAAGGAGGTGGTGGAGGAATTCACCCCGAGTTCAGAGCAGTCCTTCATGCTTCAGCGTGTTCAGCTCAGTTAATCTGTGGGAAGACCTGTCCTCTGTGCAGGGAGTGGTTGAGGCGCTGCTTTACTTCTCCCGTGTACGTACTTAAACTGGGTTTTAGGAAGCCAGAGTAGTATTGCCAGAAAGACTCGACAATCTGTCCACAACCTGCTTTTCTCCCTGTCCCGTAAAGGCATATCATGTTTCCACACAGACCGAGTTAAAAGGGTAAATTGTATGACATTGGCTTGCCGGCAGTCTTCTGTGGGCCACAGCGGCTGATGCACAAGATGAGAAAAAGCCTTTTGTGTCTCTTGATCTTGATACTTGTTCAACAAGGACAAGACTCTGTGGAGAGGCAGTTTTCAAAGCTTACATGAGGGGTTATATTCCAAAATTTATAAAGACTTCCTTCTGCCTTAGAATATTTTATTAGTTACTTTTTTTGTTTCAAATTCTCTTTGTTCACTGGCAAAAATGTAATTGTATGTTGTCAGCAAATTACAGGAATATTTTCCTATGTTTTGTGCATATGAGGCAAGACCTAGGAAAGAATTTTCTTAGAGAAAAATTATTCCTTCTTGATATGCTTTCTTCCAGGGATAGAATTATTATTTCTAGGTTATAGGAGATTAAATACCTGTTCCTTTTTTTATTGTTTTAATAGCTGTAAGGAAACTTTTGAAAACGCCTATGCTTCATGGCAGCCTCTACTTCTCTGATGCCTCCAAGCTGCAAAACTGGATTTGCAGTGCAGCTAAGCCACCAGAATTCAAATCCAGATCCTACATCCAAACCTAGATGCAGCGACGTTCAGTGGCTGCTTTGAAAATTATATTGCAGGCTTCACTAATCGAGGATGTTTCTTCTGAGTAAACAGGCATTTTGTCTTTGTAGTAGTGTTTATTTTTTTCAAGTTCTTGTTAAAGAGGAAACTGTTTACTGAGACTAAAATCCCCTCTTCAATTAATGTTACAAGGGCTCCAGTCCTGGAAATACCGATATACAAAATGTGCACCAAATGACTTAATTAATTGACTTCAGACCTGAAAGTCTGTTTGAAGATCTGCAGCCCAAGTGGAACAGTCAGAAAGCTGTGGAATGAGGTGATGGTAACAAGCAGAGATGTAAAAAAAGAAGGTTTTCTTCCCTGTGTGCAAACCAGCAATCGGTGCTTTGGGTTTCCATTCTGTGCTTTATTTCAGAAATGATCAGGTTTGAAAAGAGGCCGGCAGTGACATCCACAAAAAGTTTCCCAGAGGGTAATTGGCAGCGCCTTAACATGGCAGCCCCACACTCCCCTTGATGTGAGTGCCTTGAGCACCAGCCTCCTCGCTCTCCAGAACGGCTGTTTAACGGGAAGGAGCAAAGGAGGGGCTTGCTGGCATGATAAACGTTACCATTTCTTTCTTTTCTTTTGGTGGCTCCACAACAAAACCTCCCTGTGCAGCGTGTAAATAAACTGCAAATATCCCATTTTCCGTATGAACAATACCTATCCTGTTTTATGAGGACTATCTGGAGGTAATCCGAGGAAGAAAATTCAGTTAAGAGCATAGCTCAGACAGCTGCATTCCCAGCAAGTAAAGACCGAAATGAACAGTCAGACTTTGACTCCTAAGTTATAAATGTAGGTGTTTGAAGATGAGAACAGATAGAGCCTAGATACTGAACTATTTAATAAGCTTTTTCATCACCCTTAGCTAGGGTGGTGACTTTAGTGTAGGTTTTCATGCTAAGGAAACTGGGCCAGTTTCTCATAGGTCAATAGAACAAAGCTATTTTATACTAGCGTAGGTCCCAACCTTTATTTAATATCTGAAGACTCCTAGGAATAAGGCAGCTAAATCAATGTCAGTTTTATTGAGCAGTGAAAACTCTAGAAGAAAGAAAACACTTTTTGTCTTAGGTCACTTTTTGGAAAGAAAAAAGGGATGAATGCCCTTTCTAGATGGACACTGCAGTTTCGGTGCTGTCACTCAGCATGACCCAACTCCTGCAATTGCCAGAGGTGTGGAGGGAAGAGCACTTGGTACTCCTGTGCTCACATTGTGTTTTCTAACACCAAGTGCCAGCTCTTGAAAATGAGATACTGGGATTTTTTTTGCCTTGCCCAGTGTCGTCATTGTTGTGAGGTTGCCAGTTAAAAGTGTTTTTTGCAGACTGTGCTGCCTTCCTACTCAAATACTGAATGCGTGGCAGAAAGCGTTCTGTGTGCCGGTCCCCTTTAGGAAATGTTGCTGGTTTGTGTCTCTAAGTGCAATAGCGCACGTGCCTCTCCGGTAGAAACTGAGTCCCTCTGGAAACAGACAGAGCTTTTGCTTGAGCCTGCATTGCCTAACTGGAGTAATTATTTGCACTTTTTCCCCTTGAGGTGTAAAACCTGCTACAGCATTTCAAGGGGGAGGTTAGGAATGAAGACATACGTAATGGCTGATTTAATCTCCTCCCTAGTCTGAGGCACACATACATCTCATTTTCCAGCATTAAGCGATACTACTTGTCAAATCTGTCAGCACCAAATTAGACCCCACTTTCTGAACACTAGTTGGGGTTCTGGGTTTTTTGTTTCATTTAAAGGAGTCATACATACAGCTAAAGCAGCCTCAGAGCTTCTGCCTATGCTTTCAAATCTGGGCGCTTTGGAATCCATTTCCTGAACTGCAGGTGGTCTGTTGTGCTTCCAACCAGTGCTTGTTTTCCCTACCTTTCTGCTTCCTGAAATGTGGCGGGCTTCAAGGGTTGCAGTCCAAAAAAAAGTGCAAGGGGTGTCTAATTAAACTGCATAGGTTCTGTTGTATTCTGCCTTTTTCTTAAGTGCTTGTGCTTTCCAATATCAGAGTACAGGCATGACTGCATATGCTTTTATACCTCATGTTTCCGTGGGACTCAAGGAATCACTGATTTAGGTTCCCAAAATAAAACTGCCAGTGGTGCTTAAATTTTGGTTTTTAAAGTGAGCCTTCAGGTTTTCTTGGTACTTCACTGCAGTCCTCTGTTGAAGGGTAATTGATTTTTCTTTAACAAAAGAAAAGAGAAGAAGGTGTGGGAGAGACTTGTAAAGATGCTTTTGTTTCAGAGGATCTTTCAGCATTTCCATTTTAAAGTGCATTTCGGGAAGACTTGCAGTCACATAAAAGCAATCTCAGCTGGATCATGTGGAGCAAAATCTTCATTTAAAAAATAATCAAAATTCTTCTCAGTTGGCCCAGTTGTTTTCAAGCCTGAGGTATGAATCACAGGAGGTCTTTGGGGATTTTATTTTTTTTCTTCCTTGGGATTTTTCAATATGAGTTTTTAGAGGCAAGAAAGCTGATTACACACAGGAGGCCCTTTCAAATCCCTTGTGATCAGCATCAATCTGGAATTTGCCTGGGCACATTTGCCTACAAATGAAACTCCAAATACAAGGTCTGTCTGATACTAAAGAAGTTAGCAGTCAGAACAAAGCTTGATGCCCCGATTTCATGCAGGAGTTAAGTTTAGTTAAAGGTGGAGTTGTCATTTTCTGTGGAATTGTATGGGACTGCACAGTTTTTGGAGTGCAGTCTTTACCTCAAAGAACAGGGAAAGAAAGAACAAAGACAGGACCAGGTTATAGAGGAGAACTTTTTTGTTTTGATGAATGTGACTCCCTCTCCCACCCTCTTGTTAGTTCCTTGGGAATGGTGCTTTTGTTGTGGTTTGTTACCGTCTTGGCTTTTTTGCTGGTTTTGGTGGCTCTAAAGTCTAATGGGAAACCTGGCTCAAGAGTGCTTGATGTCCTCGAGGTGCTAAAGCATCAGAGCATGTATCTGTGTGTCAGGAACGGAAAATAAAGGCACGCTGGAGAAAGACCAGGGTAGTGCACCCCACTGCTTTGAGATGATAAAGCCACCTACCCCAGGTAACCAAGGCCCCACGGGTGGCTGAGGCTGCAACAGACATTCCCACAGATCCCCAAGGGGTGCCGGGCGAGAGGAGGCAGGTGCTTCAGGGGGGGAGAAGTTGGGAGGGCTGTGTCCTGCTCAACCTCACCGGTGCCTGCAGCAGCCCTGGACAGCCGGGCTCGGTAGGCAGGGGCTGTGTGTCAGTAGGGAGCTCTGTGGACAAAAAAGGGGTTTTGCTTGTTGGAAGAATGCAGTGATTTCCATTTATCTGTCAGAAATGGGCCAGACGCAGGAGCTGTTGTGGTTGGGTGAAGCATTTGTTTTATTAAGTTATGGAATGCAGATGAAACCCTCTAGCTTAGGGCAGAGTGATACTGCATGTAAATACCAAGCTTGCTTGTGCCCTCTGGGTTTTTTTTGCTGACTGCACACCCTGGACTGAGGATTACTGCCTGGCTTCTGGTAAAGCTGCTAACAGTGGCTGGGTTTATTTCAGAAGCAAGAGGATAACACTGTGTAAATCAGGGGCTGCAGACAGAAGTTTAATCCTGCTCCCCACTAAGTTACATATTACCCGGTTAAACTAAGACAGGGCTGTCCTGAGTGTAATTTAGGGTGTTATTTGGCCTAGGCTGTGGGACCACTGGCAGCTACCCCAACAGAACAGGAGAATGGCTGGAATTAGTGTTCTTAAGGTTTGGAGACAGCATGCTGTTTATATGCTTAGCTGGGGGATAGAAGATGCCAGCATCTCCAGTATGACAAAGCTCAGCTGGCTGGAAGTATTTGGTGAATTTGTCTCTTGGCTTGCTTGTCTTGGAGACTTACTAATTTATTCCTCTCAATATCTGTACCTTTTAAATAATGTTTTTCTTTCATTTGAAAGTTCCCTGTGGGGGAAGGAATCCCCCCTTCTACACAGAGGGCAATGAGGCTGCATTATCTAAGCAAAAGAGAGAAAACCCGTGCAGGGACGTCCAGGTGACCTCTATTGCTGGCAGAAGGTGCTAAATGGCAACCCAGAATAGGGAAGCCCGCAAAGGCCAGGCACGGGTTAGGGATAAGCATTGCTTCTGAAGAAATGTCCTTATGGCTGTGGCATTACACAGGCCCAGAGAGAAGCTGGGCTCTTTCCCCTGCGTTCTCTTGGACAAGGCAATCTCTTCTCTCTAGAATCCACTGTGGATTTAATCTGTTGTGACTGCTTGGACTGAGATTTCAGGAGGAGGCTACCCTTGGAAGCATTCTTCGGGAGGCTTGTAGACGTATCCTGGGTATCTGTTTAGCAACTGGGTCCTCCAGTCAAGTTCGAGCGTCAGGGAGGGATTTTGGTTATAAATCATGTTTAGTTATCAGTACTTGCCACTATTTGTCTGTGTTGCTCGACTCAAATTAGACAAAGCCACCTTCTGGAGGCAAGACACACACTCCCACACCACTTTCTGCTCATTCTTTCTTACTTGGCCTTTGTACTCCAGTCACAATTACAGATCTGACTTGTTCCAGGTGCTGTGTAACCACAGAAGACAAAAGACAGCTCCTGCCCCCAAATTGCTCCCGTCCAGCTCCTTGCAGCAAGGATATTTACTTCAAATGTTACAACGCTCTTGCTGTCAGCCAAGTGCTCTCAGCTTTCCAGTGCCGCAGAAAGGTGTCACCTGCCAGCGGGGGCTGGGAAATGAGGTGCCTTTGTTCTCCCTTGCAGAGGTATTCTGACAGGGGCCATGCGTGCCCAGTAACTGAATAAAGCTGTCGGTGACTAGAACAAGGGCTTCAGAAACAATTGGACACATTTAGGTGTGACTTTACAGTGCTGGAATGGTATATTTGCACATACCATGAAAGACTGAATTCTTGTTGTCATGATCAGTTTCTCTCTCTTAGGTTTTAATATTAGAATTTTTTTTTAACGTGCCTGCATTTACAAAAGAGACATTAAGGCAAAAAATAGATTAATGTAGCCTCTAGTCCCAGTCTGGAAGTTGACAACTTACATTGCTACCCGTGTTGTCGTGTAGTTGCTCACTTTCTGCCCTCTATCTGACGGACCAGAATACCTTCATTGGGTGGCAGATAATTAATGATGAGAGTTTAAAAAGTAGTTTCATTCTACTGCTGATGTTAGTGGACCTTTGAAGGCACCAAGAACTGTAGTTTACTCTCTGCTGAACATTAAAAACTCATGTTGTGACAGTAATAATATAAAGCATAGGACCACAAATGTAATGGGAATGATGCATCCTCAGCTTTTACTAGTGTAAGACTAAAAAATAAATAAAATTATTTCTTCTTCCTCAGCTATTAGTCTCTGCATACCACCAGTTTCCTATGTGAAGTTGCCTCGCATCAGGCTTTAGTGGTATGAACAGTGTGTGTTGCTTTCATTCGCTCCTATTAATGCCTGGGGGTGTAAGCTGCAGTGGTTTTCCCCCTGCCTGAAAAAAAAAAAAAATTAGCAAGGAATGGCTGGTGGAGTTGGGAAGCTCTTGAAAAGGGATTTACTCCTGTTCCTGTGGTAGGAGTCTGAAGAACTGAAAGAGGGAGAAAGTATTAAATGCTGCTTTACAAATGTGTATGCATGCAGATGTGCGCAGAGCAGGTTGCTCACCAAACGTTGTCAGGAAAGGGAATGTGCAATAGAGGAAATAATTCCGAGGCAGGAAGTCAGTCCTGCTCTGCTGACTGGAGGGCTGCTGCCAAGTTCTTCAGTGCAAAAAGGGAGCATCTCGGAGAGAAGCCAGGATGGGAATTAAAATAAGTCTTTGTTCATTTTCTAAAATGCTCCCAGAAGAGGAAAAACCACTAATGACCTCTTGCACTAGTAACTCTCAAAATGGGAAGGGAAGGGAAAACTGCAGG
The DNA here is from genome assembly GCF_003259725.1 of Athene cunicularia. NCBI lineage: Eukaryota > Metazoa > Chordata > Aves > Strigiformes > Strigidae > Athene > Athene cunicularia. The sequence continues at coordinate 293,511 of NW_020799128.1, read as the reverse complement.
GCTGCAGTGACAGTGTCTTCCTGGGCAGCTCGCGACTGGAAGAGCAAAGAGCATCCCTAGGCGACACTCTCATAGTCCCGGCAGCACCTAGTGAGCAACACATGGTGCTTCTTTGCAAGAAGGTGAGACAAGGGAGGTACCCGCAGTGGGCGGGGGGAGCGTTTCTGTGGCGGGATATTAGACCTGCCTTGGACCAGCATTGATTGAACCTCGCTTTTATTTGCCATGTATATCCCGTTCATAATGGACGTCTGCGCTGTTCCTTCAGGAGGAGGGCCAGGGGAATTATGCTTATGACAAGGAGCATGTTTCAGCTGCAAGAGGGCATGCTGGGTCAGTCTGGGGAAGTGACTGCATTTGGGAGGCATATGCAGTGCCTAAACAGGGCTTGCCTTTGCACGCTGGGTCCTATCCAGTGCCAGCAGATACCAGCCCTTCCTCCCCTGAGATGCTGGTGCTCCAAAACCCCTCTTGGATGGGAAGATCTCCAGGTGGTTAAGCACACTGCTGGGCAGTGAGCCCTTCCAAGTGCTGGAGAGGATTTCAGAGTTTGGGAACCAGAGGAGAGCTGCTGGTAGCAGTTGGGCCAAGCCAGTCCTTGGCTGTGGAAAAGGGGCTTCTTGAAACGTTGTGTGTGGAAGTGAATGGATGCAGTGGCTTATTGCACGTGACAGCAAGGTGAGGCAAGAGAAGGTCTTGCATAGGCAGATCAGAGAGCTGGTTATCTTATAATGAAGCAGTTATCTCGGTGGTGACCATTAATAAATGGCTTGGGGTGATCAGTGAGGTGGCCGGTGGGGAACAGGCCTACCATTCGTGAAAGGAATAGTCCTCTGGTCTCCTGTTTCCAGTTGCAGGGGTGCAGGAGCCACCGGAGTCAGCTAAAAAGGAGAACTCGGTCTCTTAACCTCGACACACTTTGTATTTGACAAAAGGAGGTGGGTACTGGCACAGCTTTACTACATCTAGATATCCTGGTTTTCTTCCTGTGGCTGTTTGAAAGACTGAAGGAATTTGCACCTTTGAGTTAAACAATAGTGGATGGATTTGATCTTTAAATACGAAGAAAGAAAAAGTTTGAAAATCAAGAAAGAACTGCAGGCTTTTAAAAACTAATGATGCCCTTCACTGAAGCTTTTTTTTAATCCTGAAGGAATGTAATTCAGTTCTAAAGTATGGTTTTTTTCAATTGTGACTTTGTTCTGGGCTGCACGATTAAGGCTCTGCTAGTTATCAGTGTTGCTAAGTCTGCAGGCAATTAAAGTGCATTCACTATTGTATCAATAGAGGCTTTATGAAACTGCAGAGTAAATTTAATGAGCCTTTCCTAGGCCCTTGACCTGTATATTATTAGTTGAGGTATTGCTCTGTGGGAACTCCAGGGCGTATGATTTCAGGTTTGTTTCTAAAAGAAATTGCTCTTAAATGCTTTATGCTGCAGGTATAGTTGGCAGAGAATGTTTTCCCTAACACAGGTCACCCGAAGAGTTAAATGTGCAGAGATTATTTCACTCTAATACTGCTACATGGGCTGGTTTATAATACCCCTCAGTGTGGTAGGCATATTACAAACAGCATGTTCCTATGGTTTGGAAAGTAGAGATACACAAAAGAGACCAATAAATTGGAGGTGGGGGTGGACGTCTTGAAAAAGTTTTAATTTGGAAACATCAAAATAGCTTGTGGATATGCGGACATTTTTTTCTGTGACAGTGCTAAAATTAACTAGAAAGTAAGTGCTATAATCTCTGCACGCATGTGCAGCTCCAGTAGTGAAATCTCATTTAACATTTAAGCTGAAACAGAGCACTTCGAAACTGTGTTTGAAACAACATTTTATTTTATTGAAGTGTTTTTCTGTTGAAAATGTGATTTCAATTTAAATTGAGTTTCAGGAGGAAACTTATCCCAAACACGTCTTGCTGTGTGGGTTCAGGTCACACTGGCAGGCTCTTCACCCTGTCAGACTCATGGCAAGTCACCTGTAACGGCCATGAGGAACTGCTGGGGGGAGGTACATGAGCGTTACCTCAAGGAAGGTGCTCCTGAGATTTATTTTTATTTAAGTGCTGCTTTAAATGCTACAAATCTCAAAGACAGGCACAGAGGCAAGACATTCCAGAGCTGTAGCATGCTGTTTTCCTTCCTTTCCTTCCTTGCAAAGAAGTAAACCGAATTCAAGCCATAAATGGTTGCTGTTATGACAAAGTCTAATTCCACAGAATTTTGTCTGCTATTATTCCAGTTGGTATTTACCTCCTGAAATGAATTTAACATACTTCTTAAGGACTGCCCTCAGGCACAAATGGAAACCAAAATAACTGCTTAGGTTTCACCTCAAAGGTTTTGTTGTTTAGCTACAAGCGTTGGGGGACAAGAGATGACTGTTTCAGCAGGAGCTCCTCAGTCCTTCCTCAGCCAAAACAGAAACATCCCTACCCCAACATGCTCTGTCAGGGGGAGCACTCAAGCTAACAGCATTTTTCAGTGCAAGTACTTGTGCAGACTGAACCTAAAAAGAGCCCACAAGAGGCCTCTGCCCTTGTGCTAGCTGATTTCAGGCCTGTGATGTGCCGGCCACAAAGCCAAGGCTGGACGCTCACCTCCAGGACAAAACACTGTGACCTCTGCCTGCAGCTGGAGGGTGAGGTCATTACGATGCTCACCCAGAGTGCCGAAGGGTTGCAGCTCGCGCTGATCCGTGCTGCTTCCTGCAGTCAGGCTGCTAAAACTGCCACACCTGAGGTTTGACATTCACAGGTGATGGCGTGACCAGCAGAGATCCGAGCAGATGGTCAGTGGCATGACGTCTTACCCCTGTGTTTAGCCCTTGGTTCAGAGTAGGTCTCTTGATGCTAAAATTCAGGAGTCAGGAGCTTTGTATCCGAAACTGTAACGGAATTTGGAGCATTTTACCAAAGCAGATGGGATGTTCGAGGGAGCTAGAAAACCAAAGGGGAGGGCAAAGGCGTTTGGGCCTCAGCACCTCTTGAGCGTGGGGAGGTGCCTGTCATCTGAAGACTGCTGAATCCTGGTACTGCTGGAGAGTATGTACAGCCGAAGAGGGGAAGCTCACCAGCCTGCAGGGTCTTCTCATGTTGTGTTTTTTCATAAACTATCCCACCAGACCCAGCTGTATTTACTGCAGGATCCCAGATCCAGTGCCTTATGGGTGAGGCACTAACCTGGGACTGGACAAACTTGAATTCTACCATCAATTCTGCTATCTCTGCCTTTCAGAAGTCTTGTGAACGCTTCTGTTTAGTGGAAACTTTTAAGTATTTCTTCTGAAGGAAAAGGTTTTCTTGGTTTCATAAGCGTAAACACAGCAATCAAGGATTAGAGAGTTGTTTTCCCTGACCGAAGATTTTTCCTTGTAACTGAGGGAGTAATGATTGCTCCTCCTTCCCACCATGTGTTTGCCTGCTCTGTCTGGAGTGTGAACTCTTCAGGACAAGAGCTGTCTCTTGCTCTGGGTTTATACAGCGTGTTTATACTAGGCTATAAAGCAAATAACGCGGGTTTCTGGCGAAGCCTTTTGTAAGCAGGCTCTCATCTCCTTTCAGCTGGGGAAAGAGAGGAGGGAAAGAGGTCAGTGCCAGAGGGGCATCGCATTTCACAGTGTAGTAAACTTGGAACAAAGGAGCTGAGAACACCTATGCTGGGTGACCTAGTACAGGTGTTTCTTGCTCACATCCCCTGCTGAGCTTGGCTCCCACTCAAGTAGCTTCACAGAGACGCTGATCAGAGCAGAACAGCGCATTCAGTGAGTTTTCATTTCCTTTTAGAAATTAGGCCAGATTGTTTCTGTTATATTAAAAAAATTCCTCTGTGTGATGAAATAAATGATAGACATCAGTTTCTGTTGCTGTGATGGGAGAGTCCCCAAGAGAGTTGGGCAGAAACGGAGAGTGTTTCCTTCACAATAAAAGCTGCCTGAGTCTCTCTGGTGTGAAAAGGCAGGGTCATCCTTTGCCTTCCCCTCCCCTATTGACTAAAGGACATTAAAATAGTTTCTCCTTTCTCTCCAGGGAGAAAACTTCTGTCTGATTTTGGATGCTCATTCAAAACTATAGTCAAGATTTTTCATAAAGCTTTTTAAAAGCACTTCATTCTTTTCCTACTAACACCTCTGAGGGCTTTCAGCATATTATTGCTCTTCCTTCTTGGAAAACGTAAAAAAGACTGGGATACAGGGGCCATTCACATCTTCCCTGTCTCTGGAATGACGTTAATCATGTTTCTCCTCTTTGTAAAGCTCCGAAGGTTTAGCAGTGATGGGTTAAGTTGTTGTTACTGTGGAGTCACCCTGAAGTGAGGCTCAGTTAGAGCTGGTCAGGCTGCTGCTCCCAGTCCTGGGTAGCGATGGCGATGGTTCTGCACCCCCAGCCCTCAGGCAGTGCTGGCAGCAGCTTTCCAGTCTGCCCTGGAGGAGACACCACCGGGCTGCCTGACAGCCTGAGGTCCTCTGCTGCAGTCAGCAGCTGGGAAAGCTCCCACAAGCTCTTCTGCAAGCCGCAGGGGACTGACAGACTGCCTGTAGTCCCGAGAGCAGCTAGCTGAGAGGGTGCATCCCTTCTGTGTGCTGGAACACTGAGGGCAGAGCCGGATTAAACAGGGTACTTAAGCTTTTTATTTTCCAGTGAAGCCTGCAGGAGTTAGGACTCAATACTGAATCCAGCCTGCAAGGCCTATGAAAGCCAAGCTCTTGATGCATGTTATTTAACAGAAGTCCATCCCTCTTAGGCACAGCATGAAGTCAGCACATTTAAACACATGCTTAAAGTTAAACCCATTTACTGCTGTGGTAACAAGCATGCAAGCTACCCACCTCCCTCTCCCTATAAATCATCAGTGCATTAATTTGTCAGCCACAATACATGAGCACATTTATTAAATGCATCTAGTACTTCATTCATCACTCCCGAATGTCAGTTGTTGAAGATTTTGAGGGTCTGTGCACTTTGGGGTTGTTATTCCAGGTTACCTTTCTGGAATCGCTCATGTATGCTGCAGATGCCAGTGCAGTAAAGTGAGAAACTAGGAAATAAAATCTTAAACAAAAATAAGAAGACTGGAAAAAAACAAAACAAACCAAAACCAAAAAAATGCCCTTCTGGTGCATAGTAACGTTTGCTGGAACACCCTCAGAAATAAGCCAGAGCTCCACTGAAATGCCGATGAACTGATTTGTGTTTGTTTATGAACTGATTTACGTTTGTTTCTATGTTAGGAGCATTGAGGATATCTGAGATGAAATAGGGGACTTAAAATCATGGATTCTGTCTTAGCTTTGTCCTTCCACGTGATTGCATACATGCCTCCTGGGGCAAAATCTTAGGATCTTGGTCTTAGGCAGCAATCTTGGAGCAACCTGGTCTAGTGGAAGGTGTCCCTGTGCATGGCAGGGCGTGGGAACTTGATGATCTTTAAGGTCCCTTCCAACCCAAGCCAGTCTGTGGTTCTGTCATCTCAGTAGGCAAGAGCAAAAGAACTCAGGGGATGAGGGTTCTCCTGCGTGGCACGGCCATCACCGCAGCGCTCATCCCGGCTTGCTGACTGTCCAAGGAAAGTGCATGCACCCGGTTTATCCTAAGGTTTTTGTTAGAGAGGCTCTTCCCGGGGACTGCAGGCATGCCTTAGAGGAGCGTGTTCCTCCGTAGGCCAGCACCTCGCGGAACGTCTGTGGGTTCCAATAGCTGATGCTGTTCATGGGGTCAAGCTTTGTCAGCCCTCCCCTCTTCTCTGGAGGAGCACCTGCAGTCCAAGATGTGGGCCACGTTTCTGTCTTGTGACAAAAGGATTCTCACAGTCTCAGTCTGGCTTCTCACAGTCCATAACAATTCCCCAATAACTCCTGCGTGAAAGCACATATACCTGCACACACATATATACACATACAGACACATGCAAACACGCACACACACCCCTACTATGAGGAAAAGCTTCTAATGTGTCCTGGTTTGGATTTCTTGATATCTTTATATTTTACAGTCTCTGCCAGTGGTTGTTTTCCATTGTACTTCAACAGCCAGCAATACTTGTAGCATTTTCTTGGCCTTCTTGGACTCTGGCAGGGAGAAGGAGGCTTCAAGACACAGCTGCCTTGCTTTCTCTACCAGCTTATTTGTTTCAAAGTCTACACGGTAGAGTTTTAACATGTCAGATATGTAGCACGTTGAAAGGTCATTTAAAGAGCCTGCTCTTTTTCATTTCACTGTTTCTTGATACAATAGCAAGGCATTTCAGAACAGAGTCTCTGGGTATTGTCTGGGTCTTCAACGCTTGTCAGGAAGCAAGTTGCCAATGTCTTACACTTAGTGTTTGGCAGAAGTTTGGCTGAGTACCTGAGCTGTCCAGCTTCTCTCAGGTCTAATGGAATTTGAGGTTGTTGATCTCACTGGGGCTGCAAGCACCACAGTTTTATCTCAGTGTAAAGAGTCAGGATGAATCCCTATGGGACAGCAGTACTGATTTCAGATAAATCTGTATTTAGGGACTAGCCACACTTTGTCTCTATAGATATTCACTAGATTAGCGTTAAAATTTTCTTTTTTTGTCTTTAAAATGAAAGGGGTTTTTCGGTCTGGATTGATAGCCTTTATTCAGTAAGTGTTAAACACAGCTCATTGAATTATTCCATGGTTCAGTGTTTCCATGAACATTTGTATTGTTCTTCCAAATTTTGATTAAAAAAAAATAATGGAATGAAAACAGACGTTTTGAGTGCTTCAGCCCTTTTTAACCAGCTCTAAGACTGGGAGAAAGATTTCAAAATGTCAGCAAAACTTTTGCAAACTATTTTAAAAGGCATATTTTCCTTCTAGTTTATTACTCAGTTTGAGTAAGTGGCAGTTTCTATCTAAGCATAGTTCTAGCTGTGTAAAACCATAGATACTACACAGAATGATCACAAACTTCTGGCAGAAACTGACAAAATACAGATAACACAAACCAAAAGCAGAGTTCAGGCCACTTTAGATTATTATGTAGGATTTGTTGGGTATATACGCTTTGTCCTGCTCTGACCTGCTCGGGTTTCCTCAGAGCCTTGTTTTGCAGCAGTGGTAGCACAGTCAGAGTAGGGGAGGGGTAGGATTTTCAGTTCTTGATTAAGGGTCTCAGTTTGGCGCTTGGTAGCTATGGCTGAGCCCAGAAAATTCAGCTCATATTTGTCTGGAATATTTTGATGTTTGTTCAAATGTAAGAAATGGAATTAATGCAGCCAGCATTTTGGGGGTGTCAGAGGGGAAGTGTTCTGGTTCTGCTATCTGAAGGGCTTTTGTTCCTGCAGACTTGCCAGGCAACACTGGCTTCAGCAAGAGGCATTACCTGAGTGAGAAATGTAAGATTTGGCAAATCAAACCCTTCTATGTCCTCCGGACTGTTTTGCTGCTGTGATACACAGAATACCAGCTGGCCACATCAGCTGCCTTGCAGAGAAACAGATGTGTCAGGGTAACACAAATTGGTCTTTACAGGTTGCCTTGGAAAGGAAAAACCAAAGTAAAAATAAATTCTGTTTTTAAAAACAAACAAAAAAATTCCCAGAACAAAGCAGTTAGAAGGCTGCTTTAATTTGTTGCGTATTTTCGCAAATTGATTTTAGAATATTCTTAATGACAAAATGTTTGTTTCCATATTGGGGCAAAAGGGACAGACCACAATTAGACATAAAAAGCCTTATTTCTTTTACAATTTCATGGCAGCAGAGTCAGATCACATTTTCTAAAGCTGAATATCAGCAGGTTCCATTTTGTAGATGAGGGATGTGACTTTATGTTGTCAGTCTAGAGGACAGCACGAAAATACAGCACTGTCTTCTCCGGTGAGCTTTTATTTTGTGTTGGGGTCCAAGTTCCATTTCCAGAGATCTCTTGGGTGAATTCCTCTCCTGTGTGGACTACCTCTCTTTTATTTCCAAGTGTCAAAGATCAGGTTGTCTTGATCCAAATTCTCCAGAAATTCCTTCTACACCAGAAGAGAGTTTGGAAAATGCTCTCAACCCGATTGTTTTTTCCATTGCTCTTCCCATTATGGTACAATGGGAGACCATCTGGCTATTGAATTACAGGGACTTCAGCAGGCACCCAATTTTCCCATCCTACAGGTCAGTCTGCTCTAGAATGTGTCCTTAATCTGGCAACGTGATCTTGACACTTGGGTGGGGTTTTTTAAATGTCTGGCTCTTACATCAAGAACATCTCAGACAGGCTTAAGGCAGGACTGCCTGCTTTCTTATCTCAGAATAGGGTGATACTGGGGAGGAGCGCTACAGGGAAGCTGGCATGCCTCAGGAAGCCCAGAACATCTGGTTTGGGTTAAATCTAAGCAACAAGAAATAATGCACATTTGGTTTTGATTGGTCTGTGGAGTGGGCTTGTGCAGCAGCTTGCATTGTTAATCGATATCAGAGAATTGCAAATGCCTTTTTAAACGGGGGAAGTGTCCCGGTTAGAGAGGAAAGGCTTTTTTAGAGTTAATGGCTTCTGATGTGGAAAAAAAGGGTATATTGTTGTGATGGTGTGTATGTTCAAATTCCCTTGGAAAGCTTATGGCAGAACTACCCTGACTCAGCAGTGCTAAGAGCAGGATGACCTGAGTCGTGGGCCCACAGAGATCTCCCGTCAAGTTTTCTGTTTGGAGTAAACTTTAATTCTAACATTGCTGTCAAATTTATACTGCGAGAGGGGAAAGGAGTTGCAAAGAAAGGAGAATGCGAAGCATTGTTTGTTGAGCTCTTTTTAAAATCTTCTTTTCAGTCTTCACAATACTCTGAGGAATATTACTTTAATTTTGTTCTGATGCGAAATAAGTGTTTTACATAACTGTGAGGTTCAGAAAATTGAGACAAAACCTGCAGCTCTGGGGAGTGAACTAGAGGCCTCAGCCCCTTTGCCATGAGGTGGAGGGGGTATGTGTGCCACATTTGGATGTATGAGGAGGGAGGAAAACTGCATTTTGTCCGAAAAATAGATGAAGTATGGCAATGCCTTTGGGACCTGTACTTGCCTGGAAGCGGGCAAGGTACTGTGGAGAGGGGAGTTTTGTGGTCGTGGTGCTCACATACTCTCTGTGTTTCTCTTCCAGTCAGACGGGACCATCCTGGCTATTGCTTTGCTGATCCTCTTCCTCTTGCTGGCCTTGGTCCTTCTCTGGTGGTTCTGGCCTCTTTGCTGCACAGTGGTAAGTGACAGAAATCATGAACACAAAACAGCAATTCAGTGTTGCCTGAATGTAAGAAACGAGTGGGAAGGAGGCAAAGTTTTCCAGGAAAAAGAGCAGAGCACTGGTCACTGAACACGATAGTGCTTCTTCCATTGCTGGCACTGTTACGTGCTTCTGTGTCATCTGCCTGACTTTGGATTACACCCATGAAATGTTGCTAACACACAGACCTCGTCAGAAGCCTTTTAGTCTCATTCATTGATCACAAAATGGAAATGGTTTGCAGGAACATATTATTTGCTGTGTCCTTTTCGGAAGGAATGGCTTTTCTGGATTTTCTAATTGCTGTGTCAGCGTCCCAGTGCTGGAGGGCTCCTGTAGGAGGGCAGGTATGCTGAGCCAAGGCTGCAGTCCTTGTTCTGCCTCAGGTACATGGAAAAGATTTCTAAGTGTGCCAATTTTTGCAAGATTAACTTTTTTTTTTTCCTGGCTCACCATGTCTGAAGAGCACTTTGAGATATCCAAAGGATGGTTTCAGTGGAAGTATGACAGTGATTTACTGAGCAATATCTTTCCTCCATGTTTTTTCACAAAATATTCTGTGGCTTAAAAAGCACAGCCACAGAGATGTTAATGAAAAAAGGCAGACAGAAATCAGGAGAAAAGAGCAGAGAAGGAAGAGTTCAAGGGAGGCAAGAAGGAAATCACAGGACTTGAGAAAAGCTTTTCTCTCACATGTGACCCTGCTGTTTGTCTGCAAGGACCTGTCATACCCCTGTACATCTCTGCTGATCATCCCCTGGGGCTGCCGTTTACAATGAAGATCCGGGCAAAGGCAGATTATGGTGGGACAAACCACACAGCGAAGCTCCGTTCTTACTTTGGGTCTTGTGTGTGCAAATATAGAACAAGAATTAGGGATGTACAAGTGTCAGCGGATTGGAGTTTAGTTTTGGTGATTGGCTGTGTGTAATGTTTCAGATGCTTCCTTTAACACTGCCCAAACTGGCTTCAGTTTCTGGGCCACTGTCATTATTCCTGATTTTAAATCACTTACCCAGTGTTGTAAATTTGCACCATGTTGTACTAAATCTGTGATCTGGTGCTGAGAGCTTTGGAGCCACAAACTGCAGGAGCAGTCACATTTGAGGATGAGTCTTTGTGTTGAGACGTATTTCTTTATCCAGAACAAGGATGGAAATCTCACAGGAAAAATCTTAGTTGTCTACTTCTGTTTCTGGCTGGAAATGCTAGGGGGTAAAATGCTTCTTTTCACAGTAGTTTGGCACCTCTGAAAACCAGAAGGGGAAAAAAAATTATTTGGACTTTTCAGAACAATAAAAATTAAAAAAAAATCTGTTCTAAAAATGGACAAAGGGTTAGCAGTGTGGTAGGTTGCTCCGAGTTATGTGTCTAAACTAGATGGCATGTCCCCAGAGAAGCTGGGCCAACGTCTTTGTTGGCGCATCTGCATAGAAGTCGATGAAGATGTGCCCTCTACAGACGTTTACACTGAGATTTGGTGGAGAACTGAGGTGATAGAGAGGAAAGGCTCAAAGGGATGCTGCCGTTTTAAGGTTCTGTTACAGGAGAAGGATGAAGCTGATAGGGAAAGGGCAGAGCAGGAGGACGTGGAGTAAAGGCAGTATGGAGCTCTGCCCTGAGAGGGTAGTATGGGACTGCTCCAGTGGAATGATGGGGGATAGTGGTCATGTAACAGCCTTCCTGAGGTGTGAGGGATACAGTCCAGATAAGCAAGGCGGGTGCAGCAGAGATAGGGAGTCTCTTGTCCACATGAAGCTTTCTCAGCTTAATATTTTCCAGATTTAAATGCTATACTTTAAAAATTTGTTGTAGATAAAAGCTTTTCCTCAACCTCTCTCCTTCTTTACCTCCCACATTCCCTCTTAGCAAGGTCTCCAAGTGGGGACTATTGCACTGATATTTTCCAAATGTAAGTCAAACACATCCCTCTGCTTGCTGGAAAGATTTTAATTCAAGAGCCTGTTTGAAATCTCTTCCCTCTCTCTGGGCTGGCAGTCCGATATGTTTGGCAGTAGATCAGCAGCTGAGATGCCTCCCTGTGTATTGCTTACCCAAAGATTCTGTAAAATTAAAGATAAATCCACAGAGGAGTGCCCAGCCTGTTTGGTTTAGGGGAGGGGGAAAGGAAGCAGAGCAGTGCTTATTTACTAGTTTGGTAATGGCACATTAAGGAATGCAGTGTTGTCAGAAGCACAGAGTGAATTAAGGGCAGAGGAACTGGCTTGCACAACAGACAAGAGAGGCAGGCAAGCAACAACCTCTAATAATCAGACCGCAGACCCAGAGACACTGCTGTGGCTTCAAGCCCAGGGACGTTTCAGAGATAATTGTGTATGTGTCCGGGGAAGAAAGAAAAAACACAACAAACTTTTTTCTTACCAAGTATAAGTTTGAGTGACAAGCACATTTATAAACCCTGAAATTCCTCCTGGCATGCTTTTTAATTAAATAGGAATCGTTATTATCCAGCAGTTCTTCAGGAAAGACACCAAGCCAGCTTCATCCCTGGAGTAAATGGACTGAAGTCAAGAGACTTGCTCTGGAGATTTATCTGGAACCCAGTATCTCCCTGGCATGCACCCATAAAGAAATGCTGTTTCCAAGTGTATTCAAGTTTATTGGTCTCAAAAGTATTCTGGGATGAAGTCTGGAATTTACCACTCAGTTTACAGTAGATGCAATTGTTGCTTAGTGGATCAGAATAATAATTAGGTCTTTGCTGTGCCTGATACCACCGCAGGCAAAATTTCCCTTGATGTCTGTGGGGGAATATCACAAAAGCATGGGAGCAGGTGGTAACCTTTCAGAAGGTTTCAGGGATGTTTATTCAACAGAAAGCAAAGGAAAATAATTCTGCTAAGCTGACAACCCCAATACTGTGCACATTAGAGGAATGATGGCAGATACAGAGACATCTGTAACAGGATGGCCCCACTTTTCCTGAGCAGAGCATATCTGCAAAATAGCAGATGCCAGATCCTGGCCTCGTTGATGTTAGTGAGCGTTTTGCTGTTGTCTTCCCATTCCTCCTCTTTCCTGGACACGGCGTAAGCCGAAGGAGTCCAAGCAGTAACTCCTGAAGGAGACCAAGTGGTCCCAGGCTGGCAGAAAGCCGTGGCCTCTCGAGCTCTGCACCCTCCACGACCGACACAGCCGCCCAGGCAGAGCTGTGGCACATGCAGCCGCCCCGGTGCCAGGGTGGGCAGCAGCAGTGAGCACACCTGTGGGAGGTGCACCCAGGGATGGAGCTCCTCTGCTCAGCGACAGAGCTCTGGGAGGAGACAGGTAGGTTGAGGAGAACTGGGGAGTGTGAGAGAGGGATGGACTACTGGAATCCCAGCCTGCCTTCGCCGGGGCAGGCCCAGCAGGCAGGCGGGACATGCATAACATGGAGGATTCCCAGTTCCCGATCCTCTCTCCACCTGGCTGAACACTTGAGGAGCAAGGGGCAATGGTGACAAATTCCTGCCTGGAGCAGCAGGCACATCTCCTCCGACTGACCCACCTTCCCAGGTGCCCTCGAGTAACACGTATGAGGCTCTGCAAGGTTCTGGTGGACCCGAACAATAACGAGGACAATGGCTCTTCTAGTGTGGGGGTGTCGCCGAGGTTAGGTCAGCCTATGCCCTGTGTCAAAACTGCTTCCATAAAGAAAAACAAGATGGGTCACTTCTTAGAGAAGCCTGTTGCAAAGAAGAAAAAGGATCTTTGCATAGGAGTTAGCAGGGGTCATTGAAAGAGCTTTAAACTAGATTTGAAGGGGGAAAGGGATAAAACCAGGCTCACTAGAGCTAAGCCTGGGGACAGCATGCCAGTGTTTGAGGGTTCTTCAGTCTGCCATCTCGGAGGAGGTAGGGGATGGAGCTCCATACGGCAGCAAGGGTTATTGATATGTTAGAAACCACAGAAGCACCTGAGAGTGGTCATGTAGGAATTGGGACTTGTCCGCCCTAAAAGGTGGTGGGATCAATAGCCCAACTGAGGTGTGTCTACACCGATGCACACAGCATGGGCAACAGACAGGAGGAGCTGGAAGCCATTGTGCAGCAGGAAAACTATGGTGGAGTTGCTGTCACCAAAATGTGGTGGGATGACTCACACAGTGGAGTGCTGCAATGGATGGCTATAAACTCCTCAGAAGGGACAGGCAAGGAAGGAGAGCTGGTGGGACAGTCCTCTATGTTAGGGAGTGTTCTGACTGTCTAGAGCTTAATGATGGTGATGATGGGGTTGTTTATGGGTAAGCGTCAGGGGAAAGGCCAGTTGTCTGCTGGAAATACAATACAGCAGAGAGGAAACCATCTAGGAGGTTCCTAGAGTGTGTGGAAGAGAACTTGTGACACAACTGGTAAGGGAAGCAGCTAGGGAAGGCAGCCCGCTGGAGCTGATGTTTGTGAACAGAGAAGGTCTTGTGGGTGATGTGACGGTTGGAAGCCATCTTGGTCAGAGTGATCATGAAATGACAGTGGGTTTGACTCTCAGAGAAGTAAGGGGAGGGGTCAGCACAACTGCTACCTTGGAGTTGCAGAGGGCAGACTTTGACCTGTTGAGGGGCCTGGCTGACAGAGTCCCTTGGGAGCCAATCCTGAAGGGCAGAGGGGTCCAGGAAGGCTGGACACTCTTCAAGAAGGAAATCTTAATGTCCCAGGAGAAGGCCATCCCCATGTACCAAAAGATGAGCGAGCGGGGAAGAAGACTGGCCTGGTTGACCAAAGAGCTTTGGCTGGAACTCAGAAGAAGAATAGAGTTTATGACCTTTGGAAGAAGGGGCAGGCAACTCAGAAGGCCTACAAGGATGTCATGAGGTTATGCAGGGAGAAAATGAGAAAGGCCAAACCCCAACAAAAAATGATTCTATAATAATGTAATAATGTATATTAGCAACAAAATGAGAGCTGAAGATGACTCCGTCCTTTATTTAGGTGCCCAAGGGTGAAATTGTTCCGGGTAAGAGGCCAACATTAGGCTTAGGTTTAATATTGATGCAAACCAAATAGATATAGATGTAAGCCAAAGAGATAATAATCCTCCAAAACTATCTTAAGGAAGGTTTTGCAGACACGTTGTTGGATTGGCTGGGAAATGGAGCTGATTAAAGTGTTTGGGATGTATGATGAAGGCATAATTAATGCAATAGCTGGAAGGCTTCTCTGTGCTGGGACGGTTTCCCTGTGCCAGTATGCAGCACCACACTGAGCAAGCGTCTCGCACAGACACTTAAAATTGGCAGGCTGAGTGAGCTGTGTTTGGGCTGTGCTTTGCACCTCAACGGGATCTTCGTGAAAGATGAGCTCTAGCATAGCTGGAGTGGTGGCTACAATCAGCCTGCCTGAGCCTTGGGCTGAACCTTAGCTAGGGCAGTCCGGGGGCTAAAATGTGGAGGATGTGAGTGGAAATATCTCCCTGGTGCAGCTGAGACTGAGACTCAAGGCATTTCCCCACATGCTCGTACGTCACGTCTCCTTATGGTTTTACAGGGTAGACACGAGTCTTTGCCTCCCTTATGCATCCATACAGCATGGCCCGAGAGGGGAGGGCATGAGAAGCTGGTCTGTGATAATTGCCCACTTAAAATCTGTACACCATCTTAGTCATTTTTATACTGCAGCTTTTTTAAACACAGGGATGTGGCTGGCATATAAATGAGGTGTTGGTATTTAAGCATCTAACACCAGTTTTAACTTTAAAGCTGTTTTCTGGAAGGAAGCATGGAAGAACCCAGCAATTTGTTTGGCTCTCAGTCTGTACTGCAGCTGACCAGGAGTTTTGGAAACAAAAAGCTGGATGGAGAAAATACAGAAAATATATATTAAAACCACATGAAAATAATAGCTAAACTGGAGGAAGAGGAGGGGAGGAAATGCATAGACTCTATAGCAACCTGAAGAACCATAAAATTACATGGTGCATGTTGGCTTGATGAAGATTACTTTCAAGGGTCCACGTATTCAGATTCCCACCCATTCCCATGTGCACGAGGCACATTTTTTTCTGCAGTTATGCTGATTTTGGGACCAGGGAGCACAGGATCATGAATAATCTGAAACATTCTTGAGACAAACTGAGAGCAAGAGACACAAATGTGCAGGTAAAAATTGCTCGTGGACCCCACAGTCTCTGCCTGCAGTTCAGATCTGAGCCATTGAGGCTAGCCCTCACTTAGCGCAAGGTGGTAGTTTCTCTGAATTTATTGGAGCTTAATGTGGTGTGTAACATTCAAGCCCTGAATCCGTGGATGCTGCCAGGAATGAGGGTCTCCGTTTATAGCACAGGCGATCCAAAGCATTAGGAGGTAGTGCTGTTATTGTAGGTTTACAGTAGCGTAAATAACAGAACCAGACTTTACAATTGCCATGCACAAAGGGCAGCAGGAGGATAAAGACAGTCTTGTCAATCATCCAGAGTACCCACAGCAGTTCACTGCTCCTCTCAGCCCCCTGTCAGTCAGATCAGAATGGTTTAGATATGGATAGAAGGGTCTATAACTGCTCATCTTTAAACAGACCAGAATTAAGTCTGAAAATAGCACGGCAGAGGCATGTTGCCTGGGCTAATACCCTCAGCTCTGCAACAGCCCAGGTAGAGAAGTGGGCTAGTAGAACAGGGTGTGTGCCAGGCACTGAACTAGGGTGCTTTGACCTGCTGCTGTGATGTGTCATTATCAGAAAGTTAAAACCAAGTTCTCCAAAGTGTCCATCAGTTCTGGGGTGTCCAAACTGGGAGATCTTCATGGATCCTTTCTGGAAAGTGCTAAGCACTGCCCTCTGAAAGTCAGGAAGGTGGCCATTTGTCTTTACATGATATGCCTAGCCTTCAGATTCCCAAACCATTTCCTTGCTAATGCATCTCATTAAGGCCAGACCCAAAGGCCAATTATATTAATCTCGATGAGGTTCAGCACCCTTTGTTCCAGACCACAACAGATACCTAACACAAAGGAGGCACTGTTGTTCTTTGCCCCAGTCCTGCATGGGAAGTAATTAACTTAATAAAAATTACTTCCTTCTTTATCTTTTTCCCTGGCCACCTCTCACCTCTTCCAAAGAAAGTTGGCTCCGCCCAGCTAAGGAGAAGTAGATCTTTAGGACATAGTCTTGCTCAACCTGAAATTTCCCTAGCAATCACTGCGTGAGAGCAAGGGCTTCTGCATACAGCTGACAGTAGCGAAGATGTTTTTCTTTAGTCCAGAAAATTAATTTCACTTATATAGTCTTCCAGAGAAAGTGGGTCAGACGTGTGGAGCAAACCCCACTGATTCTGGCCTGTATAAGTGAAATAGCCTAGGAAAAGGACTGACCTTTGCTGATGCTACGTTTTTTTCATACATTCCTTGGAGGACTGCCTGTCAGCCCCATTCAGTTGCACACTAACAGGGTTAATTAAATGCAGGGGGTTTTTTTTCCTCCATGACATCACGTCATTCATAAGGGGATGATTTTGACATGTGCTACGATCTGTATTGAATGTGGTTTCTGCACGTCAGCTTGAAGTCCAAGGTGTGCAAGAGCCTTGTCTTCTCGTTTTAATGAGTTGAAATTGAGGTTCCTGGTCTGCTTCCAGGTTAACTTAAAAGGATGGGTTAGCTTTCCTGTTGGACTTCATTTACCTCTTACTGCTGTGTCTAGGAAGAAGAATGTATTGTATTGCAGACGTGGAAATAGGGACAGGCTCCTGCTTGTGTTAGAAACTTTGAAGTGTAGACCAAATCTGCAAGGATTTAATGGGTACTTAGAAGACATGGCAGATATGAACCAAATAAAAAGGAAATGTTCCTTTACCCGAGTCATAACTAAACTATGAAACTGTCACAGGACTTAGAGGAGGTCAAAACTATAAATATGTAAGGGAAAAAAAAAAAAAAAGAGATGAGTCAGATGGGTCATAGTTGATGCTATTAAAAACACTCTGCTTATTAGGACAACAAAAATACATGTTCTGTATCCTCCAGAAGAGTGAAGGTAAATAAGGACAAAAATTCTGCTCAGTTAACTGCATGCTTCCTTCCCAAATTTTAGTTCTAGAGGCAAGTCCTTTATTTCTTATTTTGTGCTGTGTTCTCGTGTAGCCTTCAATTTAAATGATGTTCTGTTCCATCTTAAAGCAGATACACTTTACTGACAAGAAACATTGCCTCTATTTATCATACAAAACTCCAGGGACAGTTACTGAGTATGTGCTCGCTGGACACTGTAAACTGGTGGAGTTTTCTGGTCTCCTAAGATGGAAAACATCCTAGACACATTCCTGGAAGATGCAAAATTTGGATTCAATGTGCTCTTTTATGCCTGAACGGCTACAGCAAACCAGCCCTCTCCAATGCTTTTAAACTTCTAGGGGGTAGCTAATAGCATTCCTCTGCTTTTACACTTCTCCGTGCATCTGTGACACCAGGGTGGGTCAGCTAAGAGACCTGTGTCAGCCACATACATGTCGAGATCTGTGATGAAAGGCGATAGAAAGGCAAAGAATTACTTTACTGTCCTGAATTTTCACAGCTAAGTGTGTAGAAGTGCTGACAACTACTCTTGAAGTTCCTTCCTCTGCCAAGAAAAGCCAATGGCCACCTCGCCATCCCACAGGCCTTTACTACTTGAAAACAAAAGACTGCATTGTGAGGTTTTTCTAGCATGGCAATGAGGTAGAAACCCTCAGGTATTCCTCACCTAGCGAGCAAATATGGTTGCTGAACAATCATATTTTCTTTCTCTCAAGCACAGGGACACAATTGCAGCAGCAATCACAGAAATGGCTTGGGGTTATCAAAACAATTGCAGCACACATGAGCAAACACTTCAGCCTTGCCAAGCTAAACTAGCCAAAGCATTTTGCTTGGCCAAGCATTCTCCCAGCTGATTGCGTTCAGCAGGTCCATGTGTGTCATCTGGCGAGACAGAGGGAAGGCGAGAGGTGCAGCCCGGAACGAAACATGGTGGGCAGTGTGGGCCGTATCCTCACTGGCTTTCCCTGTAATGGCGTTTTCTTTCTTGTACGTGAGTAATTGTTTCGATTTGTGCAAAATGAGCCGGTGTAAGGCACTGCCCTTTGGTTCTGGGACCTTGATATTCCCACTTGGCGCTTGCTTTGCTCTTGTGTGAGGTGGCACAAAGATCCTGTTTGGTCTTTAGTACCCCAGAATAAGGGTCTCTTGCATGTACAGCTGTAACTGTAAGAATCCGAAAGCAGAAGGAAAAGCTTTGTACTGTCTGTAGACCAAAAGCCTTTCTGGACCTGGGCAGTGAGACAGAAAATACTTTGAAAGTTCGTACAGGCTCGAAGGCAGAGGAGACTAAACACTCCCCATTTCTGGACTTGTCCAAACTAATCAATCCATGCTGCCAACTCTCAGAGTGTTCAGTTGCTGTTAGGAGTGCATATCACTTAAAAATGGAAGGAATCTCATTTTCTTCCCTCTTGGACTGTGATAGAATAAACTCGGTCTGCTTATAGAAATCAGTTAGTTTGCGTGTATGTGTATGCGTATAGGAATGCAAATGTATGAAAAACACAACCACCTCTGCATCTCCAAGTCTGTAATCTCGGGAGTTTCTAGCGGTACTGGCCGAGAGGTTGGGTTTGAATGCTTAGCTGGACCAAATATGCTGGATGGATTATCCTGACGTTTCATGCCAATGCAAATGAGAGAAACTCCACTGAAACCCATGATGTTCCACCAGACTGCTGTTAGAGGAGGGAACAAGGCCACTTCCAGTAGGTATATTTTGGATCAGATGTCTGAAGTTTCTCAGCGTCCAATGGGTTTAGATTAATGAGTTTAGTTCAAAAGAGGGTCTGTTGACAAGTGCCACCCCTCACGCTGACAAAAACATATCTGAAAACGTGGGTAGAAAAGTCTCCTGTGCGTTTTGGTGTGTTGTACATGCTGTGCCAGTATTTATTATGTCAAGAGACCTACAAGGGATTATGCTGTTTCTGCCTCAAACCAAGGAGCGGCACTTTGGGTAAACCCTGCTGATCCCCATGATTTCCCCTTTGCAGAGCAGACAACTTTTCATTATCTTTTCATCATTTGCTTTCCTCCGGTGAAGGAATTGGTATTCCCCTGAGCTGAAAGCACAAGCTAAACAGAGCGAGATGGATGCTGCACCAGACGCTCACCAGCTCTGCTAGTCAGCCTGAGCTCCTCTGGGGCATCACCCTTCCTTTCTCCCTAATGTGGTCAGTGGCCACAGCTCTGCTGCTTCAGAACAAGTGACGACGACGTGAGCAGGGCAGCGGGTGCATATACCATGCTCCTTGAATGACATTTCATGCTACCACATGTCCTTCTGCGCATATAAACGAAGATTCAGTGCTGATTCCTGAAGCACGAAGATTCTTTAATTGGGGTTCCCCAAGGGCACTGTAGGCTACCAAAAAAAAATAAAGTAAAAATCCCTGCTGCCCAGGAACAGGTAGTGGCAGAGCTCTACAACCATCCTTGCTCTGGGCTGAGATTCAAAGGACTGATCCAGCCCTGATCTCCACCCTTGCCAGAGGCACATGCTCTTCATTAATGGCCACATTGCATGACTCGGGGTTTGTAGAGGAAAATAAAAACAGTGAGCTCATCAGAGAAGGAAAAACACGAGTGAGAGAAATTGTTGTAAATATTTATATCTTCAGGGCCTTTAATGTGATTGTCATTTTCCCTTTCTGCAGTTAAACAGCCAAGCTGTTATTGTTTAAGACTCTGATTTTTTTTGAAGGGTAACACTTAAGCCCACACATCCATACCCCATGCCTAGGGGGCCTCTACACCTAATACTGAGTCCTGAGAGGAGCTGAGGGTACCCAGTGCTACCTCAACAGGTGCTCAGCACCCCGACAGCATCTGACTCACGGCCTGGTGTGTAAAGAAAGAGTTGCCTCATCCAGATGGACTTAAAACTGCTGGAGAAAATCCATCCCTGGGGCACTTGCATTTGCACGCCCGGCTGGATTCAATCTGTGCCGGCAATGGCTGTGCATTGGGGTGCGTCTTCTGTAAGGGAGAGATACTTGACGTGCCTGTATGCAACTGCTTTCTCTTTGGAAGGCTCTCTGTTGCTCTTGGAGTGGAGGGCTGTGATAATAGCCAGCTGCCTGCCGAGCCCGAGATGCAAACTTTTTGCATGAAATAATAGCCTCACGCCCACATAAACTTAAATTGTTGCTATGGAGAATATCCTGGATCAGCCTAAAACCTCACCCTGCTTGCTTTATCAGAAGCGCTGGGAGGGCCTCAAATGTATATATATATTTTTATATTTTTGTTAAAGCTTATGAGAATGAGCTGTATTAGCCTGATAATGTGAAAAGCATTTTTCATGAAAGCATGAGGTGGCACAGCCTTCTGGAATGAAGTACAGGCCTGGAAGACAGAGGCAGGGGGTTTATTACTGCTTAGCTTTGCAATGTCTCCAGGGTGTTTTACTTCACCTTGGTTTCACTTTCCAGTCTCTGCTCAGACTGTAAATTATTTGAGGCAGGATTTGTACACGTGTGCAGTGGCCAGTTGAAGGAGATGCTGATTTTAGTGTGGTTGTTCAGGTGAAACAGTGATTGCTACCTGTTGCTTGGAGCCAGCACTAACTATGGCTCCTGCTGGGATTGGGAGGCTGGAGAATCAAGGATTCATGACTTTGAATTTGCTGTCACCTCACGCAGGGCAGGGGTCACTGAACTGAGCTGTTATTAGGAAATGTCTATATGGCGGGACTCCGGGACGCCGCCTGTTTTCCCTCTTACCCCCGGTGACTGTGACACCGGTACCACCCACAGCCACCCTGTAGTCACTGTAACTTAGTTACTGTAAGGTCAGAGCTGTTCACATCACAGACCCTATTGTTTTCTTGTTCGTGGTTTTTTTAAAGTGACCTTTAAATTGTGCTAAAGAACAAAGTAAGAATTTATAATTCTGTTTCTCTTTGATCCTTCTAGATCATCAAAGAGCCCCCTCCACCTCCGGTAGAAGACAGCGAGGTGAGTAACACCAACAACCTGATTTTCTCAATATTTAGACAAGATTTGGTTCAGTCTCCTCACAAAAGGTTGTGATTCTGCTGCATGGTAGAGTACGGATCATTTAAACCTTTGTGCTCAGTCAATACTGGTTTAGCTCAACTAGAGGGTTTTTAGCTGATGTCTGCCACGTGTGTTTCACTGTTCACTTTGCTTTCCACAGAGGTAGAGCTGTGGTGTTTGCTTGTCTGAGAGTGGCTGTAGATCTGTGTGTACAGTACGTCCACGGAGCAGGTAGGAAAGGGCAGAGGCAGACAGTGCTCCCACTTGGTGGGAACAGCACTACAGAGTTAGGCTGTGATTCACAAAAAGAACAGCCCTTAAGTGTACGTTTAACTTTGAAGTTAACGGAACCTAAGCATATGCTTAACTGCCTCTCTGGAATGGCAGGGTAACGATTTTGATGGTTTAGCATATATAACTGCCCTTGGCAGCTGAGCGGTAACTCACGATGCCGATCCCTTGGACTACAGTTGCTGTGAGTAAAGGCAGCCCACAGTCTTTGCAACGTGTCCGAAGACAGTGGACCAGATTCTGAGCAGATGTAAAACCCCAGTAAAATCCTCTTGACGTCAGAAGAGCTGCACTAGCCAGGGAATTTTTAATGGAGAGAAATGGTAAAGCAATGTTAAAACCTTAATCTTAATTCTGGTTACACTTTTTAGACAAATCTAGCAGCAAATGGTTTAAAGCCGTGTCGTCATTACTTAATTAGTAGCCTCTGCCCAGAAACATGCCCAGTTTTTCATCTGCCTCTGTGTCCTTCTGCTTTCAACACGCAATGAACGTCATCTCTGCTTTCCCTGTTTTGCACATGGGATTTCATTGAATAGTCACTGGGCTGTGTTCGGGGTGTATTGATGTCAATGGGAGTGTTTCCATTGACTTCACTGGGGTTTGGATCAGTTCCTCTTAACTGTGCAAGTAAGAGAAGACTTAGATCTATGCTCAGAGTGATTTGGTTGGTTAGTTCGCCTTGCTTTTTGCATCTGGAGACAAATTCATTGCCTGATTCAGCTTGCAAGTGGAAAAGCTTGCTGAAATGATCCTCTCGCTGTCCATAAAGTCTGGCCCAGTGAGAGTGCTCTGTGCCAAGGCAGACAGACACCCTTAAAGCTCAGCCCCCTGCAACACTCTGGAGGTGGAATCCAACCTAGCTTATGCCTGCACTGAGGACAGAGAAATAGCTCAGGGCAGCTGGAGCCAAGGCCAGTTCCAGAACCTCCATCGGGGTGGCACTCATCCCCTCCCAGACAGGCCTGAAGCAAAACTCCCAAACTGAACAGTCCTGGACCCAAAGGAGATTTGCATATGGATCCAGCACTCTCCAGGCCTCTATATGCAGCACCTGCCCTGTTTTCCTACGTAGACATTTCTGTTTAGGCTGTTTGTAAATCCACTAGCTTTGTTAGCTCTGGATGAAAAGGAAAATATTAACCAAAAATTGCACACGTTCTGTTCTGCATCACACATACCTCCAAGCCAAGGGATTAAATTGCTGAAATTAATTAAAGTACATCAGTCTGGAATGCTGGCTCACTGGCCAAGGACTAGAAGGGGAAATTACATCTCTGTCCTAAGAGGGAAGGCGTGCTTCACGTCTAAGGAAGCCTTTTATCAAACCAGTAAGTGCTGCAAGAGCAGACCAGTTGCTGCAAAATAAACTAATTGCAGCAGACCAGTTATGTTTGCTTCAGGCTAAGTTTAGTTAAGCTGGTGTAAGGTATTTCTGGACACATTATATTTTCTCTCGGCCTTGATTCTGACAGAGGGAAACCATCTGTGCAGCTCTTTGGATGAAACAGTCCTCAGTTCACCTGTCTTGTTTCACAGCTTTTCTTTAACAATTTGTTTGCCACTGGCTTTTTATTTTAAACTAACCTGGTCTTGGGCTGTGAGAACGTGGGACAAATACTCTTTGTATAGAAGCAGAATGTTGTTCTGCTTGCTCGCAGGCTGGCTCCCTGTAGGTGATGGCTTTGAATGCCCACTTGTCCAGGCTTTGGTTGTACCCAGTGCAGGGCACTGCATAGTGCCTGAAAAACTGCATTAACTTGTACCTGCAGTTACCTGCTTCCTTGTTAATACAAGAGGAGATCTGTCCTCTCTTTTGGCTATTATTCTTACTCTTTTGAGACCCTGGAATGGGCGCTTTGGTTACAACAATGTGCCAGTGTTGTAGGGACTAGTCTGACAGTAATTTCACACGTACTTTCCACCAGAGCACACGTCCTAAGCTCAAGACTCAGTTGTCCTATAGCTATCTTATACAACTAGCAGCCAAAGATTTCTTAAAAAGGAAAATGTAGTTTATACTATTTTAGAAACTGTGTAGCATCAGAGCAGTGCTCAAAAATTAGTAAGACTTGGAGCTGTGACTTGTACTACGCATTTTTCTCCCAGACAGAAGAGTTTCCTGCTAGTGGAAAAATAGCAGAAGCTTTGAAAAGATGCGTTTCCTTGGTCCCATTTCCTCTATAGAACCTGATCCACAGAATGGGATTGGCGGTAGTACAATGCTTTCACAGAAGGTTGGATACTCCAGATTTTTTACTTTGCTTCAAAACAAATAGAAGATGCAGCTGATTTTCTACAATCCAGTTTTTCTTATGTGTTGCAGATAGCTTTCTCCCTTGCAGGAAACCTAGCAACTGCTTGTCTCCAGCATGAAAGAGTGCTAATCCCTTAAACAGCAGCATTACAGTTACAGTAAGATTATTTTCTTTTTTTCTCCCAAAAATCTTGGCAAAAAAAAAGACAAGAGGAATTCTTGCATCAGCATATTTGGGAACTGAGGCCCATATGTCTTTGCACTGCAAGGAGAATGCATTATACTGTAACAATGAAGGGAGAGTAGCTTTGCTGTCAAACCCGCCAAAGGTTTTATTGAACTCTGCTTTAAAGGCCTTTGGAGACATATTGGAGACACGCTCACTGTTGGTGAAGGAAATCATTATTGGCTAGAAACTTCCAATTAATTCATTCAGAAATTGCAAATGTCATCAACTTACCACTGTGCTCCTCAGACAACGCAGGATACTGAGGAGGTTAAGTCCAGATGAAGGACAGATGGTTTTACTTACAGCCAGGAAAGATTGAGTTAATGCCAATCGGAAGAGGTGAATGCCTCGAGGAGCCAGTGAGCACCTTTCTGGCCTGTGATTAGTCACTGATGGTGGATCAAAACCACATTCTTCTACCTCCAGTGAATAGGAGGGCTTTTGCTAGCCTTGTTGGAGGAAGACACAGCTGCTTTTATTCATGTGTCCCATCACCTTCAGGCTGGGCTTATTGGAACAACTTTTAGGCGGCTCAGACCAGAAGTTTACCATGAGGCTGAAGCTGGTTCTCACTGTAGCAACCCATCTTCTACATCAAAAATCCCAACCTGCAGGACTCTGCAGCTTCCAACAATTTCCTGTTCGCTACCTGACCCATGCCAGAGGTCTGCTGCTAGTCAGTCCACAGAAGGGCAGACTCTGACCTGCAGTCAGAGGGTACATGAACTGGAGCCCTCCGACCAGAGTATCACCAAGAGGCACACTCTACTCTGTCCTCCTTGCTTCCTTGCCCTGCAAATTGAGATCAGGCAACGTTAAAATACACTGCTGGATCTTCATTTTCTGTCAGGGCAGCGCTTTCTACCACAGAAGGCATTCAGGGACACAGAGTTCCCTCAGGTCTGGCTAAACCAGGCAGGAGATCTACCAGATGACCAGAGCGTGCCCTTTCCTCATCGCTCAGACCTGTTTTTTCCACACTGCTCTGTCACCCAAGCTCCAGAGTCACCCCTAGCATGGCACCAGAGCCAAGCCACCAACCAACCTATAATTGGATAATGCTTATGTCTGTTGTCATCTTACCCACATACACCAAAGCAAACACATACAAGAAAGTCCTGGAGAGAAAGGACCGTTCAGCGGCATAGTCATGAGATGCTGAAGGTAATTATCACTGTCGTGGGGGCCAGCATGAAAAGGAGGAAATTAACTTGCTGCATGGCAGCTATGGTTCAGCCAGTGGATGAAACCACCTGTTCAGCTTGGACCACTTTGATCTTCGTGAACTAATCTCTTTCTTCTGCAGCTGAACATCCATGAGGCCAAAGAATGGCTAAAGGGGATTCATCTGCTTGGGGAGCTGCTTGCACCCTCACATAATGGTGTTCATTAATCTTTTCCAAATTGTTTTCCTCTCTCTTCCTGAAAAGCCTTGCTGGGGAGATAGCAAAATAAGCTCTAGAGAAAATATCTGATAGGAATTTTTTGGAGACACCAAGGCAGGAAATGTATTCTGCTGTTCCTGAAATAAAGCCAGGTCACAGTGGTATGCCAGCTCTTTCCCTTTCCCTTTACTCCCCATTTACAGTCAGTTGCAGAAATACGGGAGGAAGAGAAAAGAAAGCTTTCAAGAGACAGGCATTTAACAGAAAAAGATTTTTCTTTTTCTTTTTATGTTTATTGGCAACAGATGAGGAGTAGGTATTACCCCATGAAGGTGTGGAGTTTAATAGCCAAATTGCATGTGAAATACCTAGGCGGGCCCAGCACAGCAAACTCAGCATAGAGGCTGTGAAAGCTGGGTTTAATCACGTCACAGTTGCAATGGGAGCACCAGTGTTAATTCCCTTGACCTTATAAGACCTTATTTCATCTTCCTGTAGCTCAGCATCTGAGCTATAGAGTGCGAATAACTCAAGATCCTTTCTTCTCTATCTTCATCATAATGGGGGTTTTCTCTTAGCTGTGCGCATGCAGTGCTTTGCACTTGGGGGATACAACTTCAGGCAGGATGCTTAAGAATCTGTGCCAGAGATAAACTAGGAGATTCTGTGACCAGTAAGACCAATAAAGTCTGGGTTTCTAAGCATTTGTGTCTCAAGGATAAGCTTATATGTGGATTTTTTGGTGCCTCATGAGAGTTGAGGACTTTCTTCAGCCTGCTCCTTAGTAGAGCACCAGTGGAACCTCTTCTCTTAGATGCTGTCGTGACCTCTGAGTGCTTTCTGACAACAATCTGCAGGCTTGGGCCAGTGAAAGGCAAATAAATGATAAAAAACCAAAGCGATGAGTTTATGCAGTTGCGATTTAGATGCCTGGCAGGGTATAACGTAGCAAGCAAAACCTCCCACAGCAGGGAGGAATTGTTTCAGAACTGAGCAAGGTGTCCTCAAAGCGTAACAGTGCCTCTGCATCTGAGAAGCGGCCTCGCAATTTGGAAATGAGTCTGACATTGGGATAAAAATGAGCCAGTACAGAACCAGAAGCCCTGAGGACAGTGGATGCATCTCCATGTATCCTCATCTGTAAAATCAGAGGACAACACCTCTCACTCCAAGTCTTCACTTTTTGTAGGCAGCGCTCTCTATAAATGCTGAATTCTGACAAGGCTCAGGCATTGCAGAGACAACTGTGAAAACAATTATAAGGGTGGGGAGAGGGGTAAGTTGTCCAAACTTTTTTATATCTGGCCAAATTTAGTTTGAGTTCTTACCCTGAGTGGTTCAGATGTCCCTAGCGGAGCCTGAATTATCCTTGTGTTACCCACAGATGAGGTTCCCTCAGGTCAGGGTCAAAGTATACAGAGCTCGGCATGGACTCTGAGATAAACACAGATCTTTGTTTTCTGAAATCCAGCAGTTATGAATCTGGATCTCTGACTGTGAAATGTAGCTCTGCCTTGCTGCTTCTTATTTTGTAAAAGAAACTCTAGCTCCATCTAAAGCAGATTTTGGAGGTGGAAAGATGCCAAGTTCTGTACAGTCAATTTCCAGCATCCTTAAATGCACTTGAATTTTCCGGGGCTGTTTTTTGTACCGCTGTTGGGTCAGAGCTGAAGTTCCTCATTGCAGTTCTTCTTCAGGCAAAAAGCCGATTGTAACTAAGTGTGGAAAAAATATGGCCCAAACTGAGCCAGGGTGTAAGAATTCAGCCCTGTCTTACTGGCTCAGATCCTGCGAGTGGGGCAGTGAGCGGGATGGTGGACATGGGGGTTGTGTGCCTCTTCCTTCTCATTTTTCTGCTGTCTCCCGACCCCGACCCCCAAGTTGCTTTCCTTTAGCTACTCACGTGTGTAGTGAAGCATATTTGCCGAGTATGTAGGACGTTACTGGTGGGTTGGGGTTTTTTTTTCTGCATGTATTGCAAAACCTCCCATGCCCTTCAAAACATGTAAACAGACTCATCCTGAGGAAAGCTTGTGACTCTTTTGTTTTTCAAGTGTCCACTGTTGTCATTTTGTGCGTGTGCTGTTTCTGTTGTTATTCTGGCAGAAACACTCCTATCTTAGATTGAAGTGACTTGCAGAGCTTTTAAGGGCTTGTGGGGAAGATTTCCTAAACCTTGGTATTTCCTGTTGTGAGAAGTCCAGTCTGTGCTAAACTGAAGAGAGAGAAAGAGAATTGCTGAAGGAAAATATTTAGATGGCTTTGATTCCAATTTTTTTAAAAAGTCCTCATGGAAAACTTCATGCAGAGATATTAAGTTCTTAGGTTGCAGCAAAGAGCCTCAGCAGCTCTAACCAGGGCGAGAGAAAGAGGTCAGCGCTGAAGGAGAGGAACCTTGTATTTATGACTCAATTGTTCGCTCTTCCTTTAGATCAAGACAAATTTTGCAGTCAAATTTATGTGTATTTTGAAAAACAGAAATGCTTTTGTTTGACATAAAAAGCAGAGTTTGTCTTGGATTTTTTCCCCCAGTTTTTCAGTTTTCCTACTGGGGAGTTCAATTTCAAAGTATTTTTGGCTTTTCCAGTTTTGGAAAGCTCCTAAGTTTTGGAGTTTTGCCAAATCCCTGTGAAAAATTAAAGAAAGAAAAAAAAAAGAGAGGGACCATTTTTCATTTCTCTCCACATTTTTCACAGGAAATACTTCACGTTTTTGATGAACTCTGCTTTTCTGCTTTGCCAGTTCACAGCCTGAACTGTAAAAATTAAAGGGAAAGGCACTATATAGGTCAGAGCATACGTGGAGTTGTCATATAGTGCAACAAAGGACATAGAATATATAGAATACACTCGCTAGAACTTTAGCTAGACTAATTTTAAATACACTTAAGGAGATTTTCTTGATTTGTTCATTTGGCTGTATCTGAGTGTCATCATGAAGGCCAGGGTCCTGAAGATGTTTCACTTTATGTGTGGTGATGCAGCCTAGGCTTCTGCCTGCAATATGTAAGGGTAGAACACGTTCTAATTTCTACAGAATTAAAGTCTCATTTTTCACACAGGGCCTGACTTTCTGCTGGAATAAGCCTATGAAAATAGCTGAAGCCACATGGACCTCCATGGGCAGCCTCCTTAGCAGAGGCAGAAGTTCATTATAAGAGCTAATTCCATTTTGGTAATTTTTCCGTTAGACTTTCCCATCCTATTCCACTTGGCCAGCTCATCTCAAAAACCCCTCATCTCCGTGCTGGGCATTCACTCTGGGGTTGTTTCCAAGTGTACTCCTTCACTCAGGAGCAAATTTGATTTGCTTGCTTGCTTCCTTTTCCCCCCATTCTGTCAAATCTGAACTTTAATACGATGATTTATCTGGGCCCTGGAGGGTTCCTCCAGCACAGGGAGCCGTGAGTCAGGGAACACTCCTCGGAGCAGCAGCTATTCTCCCCCTGATCAAAGGGGAAGGGATGACAAAGAGGTAAGTCCCTGCTACTGTCACTCATGGTGAGCGCATCAAGGAGACTTGCAGCCAAAAGACCCCAGCTCTTGAGCTCTGCTCAGTGCTCGTTTGGTGGCTGCTTCAATGATTTTGCAACTTGGAAACAATTTACTTCCCCGAATTTAAAGCGCTGGACTGTACCTTTCAAGTGGTGGTGGTGTTTATAACACGAAACATTTTCTCTTCATGAGTGTACATCCCCTGGAAAATAACCAGTGAGAGACCAGAACCTTGACTGCACTGGCTCCAGGAGGCTCGAAGGACCACATAGCCTGTGGCTGTTTCTTCCTCTCCGTCTCTAGTCATGCTTCCTCATAGTGCAACCCCTTCCTTCTGTTTTGTAGGAGGAAGATGATGATGGCCTTCCAAAGAAGAAATGGCCAACAGTAGATGCCTCTTATTATGGTGGACGAGGAGTTGGTGGCATCAAACGAATGGAGGTAATTAAATGCCAGTTCATGCATCAGAAGACCGTACTTGCGAACTGAGCTGTGATACTCCCCTGAAATTTACCCAGAAAGAAACTCAGGGGATAGGCACAAACCTATTTTAGCATTTTTTGTGGTTTTGAGCCCACATCATTTTTTATATAGGAGTATCTGAGAGCCAAACATAGATTGCTGAATTGAGACCATCTTTTTCCTCTAGTACGGTAAGATCTCGGGATCCAGGGGCAGTGTTGCCATACAAACTACAAGAAATATTTTTAGATTTTCTGAAAACCTTCCCCACTCTCACATTTCTCATAAATCACAAAGAAGTTCAAAGTCTGGGCTCTAGTCTAGAAACGCCTCACAGCCCATGCCAGTATCACTCTTCACCTTGATTTTGGATGCTGGGAAAGTACAGACAAGGATCTAGTTATCACAGCAGGGATGTAACTCTCGGCAGCAGCTACTCTTGTAATATGCCCTGACGCCATCTTTTCAGGTGCGCTGGGGAGAAAAGGGCTCCACAGAAGAAGGTGCTAAGCTAGAGAAAGCCAAGAATGCCAGGGTCAAGATGCCAGAACAGGAATACGAGTTCCCCGAACCCAGGAACCTCGCGAACAACATGCGCAGGCCTTCCTCTCCTCGGAAGTGGTACTCTCCGATCAAGGTAAGTCCAGTCCAGCATTGTACTGCAGAGGATGTTTCCAGGAGATCTGTATTAAGTGTTTTCACACCCAAGGCTAAGGTGTAGAGTGTCCACAAACCAGTGATCTCAAGAGCCTGCTAGAGTGGCTGTGCAGGAGGGCGTTCCCCTGAACATGTGTGAAGGGAGGTGCTGTAGAAAGGAGCCACGTGGGACAATGGGGATTTCCCACCAGGTTGATCAGGTTTTGGGGCTGCATTGCATTCTTAGACCAGAACAGGGTCCTGATCTCTTCTGCTGGCATAGCTAGCTTCTGTAAAGTGCTTGCAGACTTGTCTGCACTTCCAAGGGCAGGAACTTTAGTCCACACTGCCTATTCCCTGAGATGTAGGGAATAAATAGCATCCTCTTTCCTTAGAAAGAGGGGAGAAAATGGGAAGAAAATTGCTGCTAAATGTCATCAGGGAGGGTTGTCCTCAGCAGATCAAGGATTGCAGTCTGGCAGATGGATGTCTGCCAGCAGGCGTGGGTCACAGGGCCAGGCTTGCTGCAGGGCAGCACGCTCGCCTCCCAGGGAGAGAATGCCCTGCAAGAAGTGGTTGGCGGAATTAGAGTGCCTCAGATGTGGAAGGTCAAGTTCACACTGATACTGGGTCACAGGCAATGCAAAGCTGCACAACGGTCACCCACAGGAACTGGGAGGACTCTTCTGCTCTTGCCCTCTGTCCCAAGGGCAGACAGCTCTTCTTCAGTTTGTCTTCACTAATACAAATGGCTGGCAGCGTACAGAATGGGAACAAGCAAGCAACCAAATATCCACTGAAGCTAAACTCTTCCTTGCACATGTGAATGCTTCTTGTGGGTTTAGAGAAACAAACCACACAAAACAGATATTAGCTGCATCTTCCAGGGCAATGTCAGGAAGCTAATCTTTTGCATTCAGGACAAATTAAGCTCTCCTCAGGAAAAGAGAACATCTTACCTACTGTATAACTGCTCGAATGAAAAGAAAAAACCAATAATCCCACACTCCTATTTGTCAGGTTTAACTCTTTGGGGAAACGTTAATACCCTTCTCATCTCTTTTCAATCTGGGGCTATTTGTAGAAGCTCTGTAGTTACCAGAAAAGACTGAAAATGCCCAATTGATATCCAAGTGCACACCTGGCACCACTGGAGCTTGGGTCTCGTTTTGAAGAGTGGAGATGCTGCTTAGGGTCTTAGAAACCCTCTGCAGGCAATTTATGTGCAAGTAGTCTGCAAATAGGGTGTGTGTAACACGTAGAAAACCTTTTGGTGTATAGACCTCACCTTGAACTGTATGCTGGGGAATGAGGAAGTGCCTCACTGCTAGAAAATAGAGGGTTTATTCTCCTGTTTTTTTCCTCCCCAGTAGCAGCCAATCTGGTCAGACATACTCCATTAGCCAAGTTATTGCAATGCAGATATACTACACTGCAGTACCTCCAGGTTTCCCTGCATTGTATCTCCCTACTGAGCAGCTCCAAGCAGTGCCCGGAGGAATTTGGGCAGGTCACATGTTTTGGCTTTCCTCAGTCAGTGATCTCGCAGCTGGTTCAAATCCAGTGATGGGAATGGCAAGGATGCACAAGGGACTAAGAGTGGTTTCCGGAGGATACGGAAATGTGAGCCTCTTTGAAAATTTGGTCCAGTGCCTTCTCTCTTTTCCCCCTTAAAGATTATCATCTAATAAACATAGCCTACCAACAAGTCATTTGCAAGTGCGTTATAATGACTTCAACGTGTGTTCCTGGAGGTTATTCATTCCCACAGTGGGACAGGTTAGAGAGTCCACTGTTTTCAGTTCAGAGTGGAGAATGCAGTCAGCACCATCCCATAGAGCTGCTCCTTTGTTCCTGAATGCATTGCATTGTCATTTTGCATCAGCACAAAGCATTTGTAAAACATGCTTGTCCCATCTGGGAGATTTTTCACTCCTACTGTGTGCTCATGGAAATGACCTCATCTAGCTGAGAGACACAGCTCAGTTGCGTTTTGCTTGCTGCAGTCAGAAGGGTTCAGGGCACACAAAGCTACACTCTAACCACGGAGGAGCTGACAGAAACACTGATTTGAGCACAAAGAGCCTTGAATACATGCTCAGGCCATGGGATCTGTGTGGGTACAGCTACCTGAGATCGTTAGTTTAGAGCTGGGTCCTTTCCCATAGGAGATACTCTGAGTTACTCCCCTCTTCCTTCACCAGTTCACGCTGTTGGATTACAGCCTCAGGAGACTTTCAGTTAATTTTCAGAGTTTATTCTGCATGGTAGGGATTCAGTTCTGAACAGAGGAGTCGAGTTTGTTGCAGATCTGTGTCCCAGCTGGAAATTCTCCAAAGTTCAAAAGAGGCTTAGAGAAAAGATTCAATGTATGTAGGGTTCAAGTTCAGTTCTGACTCTGACTAGGAACAGATTTTTCTTTGTAACAGCAATAATTCAGTTATAAGGGGGCCTATAAATATTAGGAGTATCTCATGGGTGATATATATTCTTAATACCTTTAGAAATATCTCTCTTACCTACCATTCAAATTATATACAGTACAAGGACAGTTCCAATCCAAGACCCCATACCCAGATACTCTCATAACCTTGGGGTGTTCCACATCTGGATAGTATGTAGCAGCCTGAGTCTGTCTGTGGACAAGAATTTACCTAATTATTAATTGCCACCACACCCCTGATTGAACTGCACCCAAAAAGACAGTGTATGCAGACAGGATAACTGTGTAACCCTTTCCCCACGGGCAATCATGAGTGCTCATCAAAACCTGAGGGGATCGTTTCTGTGAAGCAGGGGTCCTGCTATTGCTCTCTGTGCAGTAAGAAATTAGCTAAATTGGTGAAAATTCATCGGCACTCTTGGCAGGAGCTCATGTCCTGAATATGTGAGCACATGAAGATGAATGTGCACTGTGTTACGCAGGGAAGCCATCGCAGAGCTGTTACAAGCAGAGGGAGGCGAGGAGGGATAGCCCATTGGGTCGTTTGGGCTGCACTCGCAGCCAGAGCAGGACTGCTAACTCGAATCTATCCTGCACTGCTTTTTCCAGTCTAGTTTTTAAAATAACATAGAGGCTTCCACCACTTCTCAGGGGGGAATATTTCACAGACTACCAGACCTCACCCATAGGAAATGTCTCCTGATACTCAGCTTAAATTTTCCCTCCTCCCCATGCTCCAAGTGTGCTAGGCTCTTTTGGTTAAAGCAGCTTTTAAATTTCCACTCCCTCTTCAGAAGGTAGATAAACATGCATGTAACAAGCTACTTTAAAAAAATCATTAGTAAAGGATGAGGACAAGGAATTAATCCTCAGGAATGGCAAATCAAGGTAGGTTGAATCTGACAAAGAGCCAGGAAATTCACATTTTAGGGCCAGTCATCTTGCTGACCAGCAGGCCACCTTTTCTCCGTGCAGCACAAGTGCCAGCCTTCATTAGAGAGTTCTGCCTTTTGCCAGTTTATCTGGTGGAGTTTTTCTTCCCTCTCCTTCTTACTCTTCCAGAGTGATGTCTATAAGGTAGATAGACAGCTTAGAGCAGATAGATTGCTTTTTGAAATGCTCCGGAGATTTATTTCCTACCAAATGTGGCTACTGACACTTAACAGATTGTGGTTATTATTATTGTTATTATTCTTATTTGCTGCTGTTACTTCTTAGCACACTGTGAGCTGGATTATCCCACTTACAAAATGTCATTTCAGCAGCTTGAAAAGTCAGTGCAAATACTCCAATGAGAGAAAGACAAGTCTGCAGGTTTCTTAAGAAACTTGCCAAATCCTCAGTTCACCTGACAGGGAGGGCAGCACAAGACACAGATGCCAGTGAAGGATCGCAAAGGTCCATGCCTTTAGTTTTCATTTGGTCCAGGACACGCTTCCTGCTCCAGCCAGGCACACAGCTCCGCACGCTTTGGTTCGCAGCCTTCCTCCTGCCTCTGTTTCTACCTCTGCTTTCATCTACCTGTCTACCTCCCTCCCTTCCCTTTCTTCCTCCTTGTCAGAGCATTTATAGTACTTGTTTGACTTCAAAAGGACCATTGCCAGTCTCTACAAAACGGTGCAGAGAGGACTACAAGAGAAGGCTCAACTCTGTCACCCACAAAAACTCACATGCAGGATCTGCCTCAAGGCTGAGGTTGAAGCAACAACTTGTGCTCTCAGAAAGAAGCCTCAGGTGAATCCCAAGTGGAGGCTACTTAAGCATTTACTAAGCCACGTGTCCCTGACCGGTTTCTAGCCTTTGTCCCTCCTGTCTCTATTTACAGCTTCCTGGCTAGAAGAGGCCCAAGGGCAGCTTGCATTTATAGACCGCTTACAAAACTGCCTCTCACTGACACCACCAGGTACCAGGTCTCCGGAGCACGGGAGGTATCGGGTCATTCACTACACCAGGGTCAATACAGAGCTGAATTTATTCATTCAAGTGGAGAATGCATTCCTGTTAAACCAATGGCTGAAACTATGCCTTCCTTTGCTTATCATCTGCCCTGACTGTTTCTTCTTTCCAGACTCCATATCTAGTAGGACTCGAAGCTTTAACTGCCTCCAGACTTTTTTTTTCCTCCAAACAACTTTGTGCTTCAATTGCAAAGGAGTTCCCAAACACAGAGACACAGCCCATCCACTAGAAAGCACAGAAGTGTTTATATTTCCAAGTGAATGCATTGCTGTTTTCATTTCTTCAACCAGCATCATCCTTTCCATGATCCACTCTCCCTCTTTTCCACCCAGATGTCTTGGGCAGACCCTGAAGCTCCATTCAGACTCCTGAAGACAGAGCTCTTGGCTTTTCCCAAGAAATCTTGGTAGGCTCTTGGAAATTAGGACTGCAGAGTAAAAACGACTTTTTTGTTCCATGGAAAGTTATAATTTTCTCTCTGGTTTCCTAAAGGAGAAATGGAAGAAAAAGATAGTTATTTCTTAAGCTGTCAGAGAGGACAGGAGATCAAGAGCTTCAACCAGCTCTGATGTAGGGGGAAAGATGGACTGGGGTATACAGGGATGGCTTCCCTCCGGTCTAAGAGGTTGTGCTGTCCAAATGCAGAAGAGTCTAACAGAGGAGTTTCTTGCTTCTTTGAGAATAACAGACTTTCCTGGCTCTCACCTTAGGAAGTCTTTTCCCCAGTATCCTCTGGAAACAAGTTCTATGCAGTCACTGTGTGTCTGTCTGTCTCCACCCATGTATCCCTCCAGTTCCTAAATAAGCTTTGAATCATTGGCTCAACACACTGGTTGAGGAATATCTCTCTCAGAGAGGATTACAGCCCTAATGATTTCTTGAAGAGAGAAGTGAAAGACTCTATGTCCCCATGAAAGGAAGAGTGTGTGCTGAGGCTTTAATTAGGTACCAGAGAACCAGTGTCACAGACTGAGCTTAGAAATGTCCTGGCTGTCGGGAAGGTCTCACCTCCACAGACCCTGAAGTTCACAATCAGCCATGGGACGCAGACTTTCGGGAAAGCAAGCTTCCTTACTGCTAATGACACTACTTGCTCTTTCCCCACCACCACTGCAATATTCAGCTTACATTTCCATTTGCTTAATTTTGTCCCATGAGGCAATTCTGCTATCACAAAATTTGTGTTGTCTTTATTTTCAGGAAATGTTCATGAATTTCTGAGTCCAGTCAGGATTAGATGCGTCTTTGGGTTTGATCCTCTTGACCCCAGGAAATAGTTTTGTACCAAGTGACAACTTTGTACATTCTCAGAGTAGCTTGTCTCTGTCTCCGCAGACACAATAACGTTTACTGACTATTACTGGTGTGGGTTTCATGCGTGGTGCCTGCTCTAATATCGTACCATTTGTAGCATTCAGAACAATGCTGATGGAAAGCTTCATAAACACTGCCTGTTGTTAACCTTTTCAAGAGATTTCTACAAATTTCCAGGTCTCACGCACTTAACAGACCAAGGGTCAAATGAAGTTAACGTGAAGAGAGCTTTAGGGATATGGTGGATGGAGTTGGGAACTGTCAGTGTTAGGTCAATGGTTGGACTAGATGATCTTCAAGGTCTTTTCCAACCCAGATGATTCTGTGATTCTGTAATAGATGAATCTTTGGCTTGTAATATGTCTGTAGCCTTCCACTGAGCCAGCCAGCGTGGTGCTTGTGTAAACCCTTCTGCAGATCTCCCAGAAGCTGAGTACATTTTGAAAGTGAAACCCTGGCCTATTAGAATGGCGATATAGCCAGGAACCCTTGAGCAGCAGATGTATGTATCAGAGCAGATGATTTTATGGGTATTTCTACATTGCAGAGCCCTGTGCTGCTCCTTCTGGCCTTGTTCAGCTCCTTTGGAAAATAACCGCAGGCTTGGTATTGTATGCCACTGCTGAATTTCAGTCAGGAATGAACACTTTGTCTGCATTGCAGGAATGGCAGGAAGGGTCCAATCCCCCATCTCAGCCAAACTTTCTGTCCACAAGAGATTTCAACACGTCGGGTTTTCAGCAAAACCTGTCTGGGTCTGTGCGTGCGCACAGGTGTGCGCCGGGGTACGGGCTGTTGGGTACGAGACCACCCAGTGAGGTGAAGAGCTTCTCAAAACCAGCACAGTGTGAGGAGGGTGGCAGCTGCAGGGCAGCTGCCGCTGAGCTCATAGCAATGGAGGACTTTGAAAGATGTGTGTTATTGCCTGGAAAAGATGTAAATATTAACTGACGTACGGGGTGGGGCTGCGGAGTTATGTGACACCTGGTGACCCGATGCTCTCTTGCTAGCATGTAGCTGACATGAAAGATTAAGTGGGTCTTTACACAGCACATAGCTGTGACTCCGTGTCTTGGCTGCGTGAAGAAACGTTTTACAGTCAGTTCTCCCCAGCAGATTGTTCTGAGATATAAATCAAAATTATATCTAACATGTCACAGTGGTCACCTGGAGCTAGAGGCGAGCCGCCCAGCCAGCCAGAGGGGGAGGCAGAAAGCTTAGGAAATGCACTGTGTAAAATCCCTTTCTGCATTGATTCAGCATTTTGCTAGCAACAATACCAGGAGCTGAGTAGGTACTGGACTCTTCCTCAGCCCAGGAGGTATCCAAGTCACCTTTGGAGATTTTCAGAAGAATCCGTAAAGGCTAGACCCCTGGATACTCCTGACTGCCAGACAAACTGCTCATTCGAAAGCCTCTTCCTTTGCACTTGCAGCGAGTTTGGAGTGAATTTCTATGAGAGAAAACCTTGCTCTCCACCAGCTTGTACAAGCACAGCAAATGGTTAAGTAATAAATGTGTAGGTCTAAGCTGCAATGTCCCTGCACTGCACTTTGCACAGCGCCCTTGTTCTTGCGCAGAAGGTAACGTGTGTTTCTTTTGATTGCAGGGGAAATTGGATGCTCTCTGGGTCTTGCTGCGGAAAGGTTATGACCGCGTGTCGGTGATGCGCCCACAGCCAGGAGACAAGGTACCGTCCCTCAAAACATTTTTTTACAGCTAGGGAAAACTAAAATACCTCTAAAGTTTCTGACGGCCTTTACATGTGGGGCTAAAGGCAGATAGTCGTGACAGCTTGGAAACAAAAATTCAGCCACATCTGTCAGCTTTGTTTGCAGCTGCAGCGCATGCACTTGGTTACAGTTTCAAGCATGAAAACTGTGGAGGTGCAGTGACAGAAATACCCGTCAAAGAGCCCAGTACTGTCTGGCTCTTAGATAGTATAGCTGCTTTCAATTAATTGCATAAGTAATTTTAATGAACAGTAAGGAATATTTATGCGTATTTTCATTTATTAAAGCTAAATTATGGAATAATTATTAAATCATTATAAATACTTATAAAATAATTGTATAAATTATATAGGTTATAATCTATTAATACATTATATAAATAATTATTAAAATCTAAATTCTGGAATAAAACTCTGAACATACTTTTTTTTTTTTTTCCTTCTACATAAATTTAGACTTCATGGGCACTCTTACAAGGCAAGGTTTGCAGAACGAGGTTCAGACTGTTGTATGAGAGGGAGGAAGTATTCCCACATATTTCTATGAAAAACTGGGCTCATGGAAATTTCTGTACATTAATGTGTGCCTGTGGGTAGAAACAGAAGCCACTGAATAGGATGGACTCACGTCACTTCGCAGGAATGATGCTGGCTATGAGAGCAGGGTAGGATAGAGCTGCCTCTCGTCTCCAGGGTAATCTTTTCAGTGGAATTCAATGTCTGGGTGCTTCCTGAATGATTTCAGGAGAGTTACCCCAAACTGTCTCCAGAGGTACCTGGCTGAGCACTGCAGTGCCCGCCACAGCCCCGTGTGTTGAGCTCGGCTGCCGCAGACAGGAGGGACACGCAGCTGGCAGGGGAGGGTGAGAGCTGCCCCCGAGCTTTGCAGATTTAGCCTGTCTAAGGTACACAGCATGCGTGCGTTGAAATCCCCGTGGCAGCCATAAAACATCCCCTAACTCTCTGCAATTTAGATGGTTACACCCAGTTGCCCAGGGCTGTTCCAAATCCAGTTTTTAATATCTCCAAGGGTGGAGATTCCGCATCTCTCTGAGCCCCTGTCTGCGTTCTCCTCGTGTTGAAAAATGTCACTTACATTAATGTCTTATGGAATCATTTTACACACCACTGCCATAAATGAGCAAAGGAGCCTGGAGTTGCCTCAGGAATATTTTTGGTCCAAAGCATAATTAACCGTGCGGCATTCTTAGTGTGTAGCATTGAGTCAAGAAACGCAACTGCACATGAAACAATAATGTAATTTTTTGTTGGGGAATCATAGTTCTGTAACACTTGGCTCCCTGTAAGGTTTTCCGTTGAATGCTGGACCAATGGACCCTTGTGAATAGAGAGATTTAATATTTTTTTCCTTCAGGGAGAAGATTTGCTAAAATGTCTTCACTGAGTGTGATACTGATTTCTGGGAGATTGCTAATGCCTGGCAATTCTCCCACAGAAATCAGGGTTTGAAGAATGCCCATTCTATGAATAATTTTCTTGACTTGACAAGCTAAGATGAAAGATGCCACTTCCATTTATGCTAGGGAAAATCCAGAGCAGTTTTGCTGAAGCTGATACAGTTAGCAGCGATTTATTTTAGTGCGACTGTCAGCAGGTTCCATCCCTTTTTGGTGATGTATCTTAGACATGCAGTTGTGTCCTGCCAGCATAAGCAATAGCAGAAGTAGCCCAGATAGGTGTTATGTGATCCAGCCTTGAAGTAAATTAAGCTCTTTATGGTTCTGGTGTGCTATGAAGGATCTCTGGCTAGGGTGCAGGTGTAATGTAGTGTGGAAGAGAAGCTGGCTGAAAATGCACACAGGCTTACCGCGGCTAAAATACCTGTTTCTCTCCAGCTGACTCCTGGAAGACTTCCAAATGTTTGAGCACTTTTCTGTGTAGATATGAAGTTCTTCTCAGACTTCCTGTGAGGGTAGACTGTTCTTAGAACATTTGTTTTCCTCTTTGTAAACAAAACCATGAGCCTGAGTGTTTGCCTCCTTTGAATAACCACGTGTGGCCCTCTTGATGTTTTTAATCACTTTCAGACTTAAGTGAGCAGTTTATGTTTATCCCTCTACAGTAGTGACATAACTACCAGGTGATGTCACTCCCAACAGTGCCGGCAAAACCAATATGAGAACTCGCTGTAAAACACTAAAGTGACATTCGTTAGTTTACACAGCTGAAATGGCAGAATTAGACAGGGTTTTCCCCTCCACTCTTCAGCAAAAATGTGGAGGTTGTCTTCCTGCTATGGATTTAAAGTAGAGAGAAGAATTTAGCTTTCAAGCGCTGTGTTCAGCTTCGACATTTCTGAGTCATCTCCTATCTTGCTATAGACATTCCCTGTGATTTGGATGCGGGTTTTAGTCTGTCATACCTCACTTTCTCCTTTGTAGATACAGAAAGTGATTTTACCGGAGCTGGGCGTTGGGAAGGTTGGCTTTCCAACATTTAGAGGCTTCTGTGCAAGGGACTGGGAAGGAATGAGGCAACATTGCTGTTAACAGAACTACCACAATCTCAGACTGTGCCTTGGGAGACAAATTAGTCCAAAAGAAAAGCAAAAAGTTACAAAAATACTTACAAAATTTGCAAC
This sequence comes from Athene cunicularia, assembly GCF_003259725.1. Classification (NCBI taxonomy): domain Eukaryota; kingdom Metazoa; phylum Chordata; class Aves; order Strigiformes; family Strigidae; genus Athene; species Athene cunicularia. The sequence continues at coordinate 253,491 of NW_020799128.1, read as the reverse complement.
TCACAAAATAAGGAAATTCTGAGCCCTATTTGATCCCTGCCAACCTCCCTCTATTCTTCTCTGTGCCACTGTTCTAATAGAAATGCAAATGCACGTCCAAACATTAGGATACAAAGACTGCAGGATTACCTTAAGGCAAGTGGCTTCTCCCAGGTCAGCAAACATCAAATATTGTCTCATAAAACAAACTACCCCGAGCGCATGGTGTGTCTGATGGCTGACAGCTCGTGTGAGGAAGGTGCCCTGGGCACAGTGCTTTGTGATATGGACGTCACCTCCTTGACCTGATGTGCAGACTGAGGCCAACTGTCTGTATCTGCCAGGTTTAAGTGCAGGAGATGCTGAAGGTCCTAGTGGTCCTGCAGGTCCTAGTGCAGGAGATGCTGAAGGCCAGCTCTACGGGGGAGAGTCACAGCGCGGCAGCCCCACGCATTCACACACAGATGCTAGATGCTCTGCCAGCCACGTGTTTCTGGTGCAGGGTTTGCCAGCACTAAAGATTAGGCAGCGGGGTGGAGCTGTGAGAGTCATTTTGGCAGTGGTGAGCTCAGCTGTAAATTCCCGTGGCCTCTCCGTGTGATCCCAGATAGCTCCTCTGGACCAGGAGCACAGCAAGGACAGACTTGGTGCTCACCGGGTTCCACAATCTTCAGCAAGTCTGCAGGCTGCCATAGCTGTCCACTGGCAAGTTTAGATGTGATCCTGTTCTGCCGGAATGTGCAGGTGAGGGAGTCTCTACCCAAAAGGGGCCCACCAGCGCTGGTGCTGACAGCGCCCAGTCCCTCCTTGGTCTGAGGTCGAGGCACAGCCGGTTTGAAACCTCGGCCCTGATGCCCTGGTGTAAACCCAGCCTGGCCAGTCCCAGAAGACAGGAGGCTTCCGGCAGTCAGATGCAGGGCCCTGAGATGTTGCTGCACAAGGCAGGGCAGCTGCAGCTTTCCCCCTTTTCCTGACTGCCTACCTTCATCCCGCCGCCATCCGTCCCCAGGGTGCTGCGCTGTGCGCTACCTGCTGCGCCTAGGGGACCAGGCCACCCATTGCTGCCACCCCAGGCCCTCTGCTAGGCTGGCCTGGGCATGCCGGTTTGTCTACCTGGCAGTCACCCAGAGGAGTTTCAGACTAACTAGCTCAGTTTCAATCATGCCGTGCAGCCACTTGGTGTAGACTTTACGACACAAGCTGAATAAATACTCCAGAGTTGCTTAGCAGCAAACTAGCATGCCCACGCTGCCAGCTGCGTAGGAACTGCCAGCCCTAGCAGTCCTCACAGCATGGACATGCCCTGGGAATGAGAGAACCAGTGATTAGCAGAGCATCCTACAGTAACCAGCAGCCTCAAACAGAGCCAGCAGATAAAAAACCCACCACATGGTGCATTCTCAGGCTATAGAAATATTTGAACCCTTGTAAGGAAAATTTATGGCTAGTAAAGAGTAGCCTGAAATTTGCAGACAGGAGCCTTTGACCATATGATATTCCTAAAAGTATCCAAAAAAACCTGTTTTGAAAGCAATTTGTATCTCCTTCCTTCTCTTTCCCGGAGAAAAGGAGGAAGCAGATTTCAGACTCCTGGTGCTGTGGAATGGGCACCTTAATTCACCCACTGGTCAACATGAAAAAGTGAAGCCAGATGAAAAGTAACTGAAAGGCATCTCTGTTTGCTTTGGAGCCTGAAAAGGAGTTGGATTTAATCCCAGGGTTACATCATTTTCATATATAAGCAACCCCTTGCTATAATCAGTTCCTTTATCCACTGCCAGCACATTAGCTGAGCTGTTCAAGAGATCGCTCGCGTAGAATGAAACATGGATTCAGCTCCAAACACTGTGTTGATTAATTGTCACCGTTTATCTGCTGTAGCCCACGCAGCTTCCTAGGTACCATACAAATTGTCAAGAAGACTGTTACAAGACATTGGTTCAAGGGTAATGACTAATAAATTTGCAATTTACATACATTGCAGTGGATAATGTGGGAACTGAAGCTTAGATTCCAGCCCTCCTCCTCTGTGTGACCTCAGACAATCCCTTCTCTCTGCCTCTTGTCTGTTCATGCCCTGAACCCTTTAATCAAGGTTGAGATGCCTTGTACAGGACAGTTTCCTCACTGCAAAAGGTACAGTTATAGAAATAGCTGACTAGAAAGGGCTGGATATGGGGTGAGATGCTTCTGGACAGCAGAGCTGAGACCTTTTCGAGGAGGAGTGCCAGAAAGGACACCAGCCTGTAGCGTGGCAGCAGCCCGAGCCAGAGTCTTACCTGGCTTTGACCTCTCCAGCCCTGTGAAAGCTGGCTTCTGATGTCAGCAGCGGGTCCCCCCCAGCACGGTGTTACATCTGCAACAACCGGTCACACTGGCAACAATGAGCCACGCCGCAAACTTTGGTCTGGTCTGCAGAAGGCTTTTAAAAATGCATCTTTTATCCCAAAGCAAAAGGAGAAGAGAGGGATGTTCGGGAGCTGTTTTGAAGTGCTCCCGGAGAGGTTGAGATGCACAAAAAAGGTTGTGAAATTCTGTTGGAGTCAAACCTGGAAATGGTCTGATGTTACCAACAGACACAGATGTTTCCAATAAGGCAAGGAAGTCAGAGTCACATGGGATTCCTGTGGTCTTCTCACATTTTCAAGAGACTAGGTTTGCATTCTTGTCAGCATTAATGAGGTTATTTTTACATTCAAAACATCATCAGATAGGGGTAATTTAAATAAATATATATATTAGAAAACTTTATTGCTTTTATAATGGAGTAAGGGAATGCTTGTTTGTGCAAATTGCTCACTAAGCACAGGATCCGAAAAATTAGCGTCTCTTCAAAGTGTCAGTTGCATTTCCTTCATAAACACCGTTATGCCAGTAATTTATGAGGAGATTATTAAAATGTGTTTCAGGCTCAGACTTGGCCACGGACATCTCAGTCTGGGAGCCAATTATATATCTTAATTTTTTTACTGCATTGTGTTATTTGCATTTTCATTTAGTGTGTGTATAGGTAAATATAGATGGGTATAAATATGGAGAAAAAAGATAACAAACCCATGTAGAATTATGCGTAAAGACGTATCCTACCTAAATTAATGAAGATTCAAGGAGAGGAGCTTTTCCCAGAACTAGTGTAGTTTTGCAAGTTTACTGGTGAAATCACACCAGCACATATCTTGTTAGATCTCAGTGATACGGTTCTGGTACAAATTGTGGTTAGTTATGACGAGAGGATGAGGCTACGAAATACATGAAAATGTCCCCATTAAAGTAATTGCAATTGTTCTTTTTACTGTGAAAGGAAGAATGTGTGTGTGTGCGTGTGCTGACATAAAAAGCTGATGTTAATAGAAACAGAGCAGTCAGAGTATGCAGTAAGACAAATTTACTGCCAAGCTGCATGAATCTTCACTACAGAAGAGCACTGTGTTTCAACAAAAGCTTATCAAACTCCCTCTGCCCTGTGATCGCGCTAACATTTTGACATTACAGTGAAATGCCAGCGCCTCGAATTAACTTGATTTCTGGCCTCACTGTGCATGTTTTGTGCAGTGTAAGGAGTTCAGGTGACCACTCTGGGAACCAGGAGCTGGCTTTGCCAAGTCTGTCCACGTGCCATCTTTGGTACTTGTGTCAGGGACTGACCTGCTTCAGCAGACCACGACTCTCAGCTCATGGGACAGCCCTGTCTGGGCAATCATTGTGTCTAAAAAATGCAGAGGAGGAAAAAAGCAGCCTGATTCATTACCATGTTACAGCAAATTTTTCTCCTTCTCTGTCCTTATGCTTTGAAAAGCCTGAAAAAGCTTTAATCTGCTGCACGTCATTGGGTGTTTCACGGAGGAGATTAGCATTGGCTGCTGTGCCATTTGAGAAATGTCTTTTTATTTCTGGCAAATTCAAACTCTCAGAAAACAAAGCCTCCTTTCCATGAATTCCCCCGTCTTGTGGAGAAAGCAGTGTGCTTGCGAAGACCTATCTGGGAAATAACTGGTCATCTCTCTCTCCCCACACAAGTGCTGAAATGGAAGAAAATTAAACCTAAACTAAAAAGAGAGGGACAGTGCTGCCGCATAGCCCAGGGCCTTGCTCGTTATAGTGGTATATTCATATGTTCCAGGCATTAGCTTAAATCAAACCCATCATGCCAGGTGCTGTACAGTGTCAAATAAAACCAGAATCTCAGCCTTGTTTGAGGCAAGGGGCAAGAGCAAGTATGGACAGGTACAGTGGGAGACACTGAGACGGTGTAGCAGTACTGATGTACCTGAATGCTGAACAGTGGATCTACGACACCAGCTGGAATAATCTGTTCATATAATTAAAATCTTCCTTTAACCACAAGGAACAACTTTTCTTGCTAGTTCATCCTCCCTCAGCACATCTCCCGTGCAGCTTCCGAAGAAGGAGCAGCACAAAGTTCCAGCCAGAACTGCCTGTTCGTGTGCGTGTGCGTGTGTTAGAGCCCGGAGCTGGCATTGCCTCTGGAGACTGGGCCATAGCAGGGGGAGAGTGCAAAACTCTTGCTGGGTCAGAGCAATGCTCTTCTGGGCTAGTGGGGCAGGGAGCTAGCCCCTCAGGTGTGTCTCACTGTGTAAAACTTGCAGGATGTATTTTTGCTTGCCAGAGGATGGATGTCTAGGTGCAAGCGCTTAGGTGGTGACGTGAGTTTCTCCATCTAACTCAGTACCACCTCCCGTCTTGAAACAAAGGCAGATGCTTGTGTTTCCACTCCGGTTCCTCATCCCACCCTCCCTAGCCCCAAAGCACATAACTGCATTTTGCTTCTCTGAGAAAGTGTAGGCAACAGGGTTTGTCTGGATTTCAGTACAGTGCTGAAACCTTCACAAGTGCTGAGCTTTACTGTAAAGTATGAACTGAGGCAAGAACTTAGCCTGCTTCATTGATGATTTGAGATTTCCAGAGCACTGAGGGACTGGGCAGGCTCAGCGCAGAGGATATTCCTGCATGGGGCTCACAGAAAGGGCAGCCTTCGGTGTAATGAGCTGAGAAACAAAAGGGGTTCCTAGTTTGTTTTAAAGAGCAGAAGGCAAAACAAGCCGACGGAACACCGTAGTTCAAACTTTCCTCTGCATGGAGTGAGTAGTTCTGCAGCTGGGGGGTAAATGAAATAACTGTTGGAGCAGAACCCTTACTGGAGCAATGCAACAATGATGCTGTGCTATGGGGAGGGAATTGCAAAACCCAGGAGACCAGATGCAGAAGAGTGTCTAAGTATGTACATTCTCATGGAAAACATTGCAAAGCTGTTCAGTAGGTGCTTAGGTTCTTAGAAATCAGTAAAAACATAGGAAGTGACATTTGTATAACAGGAAGAACAGGATTTTGATGCAGGGAGAATCACCTTGTGACAGATGTCTAGAAAACCCGCCTCTCCAATGCATGTTTCTTGCTGAGTGAATGTTGATGCTGCACTCGTGCCGTTTCCCTCACACGGCTTCCAGCAGTGGGCTGGACTTACTCTCCTTGTCCTTATGGGAAAGCGAGGTCATTGTTTCCTGTGGGATTGCAATAAATTCCTAAAAATAAGCAGCAGCCCCAGCTGAAAAATTTGGACTGTGTCTGGGTCCATCTGCACCGAGAACTTGTGAGGGGAGCCCTAGGTCTTACATCAGTGATCAGAGGGCCCTCAGAGACTTGCTCGGCATGCAGAGCCACCCAGAAACAAAAGCACCGACCGCAGATGCGTTACCTGTAGTCCAGGGCACAGAAAGGGATGACTTAAACTACAGCTTAATTCAGTCCTCAGCTTTCCCTGGTCAGGCCACCATCCTGGACGTGAAAGCATGTGGTACCTGCAAGACCCTGGGCAAATGTCCTGCACAAAGTGCAAAAAAGAGCAAAGGGTGTCAGACTGAAGAGTTAGGGTGGAAGTTGTGAAGACGAAGGGTCTAGAGGGGGTCAGTGGGTGGAGTGGCTCACACCACAGCAGCGTGTCACACAGCAAACACGTTGAAGCATAATGTTGTGTTAGAGTCACACCTCTCTGGCCACCTGGCCCTGGCCTTACCCATGTGTAAGTCCTTAATAAGTGCAGGGCCCTGCTTCCTGATCCACTTCTGTTAGTACACATGCAAATTCCAAACGCGTAAGCCCTACCTTGGAAGAGCTGTGGAGACACAGAGGTGCATGGCAGGACAGCCACCCCGGGTGTAACTCCAGTGGCCTTGTGCTGCTTCACTCAAGGCTGTTGTGTGCCTGGTGTCCCGCTGGAGCCCGCAAGGACCCTCCTGGGTGTGCCACCCCTCGCCCAGGGCAAGCGGGTGTGCAGGGCTCAGTCTCTTTCAAAGAGGAGTGCGGGACTGTACCAGTAACAAAGAACCCCTCCCTGGATGTCCCCACAAGCACCTGACCTTGGTAAATCACGGCCTGTGTCCCACCCTGTCCCACCGGCAGTTTACAGACCATGGGGGGCACAGGGGCCATTTATTTCAGCCTTGGCACCGATGATTGTTCGTCAGCTGTCAGGCACTTGCAGCACACGCAGCCATTAGCAGGTTCATGAGGAACTGTAAAACCCATTAAGCATTGCTGGCACACAGGAATCCTGGTTTTAACTTAAGGCTGCGTTATTAGAACTTTATCGAGGAGTACAGAAGGAATGGAGCAGTTGCTTGGAGTGCACAAATCCATTGAAAACATCCCCAAAGCTGTAATTATTTGTTCATAATTGGACACTGAGGAGCAAATTCTGCCACACAAACCTCCAGTGAGTTCACTGAAAGTCACGAAATCTGTTTCGTTATAGATAGCCAAGATGAATGAATGGCAGTACGGGGAAGGTTAGGTATTACCGATTAACCATGAACTTCACAAAGCACATGAGCGAAGTCTATCATCCCGGCAAGTTCCCTGCGTCCTCTCTTATTTTGAATTAGGTGTGTATTTTAGAGATGAGGAAATTCAGCTTTAAGAGAATTGTCTGATTTCACACCGTGCTGTTCCACAATGTCATGAATAGAATACTCCTCCTGAAACAAAGAACAGAAACCAGGAGATATCATTTCAAATTCCCCTGCTTTAAACACTAGAGCACATTCCCTTTCCAGACCTGAGAATAAACCAGCCGTGTGGACTCCCAGGTCACCCCACACACACCTACACGTTGCCATGCTGCTACTTGCTCGGTGATCCTCCTTTCTGCAGACAGCAGCACAGGCACTGGTAGCCCAGCAGTAAATCTAAGCTAGCAGGTTTCTGTTGATGGCTGCAGAGCTTGAGAACAAAATTGTAACCTCTCCGCACATACTATTGCAGTATGGAATAGTGCACACATACTATTGCAGCCATGGAAAAGTTAACCTAAACATTAGCTCTTTTTCCTGGAACTAACAGCTCCAAAGCCAAAAGCCCGTCGGCTCGCAGGACTACTGCAAAGCCGATTGCTCGTTACAGTAAAAACAAAGCGCAGAGCTGGCTCTCGAACTGCTGGACCTCCGTTTCTGAAGCAGGGAGTAGCCAGCTCATAAAGGGGAGCATCCCAGTCCTACCTCAATCCAGGGCAAAATTTCCCCTGGACAGAATTGCAAGGTCACGCCTTTAACACTGACGGTCAGGGCTCTGCCTCAGGAGCCAAGGCAAATCTAGCAAACAGGGATTGCAGGGATGGGAATTACGTCTCACTGCATACTGGTGGGACAGTATTCATCAGACAGTAACTCCTGTTTCCTCGAGCCACTAGCACTTCCCTGCACAGGATGATTTTCCCAAGTCATATAATGTGAAAACAGCCCTTGAGTTGTGTCTTCTCCTTTGCACATCATGGAAGATCCTGCCCTGAAGCATGTTGTGTCTGCTCACCCGAAGACAAATCGTGCCCAGAGAGACCCTTCCCAGATCACTGATTTCTGCAGGCTGCAAGATCCTGCAGGCGCTTTCTTCCTCTCCAGAGGGATGTTTACCACTGCCCTTGATTAGTTGTTCCAGTTATCGCTGCCAAAAGAATGCTTCATTTTTCATTTGAATTTTTCTCTCTTCTCCTTATCCCCAGTAGGCTTTGTTATTCAACCTCCAGATGAAAGATTACAGTCCTGTGTGAGGCAGTGTCTTTGGTGTGTCACTCAGCATTGCTCCAAGACTAGCTACCTCTTTCCAGAAAGACAATGGGAAGAATGACCAGATCTTCCTGGAAATGACACACATCCCACGGCCTAAATAAGCCAAAACTAGCTCCTGCAAAAGTAATCAGGCCTGTTTGCTGACATACAAATGCCCACTCATCACTGAAAGAGCCACGCTCCCTAACTCTGGCACGAGCCAAAGATTGAGGCTATTAAGCTCATTCCCACGCTTGAATTTGGCAAGGTAGAAGCCTGTATCATCTTGTTTCACTTTTTGGAAGAGTTTGCTCTGAACGTTTTCTTTTCAGTAGGTTCTCCGGCTGGTTCGGTCCTGCCTAATGCACTTACAGTTATCGAGACCCGGAAGCTGGCAGAGCAGTGGGTATTATCAGGGTTGTGGTAGGTCTGAAGAGCCAGGCACGGACAAGAAGTTATGAGTAGGCTTATGAGTAAGATTTTCACTGGCGGCTGGATTGGCAGAACCACTCTGTACCATGGGGCCCTCGGATGCACAGCGCTATAGACATAGGTATATGTGAGCTTTAGTCATAAGCCAACATGACTGAGCTGATACGCTAACTAAGCTCTCATTTATTTCAAATTTCATGAAAGATCTGCAGAAGTTGCATGACTTCATGGTGTTTAAAGTCGTTTTCTCTGTCCTTCAATGTTTACTGCTTTTGGGTTGCCTGAACAGAACAGAATCCGATAAATACAAATACAGACCATCGCTTTAACAGCTGAATAGACCAAACCATATCAAAGCATCAGATAAAGCAAGGCGTTATTTCTGCTTCTTTTTTTCCTTCTGAATTTGGGCGGGATGCTTGTCTGCAGTGTAGGAAACTGCCTCTGATTGGAGCTCAGCGGCTAGGTGTAATATCACTCGTCACTAGTTCGATAACGTGTTTTATCATTTTCATATGGGGTAAATCCCACCTCCTTACTGGTGGAAGGAAACACCAGTTTTGTACCACTCTATTCCTGGGAGTTGGAAAGTCAAATCTAGCATGGCATGTAGTGCTGAGACCCAAGAGAAAATTCTGGATCTTACTCCAAACTTCATCACGCTGCAGTATTTTCACAAGGTCTTTTAAGGTAAACTCTAACAGTCCGTAATTTTCTGTGCTGCCTCTGCAATAAGAAACTAGGTTATTAGAACCCCGTTGGAGTGATGATTTTATCAATGGAAGTCTTCCTCTTAATTTGGGGAGAAAATAGGTCAAACCTCCAATTTATTATTTATTGAGTGGCCAAGGTGGCAGGAATGCCTTGGGCATGTCGGTTTTATGAGCAACGCTGAGTTCTAGGCTCTGTATTTAGGAAAGAGACACAGATGGGAATGGTTTTGCTGCGGTGATGTTTTATCACGAAATGAGACAGTTTTAATAGTTGCTTGGTGACTAACAGATACAGAGGTAACAGTACAGTTAGCAGGCTTGCTGCAGGAGGCAGCGTTTCCTGGCATTACCGGGCATGCTCAGCACAGACCGAGCTCAGTGGGAGAGGCTGGCTTACAAAGCCCAGAAGCTAGTTAACAGTTTCCTAAAACTGTCTCCAGGCACCCTTGTGTGATTTAACAGGCAGCACACCGCCAGCTCAGGTCGTGCAAGCAGGGATATTTCAAACTCGCAGAATCCTACCACGGAGCAGAAGCCACCTGGGATGTTGGGATTATCTCGGCAGGGGTTTGGAGCAGCAACACCCCTGGGAACCCAAAAGCTCCCCAACCAATGCTGTTCCAACTGATACAGTGTTGGTGGGAAGCAGATACTGGTTATTCTCACCCCGGTCTTCTCCCAGTATCACCTTTGCCTGGGCACAAAGGGGTGCAGTTTTGGAGAGAGGTTTGTAAAGCACCCTATGCAAAGGCTGCTTCCCAAAGAGAGGATCCACACCACCTTGGCTATAGGCAATTTTTCTCTGTAGCTACAGGAGAGGCAGCGTGAGCTGTCTGTGCCGTTTGGCTCTCGCAGGCTGCGGACAGGCAAACTGCCAGTTTACCGCCTTCCTCTTCCCGTGGGGCTCAGAGCTGCGATCAGATCCACTGTGAGGCTTCGCTCTCTCTTTCTTCTCCTCTCCCCACTCATCACCCTCACAGATGTTTGGGGAAGTTTCATGCCTGGACTGAGTTCAAATCAAGCACCCAGGATCCTTGGTAGGGAGGGTTTGGCTCGGAGAATTTAGCATTGGTTTCTCTCATCCATGTATGTGCTTTGCTTTTAAAACAGTTTAGTAAATCATCTCTTAGCAGAGACTAGTGGTAACTCTCGCGGATATTTAATGTTTGCCTGCTATTCATTTGGCCAGTATCTCCTACAAGTTTTTGTGCATGCTTGATTCAGAATCAGGTATCAAATCACAGGTTAATTTGAACATTCCTTTTTTCACTCTCTTTCTTTTCCTTTTTCTCCTTCTTTCTCTTTCTCTTATCTTTATTTCTGTATTTCTTTTTATTTCTCTCACCTCTTTCTCGTAACAACAGGGTAAACCAGGATATTGTTTATGGAAAGTTTGAGTTACTAATGACCCATACAAAACAACATTAAGGATCATATTTTTTCCAGTGCCTCTGTTAAAACCCAGGAGCTCAGAAGCCAGTCGCAGTGTTTTATGATTTTGAAACGTTGATATTTTTCCAGGTATTAATTCCAGCTTGATAGGAAACCAAGAGAAACAGAAACATTTTTAATCTTCACTTCAGAAAAATGTGCTCCATCTTTCTCTGTTCAAGAGATGTCTTTTCCAAACCGTGGAGGGCATGCCCCTGCTCTGGGACCAACTTCCCTTTCCTGAATTACCTTTCTGCTGTGCAGTGTGTGAGCCTCACCCTGGACAGCTGGAACCCCAGAGAGCAGGGCTGAAATGAAACAAAGAGAAGTGCTTGCTCCTAGTTTGAGTCCTGCTGTGGTGGGGGGCGGAGACCTAGCTGGTTAGAGAAAAAAGAAAGAATGCAGTGTCCCAAGACAACGGTCCATCCTCCCCACAGCTGGATCCAGCGTGCCAAGCCCCAGTCAATGTCTCTGTGCAGGTGGAGTTCTGGGCAGGTCATTGCACGCTGCGCTCTAGGTGACAGTCCATCTCCCAGTTGGCTTCCAGACTCAGATAAAAGCAGAAGGAGAGGCAGCAGGAGGTGGGAAGTGGCTTGGAGAAGGCTGTGGAGTTCCTAGGAAATGCCACAGCTCAGCTGAGGCATCTGCTGCTCTTTGCACCTCTGCTTGCCAGATCCTTCTCCGAGACCCAAATGCTCCCGCTCGCTCTCTTGAACACTCAGCAACCACCACCCTGTGCTACGACCTCTAGCCTAATGCCCTCCTCACCCCACATCCTACCCTTCTCCTTCAACCCTGGCAGTGCTCTTCAATCAACCAGATGCGTAAAACAAAAGGAAAAGCTTGGATCAAGCGTGCAACCCTGAGGCACTCCGCATGCAAGGAGCTCGCAGGGCGAGGCCCGTGGTCAGAGGAGAGGAGCCTCCCTCCGCTGAGTGCTTTGTTGTCCTGAAGGCGGAGCTGCCTGCCTTCATCCCTAAGACAATTAGCTGTTGAAGGTGAAGGAGCAAGGCCACTCCAAGCAGAATTCATTATGCATATGCCTGTGAGCAGTACTCTTAAAAAAAACAGCATAAAATGCGAGAATGAATTGCCCTCACTGATTTTGCTGATTCCACTAAATTTCAGACCTAATAATGTCTCCATCTTGCTTCAATTGTCTCTTCTGAAGCACAGCTGTGACTCTCCCCCCCGAAGCGTTGTGGCTGCAGAAAGGGAAATAAAACCTAGCCAAGGCGTTCAACGCAGCAGCATTTTAATGTACAGCCCGTTCCCTACGTTCATACATTCTGTGTCTCCAAGTACCGTCTCCCTCTTATTCTCAAAGCTGTGGTATAATCTGGTTCAGGAGGGTTTCTTTCTCCTGGGATGAAAGGTAACTTCTGTTTAAGGATGAAAAGTAGTATTTAGTGGAAAGGGGTTCACTTGCTGCCTCCTGGGGGACCTGCCACCACCTTCCACCTCCACCCCATCCAAATTTGGACACCCAAATGAGGGGATAAACCCTGGTGTATAGCTGAGAGGGGCTGCCGTCGAGACCTTCCTAAAGCCAGAGCCATGTGAAGGTCCTGTGAAGGTTTCCACTGGTTGCAGAGGGATCCACACTCCTCTTACCTGTAGTACTTCAGACACTCGCTCTGGGTTTGGAGCCAGAGCCCAAGGCTGAACAAGGCATTTGGGCCCATTTATTCAGAGGGGCTGTTACTGCTCTGCATCAGCTTCTGTTATCTGTGAGAGGAACTGAGCTGCGCTGGCAGTGGAGAGCCCTCTAAAAGCTTGAATGGACGGGTGGTTAGCCAGCCAACTTGATCTTCATCCAGACAGTTTTCCAGATAAAACAGCACTGAACCATGCAGTAGGTTGATGATGCTGATGTTTTATTTTTCTGTTGCAATTGCATGGTACAAAGCACAGCTGTGAATCAGGGCCCCCTTCTGGTAAGTGCAGGTGGGAAAACACATCTCTTGCCACACATTTCAGAGAAAGCTGGGTCTCCCGGAGCTCTAGGATTACTTGTTTATGGTCCGTTCTGGTTAGCACAACCTCTGCACTTTTGTGTCTGTTGTCATATTACTGGATACAAGATGAGAGCCCTGTTTAACATCCAGCCTTTTGGTTAAAGTAGCTCTCTTCCTCCTGGGTCTGCTTTGCGTTTGTGCACAGGGCACTAGTAAAACATTTTCTGCCTCTTGTGTGATGGCATAATCATTTGTTTCCTGGATATCTCCTTGTCATTCAGTCTGACAATCCTCCTCCCCTAGGAGATGTTGGCTTCTCCATCTCCTCTGGGGCAGTGTAGCTGCCAAAGTCCATCTCAGTCCATCTGGACTGAAAACTCCTATCTGGCATTCTCCCTCCCCCCATCTGCATGGGTGAGAGAAATGTCAAGCAAAGAAACACAAGAATTTCCTTGGTCTGTCAGTTCACATGGAAGGAGAAGAAAGCCAGAACTGTATCTGCCCTTCACATATGCTGGATGCCCTGCAGAATTACCCATTGCACAGTAGTAGAAAGTGTTGCCAAGCGGGTCACTGTCAATTTGCTGCAGAGCAGCTACCCAGGCAGCAGGGGAAATAGGAGGAGATAAGGAATGGCACGCTTGAGCTAAGAAAAAGACATACTCTGTCCTCCTTTGAGGGGAATAAGGTTTGAATTCTGAAGTTCGACCAGCGTAATGCGCAAGGGAATGGGGAGGAGGTATCTGATGAGTACAGCTACATGCTGTGCTAGCTCTGGGTCAAGTCTGGCTCTCCTGTCTGCACTCCTGTGCTGTGTTTTCTGGTCTGCATCTGAGCTCAGACTCCAGTCCAACTCCTTGTTCAAACCAGACAGCGTGTCCGGTAAGTCCATGTTAAAGCGTAGTTGTCAAGGGCAGTGGAGACAATCATGTTTGAAAAGAGCGCGCTCTAATGTCAAAGGAATCCTATTACTGGAGAAAAAGAGTTGCCATTAGTCATGGATATGAACAGCAGTTTATGGACAGAGGCTTACTAGGTCACAGCTGACTACAAAAACTAGCGGGAGCACAGTGCAGCTATATGCTGGAGTGAATTGCGAGCACCATTTGTAGGAGAATGGCGCTGCTGACCTGCCCAAGCCAGTTGTCATCCATAAGTCAAATCTTTACCAGTGCTCAGGATGTTCTCTCTTACCCTGTTGGACCGTACCTTGGGCATTGCTGTGAGGACTGGGTGGCGTTTAGCCCTCAAGCCCTGCCCCAGCCCCTAATTCAAAGATGTCGGAGCCTCACTGCATCCTCTTGAATGCTTGTAGGGCGGTGCTCAGTTCCATTTGGATCAGCAGCACCATAACCTCACCCCTGGAGCATCCAGAGTATCGCTCCACACAAAAACAATTGCAACTTTTTGTTCTCTGGCTGGGATTCCAGGACTGCTGCTTTTTGTTCGGGTTTATTTTATTCTCAACATAAATAAAGAAAACAAAACTAGTGCAAGTAATAGTCTGAAATGACTGAAGTTGCATTGCAGGAGACATGGAACCAGAACAAGGAAAACATTCTCATGGGGGTTTTTTCTGAGTCGAATTGGTTAATCTTGGGTTCAGACTTTCACTCGCTCAGCAGGCCTGTCCTACAATATTTGCTTAAAATCACAGCAAAGTGCATTAAAAGGACATTAAAGCAGACACACCAGCCCAGAGAGCAAACAGAACCAGGGACGCTCACAGATGAGATGGCCCTGTGCTTATTTCAGGCCTTCCCCTGCCCATCAGACAGTGCCCCCTTTCTGGCCAGCACCAGTGGCGCTGGGATGCTGTGGAGGGAGCATAGTGTTTCTGCTCGGAGACATTGCCCCCTCTGGCACTTCATTTTGTACTGGCATCTTGACCCGTGCAGGGGGTGGAGAACGTGTCCCCGCTGCACAGACGCTAACGGTAGCGCAGCGTACGGAGCAGCACTCAGGCCTCTCCTCCCTTTTCCCCTCTATGTTGCCGTGCTGCAAGGACAAGCCTTAACTGCGAGAGTGTTAATCCTCAAGGAGGGGCGTGACCACGGGTGTATTCACGGCCCTTACGTGGGTCTCAGCTCTGCCCGGAGCCTGGTTCCTCGAGGAGAGCCTGAGTCGAAGCCAGAGGTTCCTCCTGCTGACAGACGGCCAGGCCGAGCCATGCCGAGAGGGTTCGGCTGCCACCACGCTCAGAGCAGCCCTGAGGTGATGCTCTCGTCTTGACCTTGATGTCGTCCAAGGCGCTGTGAAATCTTTGTTTTCCTTAAACGACCTTTGCTTGCACAAGACAGAGTGCTCTCAGCTGTGGGCTGCTCTGCATACCTCATCACTTCAGCAAGGGATCCACTGTCCTCTGCCGAACGGCCAAGGCTCAGACAGATGTTTCTTCATGTCCACAGAGCGTGATGCTGTAATTGGCAGAGCTCTTGGAGAGGAGCTGTCTGCATCTCTTTGTGTCAGCCCCTTCCACGCCAGCTCCTCTCACCCCCATCAAATCCTTCTGCAGCACCCTTCTGCCTTTCTACCAGCATCTCCCTTACCTCACTTTGGGTCCCTCTTCGGCGGAGCGTTTGTCCTTAGGCTGGCTACAGCAGGGAGAAGCTACAGAGCCGTGCAGAGGATTAAAATGGCTGATGCTGTTACCCCAACAGATCTACTCCAGCCTGCATGGGCTCAACGTTCCCTCTGGCATTTTTTCACCAGGAAAAACATTTACTTTGGGAGGGGAAAGAGGAAAACAGAAAATAAGCTTAGGCTCACAAATCCAAAAACAAAGTATGGACTCAAATCCTCTAGTGCCTTTTTGGATGATTTAATATCTAAAAGAATGAATCCATAATACAATAGTGCTGATTCTGACATTTGAGTATTTACAGTGAGATCTTTCGCAGGTGGAACTTAGGAGAAAAAAAAAAAAAGAACAGCTCAGAGGGCAAAGGTTTTGTTTAAAAATGTACAACAAACTGTAGCTTAGCACCGAAGAGCGAGAAAAGACATTTATTGGCTTCTCAGGAGCACTCAGATATCAAGACAGCTTTATGACAAATGGATGTATTTCAGGAAAAATTCTGAGCAAGCAACTGTCTTAGTTTAACAAATCTTCCCTTCTGCCTGGCTGGTAAGTGATTGGAGATAGGACACAAACGCCAGTTATTGGAAGGAGAGAGAGGCTCCAAAGGTGCAAAGTCCAGATTTCATGCTGTTGAAGTTTAAGGCTGAGGTCTGGGTAGAGGCATCTGTAGGGGCAGGGACCCCAGGTCCTGCACTGACTCAGACGCCAGCTCGGAAGAATAGGAACGGCTCCTGCGGCGTCAGGGTGACTTGAGGCGTTTGAGGCTCTGCTGTAAGGATCGCGGAGTCAGTCGGAGAGGATTTCCTCCTCCTTCACTACAAAAGCTGCTGGTAGGGTTTAACCTCTTGGTTGCTTGGCACAGCACTTGTCTCTGAGAAAGAGAGGGAACAAAGCGGTGTGCCCAGGAATCATTAAACTGGCGTCAGATTTGCAGACAGGCGGAGGGTTGTGACGCTGTGATGCCATTGCCTCGATCGGTAACTTGCTTTTCCACTTTGGTCTCTTCTCTTTTAGGGCCGTTGCATCAACTTCACCAGAGTGAAGAACACAGACGCCCCACCCAAGTACCCGCTGAACAACGCATACCCTCCGTCATCTCCACCCCCAGCACCCATCTACAACCCCCCGCCCCCGGCTCCGATCTATACCCCCCCTCCACCCAGCTCATCCACACCCCACACCCCATCGCCCTCCTCCACGCTCCCACCACTCCCCCCACCACCCCA
>NW_020799128.1:181737-237064 GCF_003259725.1 Athene cunicularia | reverse complement strand
CCAAGCCCCACCACCCAACCGGGCCCCCCCTCCATCTCGGCCCCCACCTCGCCCAACAGTTTAGGGGGTCGGCCTTGCTCCCGTCTCTTCCACAAGCGTTCGAGAGGCTTTTTCAGCAGTACTGTATCACATCATCTTCCGGGGGCAGGGGGGGCGGGCGGGTGGGGGCTAGAGGAAGCCGGACCGTTTTTGAAATGGTTGACAACAGAACGCACGACTTTGTAGTCGTCTTTCTCCTTTAGTTTTCTTTTAAAAATCCCTTGTGCATCAGTGCCACCAAACTATCGAAGCAAGAAAATCCAAGAGACTGCAAGAACAAGGCAAATAACTTGAGCTCCATTTCAGCAAGGCTCTCCCCTCTCTTTGTCCCCGACACTTCCCCGTGCCTTACCATGGTGATTCCAGGACAAATTTTTGCAAAAAATGAATGAATAACTAGAGTAAACTCTCCGGAAGGGCACTTCTCCCCAGGGAAGGACGGCAAAAGGCCAAGTGCAGACATCCCAGCCAGCTACCTGGAGACAACTGCACAAACTTCACAGTACGAGACTCAAGAAAGCTGATCACGTCTCGCTCCCATGCTGGCTGCCAAGCAAACAATGACAACAGCAGGTCTGCAAGTACAGAAACCTTGTAAATCTGAAAAGAATTGATGACAGGCAGCTGTTCCCATGGACCATGAACTGGAGAAGGGAAGGTATTGTCATCTTGGAGGGTCCAGAAAGGAGAAGGGGTAGGTCTCTGGGGTCTGGATTTGCGTATGTTGGTATGCGGAAGTGCAGGTGAATGAAAATGGAGTGCCACTAGGAAAACGAATTACACTGAAAAATAAACCAGTCAGTACGTCACAAGGCTTTGACCCCATCCCCTGCGGACAAGGACTAACTGACGACAGGGCAGCCTTCAGCGCTCCCAGTGGGGCAGAGGAGTTCATAAAAATTGAGCAAAGGAATCTGGGGAGGTATGGTTGACAGAAGAGTCTTTGCATTCAGTTTAGACTAATTATGTCCGTCTAGTTAATAGCTCTGCAGTTCAGCAGTGTAATGTAATGCTGGTTTCCATTTTAAAAGGAAAGTTTCTGAATATAAACAAGAGGTTAGGTGTATCCGTTTCTCTAAATCCAGTCTGCTTGGGCTCCTTGTTATTGTCAGTTTGAAATGGTTACCACTGATGCGTTTCTGTTTTTCCTGTAAATTGCATTCTTTCACCCTAGAAATGTTTCCACATGGATTTTTAATTTTTGTTTTCCTTTCCTGAATAAGTAGCAGATGCCTTCCAAACTCGTAGTGAAGAAGAGCCAGTGTGCTTACTCACTCTTGTCAACTCTCAACAACATCCCTTCTATTAGCAGTTGTTGACTAAGGCAAAAATCGACACACCGGACATGCAAGATGGGAATCCGTCTTCCAAGAGATGCACTGGCTGCATTTCGCCACGCTTTCACCTCGCCTTCACGGGACCCCACCGTGTGCCACAATACTGTGTGTGCACATCTTTTATCCTACAGCAAACCTTCTGAGCACCTGCCTTTGCAACACAGGGCTAGAAATAGGTGAGATCACTCAGCACTTCAGTCAAACCTCCGGCTCTCTAATTCACTGTCAGGATCGGTTCTCACAAAATTACCCTCTCTCTGGAAATTGCGAAGTCGTAAGAGGTAAACCGTCTTTGTAGCTGCAGTTCTATGAATATCTAAGGGTCTCATAATCATATAATTTTTTACCAGATAAAGAAATGCTTTGCCAAGTACTTCAGTGCTGTTGGAAATATTAATTCTAGCTTTTCTAGAAAAAAAAAAAAGAAAAAAGGAAAAAGAAAAAAAAATGCTCAAGGAGGAAAGGGAATAGACAAAAAAAACACCTCAGTGGAGACTTGACCTGGGACCTTTGTGAATGAACCCTTACCATGAGACTCAGAGTCAGCCTGTCACTCCCCAGCTTTACCCACCACTGGGTCACCTGTGAGGTATCAGTCACGATGGCTCCGAGGACTCAATCTACAGCCAAAGCTGGCTGTTCAGCAGAGAGGCTGATGAATTCACCCACAACACGGTTCTGTCTGCAGGCAGCACAGAGCAGTCCCCAGTTAGGAGCAAAACCAACAGTTTTGCTACTCGCAATGTCAGACTGTATCAGCTACAGGCCATGGTTAGTGCAACACTAAGACTTTGTGATTGGCAGGTGGGAGAGGGAACCTTTTAACACCCTGACACAAGTTTGGTTGGACTCCCTCTTGTGATGGATGGGATCTAGGTAAAGAGCCGTTTGATTTGGTTTCATGATGAAAGCTGTAAAAAACGGGAATAGTGTAATAGAGGGTCAGTAGATATTTCTCTTAACAGATCCTCAGTACTTAAAAAAAGTTCGGAAAGGAAATTGATGTTCAACAATACGGCATTAAGAATTTTTTTTTTTTTTTAAAGTGTCAATTAACCAAAAAAAAAAAAAAAAAAAAAAAAAAAAGCAGTGTATGCTCCATGACTAAAGCTAACTTCCTGCAGATGTACATTCTCCTCAAACTGAGGGAAAAAACCCTATGGTATTAAAGAGGCAAAATAAAACCTAGATCAGGCTAGAAAAATAGTAATTTTAAAATACCCCCTATGTAATCATCCAGTTTATGAATAGAAAACAAACTCCAAATTTTTTGTTGTACATATTGTTACTGCATGCTTACCATATGTTAGATGGAAGCATTTCCTATCCATTGTGGATAAAAGAACATTTTTCAAGTTGTAGTAAATTATTATAAAGCCAATGACATTTCATGGCATGTTATCGTATCAAGCTGTGCTTGTTGTATTTTTTTTCTTTATGGTTGTATTGCTTTTTTATAAATGTACAAATAGTTCCTGTAGTGACGACTACCTATTTTACATAGCATTAAGTGAAGCTCCCGGCTGTACGCTCCCTTGGTCCGTTGGCAAAGAGGTTTGCACGTCGATCCAGGGTGGGGTACAGCCAGAGCACAGTGGGTCGAGACAAACAAAATGGGTGCGGGGTGGCTGGACGCCGAAGCAGAGCACCCATGCTGCTGCCAGTGAATTGGTTTGGGTTTGCTAACGCTCTCAGAAAAATTAGAGCACGTTTGGTGACGGACTTTGTACCTGGTCTTGTATTTAGGATCAACCTAAATGTGGCTGCTAAACTGGCTTCCCGGAATACCACACATGCTTTTAAAAAAATCAGACTCCTTTTATGCCCCTCCCTAAAGATGAACTTAGGAACTTTCACATAAGGCAGTCAAGAACGAAAATTTGGTCCTGAATTTGTAACAGCTTCCACTGACAATTAATGCTACGTAAATGAGGTTGAATTAGCTGGTGTACCATGTCCTGGTATATGGTAGCCTATGTATTCTCTGTCTATAAAACTTTCCTAGAAACTCACTACGCAGGCTATCAGCCCACACTAGCCAATTTTTAAGTAAACGTTCTCACAGATCAGCGGGAGTTGAGTGGCACTACACCTGCTCTGCAATTTCAGAAGACTTCAGCAGGCCTCGCTGTTCACCGGCTGCACATGCTCCTACACGGGCTGGTCTAAGCAGTAAACAGATGTCTGATGGCATTAGACAGGTTTCAATCGCTCTAATAGGTTCAATTACTCCCATTGTTTTTCATTCATGCAAAACTTTCTGTCAGTGTGTCTTGCAGCCTCAAAGGACTAAGCAGCTGCATTCGATAAAGATTCGGATTTTTTTTTTTTTAATTGCTGAAATGTTACAAATTTTTGCCGGCTGTATTTTGAAGCATTCGCCCACATGAACTTTGAAGTCATCCAAATTCTCTCTCTACTCCTTGGTGTGTGAAGGCATCTTCTGTCGCTGTTTATTTTGGGGAGGGGGGGGAATGTCTGGCTTCTGCGAGCTCTGGCAAGATGTGAGGGTGCCCAGTCAGTAACATTGCCTTATATGTGGTGCTGATGCAGCAAAGGAAAAGAAACAAGCCTTCTGTTTTGATGTTGAATTGCATTTTATCAGTTCAGCCAGTGCTGTGCAATGATGTTTTACTCCCTCTGTTTGTTGCATGTGTCATTTGTTAAATTCAGTCATTACTCTTGCTGACCTTGATGTTATTATTAAAGAACTACACACGTTTGTGTTGGGCTCCGTAAGATTCATTGACTCGGCAAAGCGAATGAAGCGGGAGGCAGGAGAATCGTGGTCCAGTTTTCTCACAAAACCGACTTTCCGTCATCCTGGAGAACTCAGACATGGGGATTTTCTTCCCGACAGCCCAGAGCAATTCTGCCTGACAAAAGCTATTTTCATTCAGACATGACACGGCCTGACCTGCTGCTCCTGCCCGATACCCGGAGTTTCTCCTTCCGAACACAGGATCACTTCTCATTCCGCACAGCTCACTCGGCAACCCCTAACAAAGCATAATGACTGCTAGAAATAACTAAGCATGTTTCCTCTCACATCTGCTGATAGTCCTTCTTTCCTCCTCTCTGCTTAACTATCACTAACTCATCTGGGTTTTGATACGGCTGGAATATTTTATTCCACAAAGATTAACAGAGCATGAAGAAGTTCAGCTCAACAGCCTGCCCTCCTTCAGCAGAGCATGTAAGCCCAGGCTTTTTAGTTTCCCCGAATATGTGAACTATCAGTTTCCCCAGCACATCAAACCTTGCAAGTCGAGGTTCAGTCTGGATTTTTGTTGCTGCCTTTTGTTTAAACTAAACTCGTATCTAGTAAATGCAAAGAGAGAAGCCACGGTACTCAGCAGGTTCTACTCTCGCTCGGGAAAAAAAGTGCTTTTTAAATGGAGACTATCAAAGAAAATCGTAGTTGCTTTTCTCAGACAGGGACAGGTGAAAAACAAATACAAGGAAAGTTAAACCTCACCATAACCCAAATTCAGACGAGATAATGCAAACCCACGGAGAATCGATGGCAGCTCTGGGTCCTCCAGGGCATGCATTTGCACAGAAGAGGCTGCACAGCTTTGCATAAATCCCATCACTAGACAGAAAAACACTGTGGTGAGACCCAGGCGGGCCCGTGGATCCTTTCAGCAAGCGCCAGCGCCTCGGGAAGCTCTCGGCTCCCTGGGCCTGTGCCCTGCTCAGGGAGCTGCCCCGTGCTACCAGCACAGCAGACTGCACCACCGTACGTGTGCTGAGACAAAAATTCCTCAGACAGAACGGTTTTTTGGAGAAAAGTTGTTTCAAAGCAAGGACATGAGCACATGAGACTGCTAAGCAGCCCTGAGCATGTGGCCACCCCCAATCTTGGGCTAGCCACTAATGAGCCACCAGTCTCCCTTTACGAGCCCCACCTGGGAGCAGGTCTGGGCGCCAGAGCCTGGGCTGCTAGGGAGGGAGGAGGAGAAGGGCAAGGGCAAGGGCAAGGGCAAGGGGTGGCTTTATGGCTGCATGAGGTGATTCTGGAGGGGTTGGTGACAGAGTTCCTCGGGACCTGGCTTGTCCACAGAGCAGGAAAGTAAAGGAGACCAGGGTGGTGCTTGCGGCAGCTGGAAGGAGCCAAAATAATGAGTTCTGAGTGGACTGCTGCCAGCAATTTCTTTTATTTTTGTGTGGAGGCTACAAGGGAGAGAGGCTGCTTTCTCCTGGGCTTTGCACCTCTGGCTGGAGGCTGTGCTGGGACAGGAGGTGCGCAGCCACCCCTGCCCTGGCCCGCAGCTACATGCGTGGGGCGCAGAGAGCAGCCCCCTCCCTGAGCTGGGTTGTCTCTATGCAGGCTCTGCTCGAGGGCTCTCCTCACAGGTGAAGCCTGCCTGTTCCTCCCAAGGCTCATCTGGCTTTGGGCAGCTGAGGAGTTCCTTGCTTGGCATGGAAAGCAATTACTGGTTTTTCTAATTCTGGCAGAGAAAGTCCCTTCTGAGTCATAGATAAGGCTTTTTTATGGGGGCTGATGGAAACACCAGTCCAACTGAAAGAATAGTAGGATCCTCTTTTTGTTGCTGGTGTTGCTGGAGAGCGTAAGGCACTTTTTTTGAAGAAACAGCTATAAAATAACTTGTAAAAATAACATCGGCTACAGAATAAATCATGTTGGATGCAGACAGTGGCTGAAAGTCCATAGCACGTTGCCAGAACAAACTTCTTAAGATTACTTAAATATCTTTTAATATTTAAATGCTTTCAAACGTCCTTCCTGCTTAGTAAGGGAAGGTAAAATGTCTTCAAGAGGTCCAGAGCCTCAGAGAAGGTGTTTCCTCGTGCCACTAGGTCAGTGTAGACGTTGGCCAAGGTACCGTGTCCCTGACGGTGAAGGCTGTCCCCTCCGCTGAGATTTCCCGGCTGACGCTGGCCGTGGCCTGGAGCTGTAGTCTGTGCCGTGCTGCCTGCAGCCGCGACCTCGTAGGGTCTCATGAGCTCCCCATGCTGCAGCCTGAACGGGAATTTTTCTGGTTCTTCACAGACATTAAATTGTGGGGCCTTTTCCAGAGCTGGAGGAATTAATAGGGATGGAGAAACTATAGTATGCAAAGATACCACAGGGAGTGGAAAACTCAGCAGATGAGGTAACTTTTACTTGCAAGAAAGCGGGGGATTTCTATATTCCACTTTCCATTCCCATTTAAAATCCTTCCTGGCACATCCCTGAGGCCTGCTGCTGTGTGCCTCTGGGTGTGTGTGTCTTTAGCTGCTTCTAGAAGATGCTTAGTGCTTCTTTCTTCTTGCATGTGAGATCTTGTGGTCTCTTGGTACATCCAGGGCTCGCTAGGAGACAACTGGGAATGGGGGGGTCCGGATCCTTTTTTTAAGTATTTCTTACTCAATGGAAAGTCTCTGGGAAAGTGAAAGCCAGGCAGAAATAGAGGATGTCTGCGTTCCTTAGATCTGGTTTTGGTAATGGGTGATGTGAAATGTGAGCATCTTTGGCCTTAGAAATGTTTATCTGCCTGTCAGCACGGCCACGTAATGGCCCAGCTTGCCGTTGCTATGACCTGTGTAGGCAACCCTTGAACTGTTTTAAAGAAAAGCTGGGAAAAATCCTCTGGGGAAGGGAGATTATTTTGACTCATCTTGGTTCTGCAGGGCCTGAGTTCAGATAACATTAGAATTTCTGTACATTGCAAATGCTCCAGACTGGCTGAGGAGAATGCTGGGTTTGGTTTCCAGGTGTATTTGAGGGCTCACAAGCATCCTGATGGGCTGCGATATTATCATTTTCAAATGAAAATCCGAAATCGGTGCTCCTTTTCTTGCACTCAGCTGCTTGCAGCCTGATTTGGCCCCGATGTTCCAGTGTTGGCGTGGGGTGGGATGAGGGCTGCGGGGCAGACCTGGGGTTGCTGAGAGCAGTGTCAGGGACCAAGCTGTGCCTTGGCCAAGGGGCATTTCCCGGGGACAGCAAAGGGGCAGCGGCTGCTGGTTTGGGAAGAGCCTCTGCTGCCAATGGAGCCTCATTCCAGGTTTGCCTCTGCTCCTGGGAACCCACGGCAAACCCTGCCCGCGCGCGGAGGAGCTGCTGGCTGTGTCCCACGGGGTGCATTTAATAGAGAGATTGTATTTCTGGACAGTTCCTTCCCCATCCGTGGCTGTGCTGGGTGCCTCACCCTCCCCATTCAGAATGGCAGAGCAGGCTCTCTGGTAACTACAGCAACAGCAGATGTGGAAAAAATACTAGGAAGGGATCGAAGGTATTTTTAGCTGTCTGTAATGCAGTTCAGCAGCAGGGAGCCAAGGGAGCCAGCATGAGGTACATGGGCAGCGTTTCCATTGCCTGCCCATAGGACAGAACTTGGGAATTTCTATTTTGACGTGATACGGCGTGAATTTTATGATAGTTACTTTTTTTTTTAGGGTAAGACCAGTGTCTGTCTGTGTGTGTGTATGTGATATGCTGTTGGCTTAAAGTAATAGCGATTACAGATGCCTGTTTCACAGGCTGTCATGGAAACTGGAGAGATTTGCAGTTACTAAAAATGTATTGAATTGACTGTAGTACATCAGACGGGTTTTTTGTTTGTTTTTTTAACAGTCCAGCTCAGAAGGTCAAATTCTGAAGTCATTCTCACTTGTCTGCCTCTGACTCTGTTCCTGTCTGGGTAGGGATGTGGGTGGCTTGGCCCAGACTCCTCCCCCAACCTGCTTGAGATAATCTGGTGAAAATAATTGGCTCAGAGCGGCTTGCAAAATAAAACAGGTATTGGGGGTTTATGTTAGAGAGTAATGTGGAGGTAAATAACCTGTCAAGGATGAAAAAGGTGTCTGTTGGCAGAGCTGTTACTTGCATCTAAAGTGCTTAGGCTCCTATGACAACAGTCTGTCCTCAGAATATGACAGCAGACTATTGTTTTCTCCTTGCCAGTTGCAGAAGATCTAATAAGATGCTTTTTTAGGAGACTGAGTCATTTGCATTGACCCAAATAATGCAGTGAGGTAGAAATGCAGTTTCAATTCTTGACCAGGACACTGGGTGAACACATGGCACGGTCAGCCTTCAGAGGCCACAAAACCAGACAAAGGCCTCGGTAATTTTGTCCCCAGTCCCTCCAGTTTTTCAGAGCAATAGGGCTCCCCTGGCCGAGGTCAGTGACGTTATGAAATCAGGTTCCTGTGTGCCTTCTTGCTGCATGTGCAAACCAGCCTGGAGTCGTGTCCGCAGCAAGAGGAAGGGTTTCTACCCAGCGAGTGGTGGATGCCACCCATTTCCCAGCACCACGACTGGTGTGAGCCCAAGGGACAGCCCTGCTTGGACAGGAGCATCCCCTGGGCTTAGGAGAAGCCAGATTTGGGGCAGCTAGGGAGGAAATTCCTGGAGCAGAACTGTTGGTGGCACTTGTTGCTTCAGAAATAAAACTGGAGCTCCAGTGACTGGAATAACAGGTTACAATGAAAACCTTTTTCTTTTTTTTTTTTTAATAGTTAAAACCTGGCCACTTGCTACTGCACAAGCTGTTTCCAGCTGGCGCACACATTCCTTCGGCCCTTACAGTCAATGACTTGAACCAGGTGCTGCACGGGGACACCCAAGAGGTTTGTGCTTCTGCGCCCAGGGCTGGTACTGGCTTTGTGCAAGAGCCTTGGGCATCCTCGAGGTGCCCATGTCCTTGGGCCTTGCAGCAGGACCCGGAGCCAGCCCCTACAGCTCCCTCGCGGTTCCGTTGCTGTTCTGTTAGGGCTGGCACGAGTGGGTAGTTTGGGGGGCTTTTTGAAAAAGAAACCCAGGATCAGTTCCTGTTCATGGATTGCTGGTTCTTTAAATCTCCAAACATTCCCTACAGCAGGCAGGGGAAAGTTTAGGTAATGCTGCAAATATGGAGGTAACTCTGTCTACTTATCTGAGGCCAGATTGGCAAGGTTTTAAAGAGTGCCCATTATAAATGGAAGACATCAGAGATAGTGGCTGAGAAAGCCCTGCTCTGGCCGCTAATCGCGGCTGGATGCTATCAGTACCCCCCTCCCGTCGTGCTTCCATACAAAGGCTGAGCAGACAAAGGCGTTCCCTGTGCGGGGCTGTTCTGTCTGACATGTGGGAACAAATGAAAGGCAAATGTTAAAGGGGAGTGAGGGCTTGGGTTTTCTTCCCAAAGCCAAAAGCTTTTCAGACATTCCTGAGAAGCATCTTGGAAATGGGAGGACCAGCATCAGTAATTGTATCCTATGATCTGAAGATCCTCTGCAAGCCATAAAAACTCCCCAAACTTCTTATTGATGTGGGACACAGTGGGAAGTGATGGTACAGACACATCTTCATGCACTAATGGATCTCATGGTGTCGCATCTCCCTGGGCACCATTGCAGCCACGGGCGTCATGTTTCCGCCACAGCAGCACGTGGAGCTTTGCAGAGGGGCTGGTTGTCTTCCAGGTAGCACTGACGTATATCTGTGAGGCTGGTACAGTAGGACTTGGGCCAAGACTAGCGCTCCAGGATTTAGGCCTTGATCTATAGGATGCCTTAGAAGGGAATTTGGCTCCTCTTGCAAAACAACTTTTGATTTTTCTCTTGGCGAGAGCTTCCCTTTGTCTCCAGATATATTGATCTCATGCCTGTTCCAGCTGTGACTCCATAGCCATGCTTAGAGCCTTCCAAGCCTGGCCTTCAGTAACAAAGCTTCCTCATAACCCAGAAGGGCCTCATGTGTCACGTATACCAGAGAGCTGAGAGCGGCGTGCGTGTGAATGCCAAAGAAATGCCACGTTTGTGCTGTCCATCTTCTGCGAATGAGCTGCTGCGAGCCGGCTGTAAGTAGCAACGGAGCAGTTTTGTGCCCAGTGTTTCTCTCCTGTTCTTGCGGCAGTGGCTGGCTCTTGCCCTCCAGAGTGAGAGGGTTTTTTTTTCTGCTGTTTAGACAGTCAAAAAGCACCAGGGAAAAACAGAGGGGCTCCACCCAGCCTGCACTGTCGCCCTGCTGGGAGATGTATTTGCAGATACCCTCCCACCCGCCGTGGTGTGGAACACGGTTATCCTCACACAGGGTTATCCTCACACGGGGTTATCCCCACACGGGGTTATCCCCACACGGGGTTATCCCCACACGGGGTTATCCTCACACGGGGTTATCCCCACACGGGGTTATCCTCACACACACTCCTGTAGCCTGTGGCCTTAGGGCTAAGTCCCCTCAGGGGCTGGGTGGCATCAATCAGAGGGGTCCTGCGGCATCAGCTCTACCTTTTTCTAGCGCAGATGTTCCTGTTTGCTGCATTTGTTCACGCCCATGGCTAGAGTGTGCAGAGCTACGTGACTCCTGACTGGAGGAAGTTTGCCCCGTGGTGACACAGGTGCCTGCACTGCGGTGAGCTGGAGAAGGGACTTGGTGTCTGGAGAAGGCTGCCGATGCTGTAAGTGCTGGGGCATCCTGCCCCTCGCTGGTCTGTCCGGATTTTTTCCTGAATAAGAACTGTAGGATTTGGCCTTTGCTTTATACCTCTTCAAAATGATTTCTTACTGAAACAATTTGGCTGAAGCAGACACCAGCTGAAGCCAAGTGCTGGACCACCCAGGCCACCGGCCTAATCCACTGTGGCACATTTTTACATTCCCACAACATAAAATTAAATAAATAAGAAACAGACCAGAATGTGAGGACCAAAAAAGAAGGCACAAACTGTTGGAAACCCGTCAGAGAATTCATTGCTTCAGTAGGATAAACACAGCTCTTGATCAGGATGGTAGGTAGGCATCCCATTAGCTTGGGGATCACTTAATGCTTTGGTGTCAGCAGGCGAAGGTCATGGGCACACAATAATCCAGAGTCAAATTAAAAACTGTACCCTTGCAAACCCCGAGAGCTCTGAGCGCCGGCAGCAGCAGAACTCTTGGGAGCGTGGTGGGGGCAAATCAGTTTAAACAAATCACCGGGTAGGATCGCCAAGGTGGAAGCAAAACTCCCCAGTGGCTCCAAAGGTCGGTGGTGAGCAGAGCCCGCGTGGGAGACCGGGCACAGGGGCACGACCTGGAGCTGCGAAACCCGCGGGTGATGAGCGCCGGTGCTTTGCGGGGTAGAGTTGTCTGCACAGGGGCAGGAGTTTTTCGTGGACATCTTTACTTGTCTGTGTTTACTGCAGTATTTAGGGGGGAGGGAAATGTTGATGAAAAGCCCAAGGGAAATGTTTTCATTTCCCTAGAAAGTAATTCAGATCCGGGCTTTAACAAGCAGGCTTTATTTATTTGTTTAAAAACAACAACAACAAATTATTTATCTGAAAAATAATATTTACTGAAAACTGTGGTGTGGCTAAAAATGAAAAATCTTTTTCTTCCCCCTTTATTCTCCCTCTTTACTAGAGGCCTTTTAAAAATGGAATGTATTTGTTAAACCGACAAATGTTATGTAGGCTCTAATGCACATGTCCAAAACATGTTGGACTTGGCAGAGCCAAGTCATTTTCATACAGCCTTATGGATCCCTTCTCTAGAAGGGACGAAATCATGGGAGCACCTGGCTGGAGGCTGTGGAACCACTGGCTGTGGTTCCCCCCACCAGTTAGGCCAGTGCCAGCTGGGGACAGCAGCGTGTCGTGGCGTGGAGTGTTCCTCCGTCAAGGGAGACGGGAACGTTGGTGCCGCTGCACCATCAGGAGTCGGTGGCAATGGGAGATGGAGTATCTGCCCCTGGGGCAACAGTCCTGCTGGGGGACAAGGACAGAAACTGCACCGGAGAGCACGCGACAGTCGTGTCTGTCACACTCGATATGCCACTCCTGCCAAATCCTTTCCCCTCCTCTTCCCGTGCATTTCCTGTCCAGAAATTCCTGACTTTGCTTTCCCCTCCCTTTCTGCTGTTGCTCGGGTTCGATTTATCCACAGCTAACTGCACCGGGGAGACAGGCAGGACCCGTTCGCAGCGGTGATGCGCGGCTGCCTGCGTGCAGCCACCCTGGTGGTAGAGCACTTTGCTAGCTCAGGGTGGCCGTTTGGTTTTTTTGGGGTGTTTATCCTCCCTGCCTCCCTTTCTGTAGAAGGGAAGTCTGTGAGAGATGAGCTGTGCTGAAAACCCTTTCCACACTCCCCCCTCCTCCGAAGGGTTTGCGGCTGGGGGGGGATACGTGTGCTGGGCCGTTGCACATGCTGCAGTTTGCTCGTGCATAAACACTGCAGCACTTCACAGTCGCTTCGCATGCTGCAGGGCAGACAGGAACCCAGGCAGGCTGCTGGGGGAGTCCGGAGGCTGTTCAGGCCCTGAAAGAAGGGGGATGTTGTCTCAAGGAGCAGCTTCTTGCACAGCTGCGGAGGTTTGCGGCGGGAGCGGGTCTGGTTTCGCTGTTCAGCCACAAACCGGAGCGGGACGGACTCCAGCAGCCTTGGGACACGGCTGCACCGCTGGTGCTTCACTTTCGTGGGGAAGCGTCAAGGGTTTTCCCAGCTTTGCTTTGTCAGTCTAATTCGGGCTGGTACAGTCTGGAAACATTTTTGCTCTGTATTAATTTTTTTTTAAATGCGTTTCAATCAAAGGAGCGGATTCGTGGCTGGATTCGAGCACCTTGTGCAACGGTGACCGATGGAAGTGTGCGGAGCGCGGTTTATGTAGGCCTGTGTGCGAGGGTTTGGAAAACTCCGCAAGGAGGAAAGGACAAATTTACTTCCACACGCACACAACTGTCCTTTATTACCCTAAACCGTGGTTCTGGCAAACAGCAGCCATGCTCTTGCTGAGATGGCAGGAAAAGTGAGGCTATTCCAGGGCTGACGTGGAACAGCGCCCGCGCGGGAGCAGGCTGTCCTGGTCTGGGAGTGTGTGTGGGATTCGAGGGTGGGACAGGGTGGCATGGTGACCCCGGATCTAAAGGCACGAGACCTCTCCCAGTCCTGCATCCCCCCGCACAGCTTGATCCAAAGCTGGTGGAAGCAGCTGGAAAGATTTCCCCCTTACTGCAGCGTCTTGCACCGGACCCTCGGCGTCTGCTGCTGCTGGGCGCCTGTGCAAACTGGGGTTATGACTCGGGCAGAAAACTCATCTCCTGTCCTCAGCAGATTTACCTCCGCAGTGCTGCTCTAAGGAAGGTTTCCTCCTGTTTGCGACAGGCTGCTCTCTGCCAGAGGAATGAGCTTTGGTCTGCACGTCTTTTAATTTAATCATGTGCCCTTGTTCTGGAGGCACAACTGCCTGTGCGGAGCAGCCCCCAGGGCTGAAAGGGGCTGCGGGAAAGGTTGGGGGGGGGGAATAGGACAGGTTTAAACTGACAGAGGGAGATTTAGATCAGATCTGAGGCAGAAATTCTCCCCTGTGAGGGGGGCGAGGCCCTGGCACAGGCTGCCCAGAGCAGCTGTGGCTGCCCCCTCCCTGGCAGGGTTCAAGGCCGGGTTGGACGGGGCTTTGGGCAGCCTGGGCTGGGGGAAGGTGGCCCTGCCCGGGGCAGGGGGGGCACTGGATGGGCTTTAAGGTCCGTCCCAAACCAAACCAGTCTGGGACTCGATGACCTCACCACCACCTCCTTCCCTTCCGCGCTGAGATCTGTGTTACCGAAGCTCTTTGTGTGAGAGTCTCGGCGCTGTACGGCACCGTGTGGGCACTGCATGTGCAAAGTGCTGGTAACTCTCTGTCTGGGTGAGTCCTGGTTGTTTCTGGGGTAATAACTGCCGAACAGGGATGATCTCTGATCTGTCACCAGGGACCGAGGGGGATCTGGGTTTGTTCTGGCTGGCTTGGTGCTTGATACCATCATGCTGCTGCGGTTGAGACCCATCGCCTCCTCCTCGCTGTGTGCTCAGCCCGTCTGTGACAGGGTCACCATAAGCAAGGGTCCCCCCCGGGCCAAGAGGCATTTCTTGACATCCCAGCCCCATGGCGTTAACACCAAGCCACCGCTCCTCTGCATCTTCGACCGGTTTTGTAGTTTTCTAATCTACTCATACGGAAGGTGATGGGTTTTTCCCCTCCCAGCAGCCTGCCGTAGACATTTCAGCAGATTTTTGGGTTGGGTGTTTTGGGTTGGTTTTTTTTGGCTAGCTGTTCTTGTCTGCATGGGTCTGGCGTGTGAAACATTTGAAGCAACGTGCAGGACTGTCCAGCCAGGCTCTTGTGACACAAGTGTCACAAGGACTAAAGGTCCAGGCTTCACGAGCTGTCTGTACGACAGATCCTCAGCACACTAGCACGCTGGCTAGAAACTCAAGTCAAACCAACGCAGGCTTGAGCCATCCAACTGTCACTGAACAGGGAAAGAAGGGGGTGCAGGGGGACGCCATGAACTTGGCTTTGTCTCTTGGGCTGCAGAAGCAAAGACAGAGTGGCATCTGTAGAGCAGAATGCTCTGCTTTTGACATTTGCTTTAAAAATCAAGACATCTTTGGCGACTTTTATTGTTTCAAACCTAAAAACACGGCGAGAACTTCAGTGCAAAATGCAACCAGCAAGTAATCTGTGACTGTCACTTATCTAGGGGGGGTTCTAGGCCTTACTCAGTGCAAAACACTCCAACCTGGGGCTGCCAGCCTGCGCCGCGCAGAGCAGACAGGACGTGGCTGATGCTCGTTGCCGCCACAGAGAGCCCTCGGGTGTGGGCAGAGAAGGTGACAGCCCAGGGACGTGGTTTTGGCTGCCTGCAGCTCACCCCTCTCACTCCTCCTCCTCCTCCTCCTCCTCGGGGCTCTCGAACCACTGCACAGGAGGCGAGTTGCTCACGCAGCGGCGAAGCGGCGCTGGCGTTCAGTCTCTGGCGGCGGCAATGCGGTCCACCTGCAAAAAGGACAGGCAGCCTTAAAAACAACAGCCCCGCGAGCAGGGGGGTGGTAACGGCACCCAGAAATGGGGACACCGCTGCTGTGCAGCCCTGTCACCTGCAGGAAAAGTAGAGTGGGGTTTAAAAAACCCCAGAGATAAGGATAGCTGCGTTCTGCGGGGTTAATTCCGGGCTTAAACAAAGACGGACTTTGTGTGTGCAGGATAACAATCCAGCCTAGATGGGATTACTCACTGTAACTGAGACACTACAGGAAAAACTGGGCGCGGGGGGGGTTAAGCCTTGCTCTCGAGGGACCCGTGATGTAGCGTAGCTCCGCTTCTCTTTCTTGCCTTTCTGCGGAGGCCAACGCCACCGCCGGCGGCACCACGGCGCGAGTCTGCACTAAGTAGCTGTGGGGAGGCGGGGGTGTGGGAGCCAGAGGTTGGAGTTTGGGGACCCTGAGGTACAGTTCCTGCTGAAACACGCTGGGCAAACTGGAAACCGGGTCACTCCGGCACTGAGGCCGCTCTGGCCTTGGCTCTGTGACACAGCCTCGTGCTGGGCCTCTGGTAAAGCTGTGGCTCCGCGGAGACCAAGGCTCTGGGGCGAGAACTCCCCACCTCATCTGGGGGAAGGCAGCGTAATTAGCAGTGGCTAATTACTACAGGCTCTGCGCCAGGTCGGGTGCTGCTTTGAGCCTGCCTGAGGGTCGCGCAGGACCCCTCCCTGTGGGCTTTCCTACGTTTCCACTGGGGGAAGCAGCATCCACACAGGCTACGTGGCCTTAGGAGCAGCTGTAGTTCTTCCTTTATCCTTTCCAGCCATCGAATAATGGCAGATATTTCCCTCTGGAGCGGGACTTTATACGGTGCTTTCCATAGTCACTGAAGCAAGCAGAAAATGCCAAATACTGCAGTGTTCCCAGGCTGGTGAGCTGTTGTCCCAGCTGAACATTTCCCGGCTTGTTCCTACTGATGAGAAAAGTGTTTCTTAGCTGATGTTTCCACAGTGTCAAAGCCCAGGTCTTGCTGCAGTTCTTTTTTTTTTTTTTTTTTTTTGTGGTTGTGGGTGTTTTTTCCCTACGCTAACAGCAACCACCCACATTACTCAAGCACAATATTTCTCAGAGCTGTGACCAGTGTACCTCCAGTTATCCACAGCCCCCTGGCTGCTGGCCTGCTACAAACCAGCTGGTGCTTTCAGTTGAAGGCAGCTACAAATAAATGCCTTGCTTCATTGCTTTTCCATGTAGGCATTGGCCACCATACCACTTAGACACGTTGTAACCCGAATGGGAGGGGTGAAGTTCGAGGTACAGAACGCTTCTTAGAGAGCGGCAGCAGATTTTAAGCTGCACCAGGTTTAGGAGCGGGTTTGAACTCTTGCTTTGTCTCGCCAGCTCACCAGGAGCCATGCTGTCCTTTCGGTGGCACAAAGTGGCATCTAGTGACTGAACCATAACCTTCAAATCTAGACGAGGAGGGGACAGATGCCCCGTTTGGGATCCAGCCCTGCCTGGAGGAGAGACAATTGCCCCCAGGCCTCTGCCTCCTTCCCCTCTCAGGGGGTAACTGTCCTGAAGCTTTACCCATTCCTGCCCCCTCCCAGCTAGGCTAGCAAAGCCCAGGACCGGGCTTGGGACTATCAGAAGCCCTTGTTCCTGGCTGGCAGCACCTGGAGGGGAATGAGGGGCAGATGGCTTCAGTCCCTGCTGCTCCCTACCACAACTCCTGCATAAATACAGACCTGCAGCAAAAATTCCTTCCTAACCCCAGCCAGTCCGCTTGCCAGCAGGAGCCTCCCTGGGTTACCCCACGTGCTCTAGACCTGCCTCACCTGGGTGTGGACCTGCAGGGACAGTCCTTGGCCATTCATTCACCCTACGTTTTAAGCCCGGTTGTGAGCACGTCCCGAAGGGCCGTCTGCCAGTTCTGCCCAGGGAGATGACGTGACTGTTCTGTAGGCTCAGGTCTGACCTACGGAGGGGAGGGGGATGAGGGCTGCTGGTCTCCTGTAGCAACATGATCAGCATTCACGGGGACACAGGAGCCTGCGACTCCTCGTGGTGTGGCTCTGTGAGAGTTTTTCCTGTCTGTGTAATTCCCAGCTTTGTGCAACTGTGAAATCCTCTCCAAATTCCACCTGGCGATGAGCGGCGGCACAGGCTTGATGTTACGTTACCACGGAGGTCGCCCCCTGAACACGAACGTTCTGTCTTGGCATGGGGCACGTGTGCCTTGAGTTTTGTCAAGGTGGCCCAGTTGGGGCTGTTTGGATAGAAGAGAATCCTAATTTTCAGCAGTGTTTCTGGCTGGGCTTGGAAAAGCAGGTCTTGCTGAGGATAGGAGATGCTGCAGAAAACGCGAGAAGGAATGTGAGTCTCTACCGCAGTTTACAGCCGAGTGATCCGGCCAGTGACCACAGGGGCCACTCTGTCTGTCCTGGGCGTGCTCTTGCACTGGTCTCCCACTGGAGGTTTTGTAGCTCATGCGGGGTTTTCCCAGTGTGGGTGCGCCAGTGGCCATACACTGATAGCCCTGAAGGTGCCTTTGGTTATGAAACCAACCTCAGGCACATCCCCGGGGTTTGCCAACGCAACGCGGGTCATCCTGTGCAGGCCGGCCCAGCACTGGGTGATAGAAAGCACCCGCTGGTGGAAGGCTTGTTCAGGTGGCAACGGGCATCAGAAGGGAGGAGAGGCAGCGTCGCCTTCCTGGCAGCGACCCCCTGGTGCCACCACAGCACTCGTGGGTGCCGCGCTGCTGGGGTGCAGCGAGCTGGGGGTGCAGCGAGCTGGTGTGTCCTGCCCCGAGGCTCCCACACGTCCCCCGGCCCTGGGCACATGCTCACCCAGCACAGGTTACTAACTGAGCGGAGTGGGGGGGTTTTAGCTGCATCCCGTGCAGCTTTGCTGACTGTTCCTCTTGGCAGGAGCCACAGCGACACTTCGGTACAGCCAAGGTGCAGGGTTTGCCTGGGCAGGGTGATTTTTTCCATAATAAGGTCTTTGGGCGCCCTCCCACCTCTCATTTCTCGTGCGTGGTCCGAGCGCGTCTCCCGGTGCTGGGGAGCCCTTGGGAGCCCGACTGGCTCTTTGCTCGGGGCTGCGGTGGGACTGTGTCTCCGGCGTGTCTGGGCTCACCGCCGCTCGCAGGATCCTGCCTCAGAGAACTGCTGCTGCTCCCTGTCCAGACACAGGCCAGCAGCTTGTTTGTTTAAACTTGTTTCCATAGGAATTTTTAAGGACCATGGGAACATATTTTATTTGACCTAAACAATAAAGAATGAGGCTGAGGAGGGGGGAATGAGTCCCGTCACGCCTGATTTGTGGGTCTGATTTTTCTCTTAGGCTGGGTAACCTCTTCAGCACTGAATGGACCATCTTGGCAAGTCAACTTGCTTTTTTCTTCTCGTTTTTTCAAATGCCTGCAACGTATTCCAATCAGCTGACAAATGCATAGAAATAGGTCAGAAATCGCCTCTTTTTAAGCACACAGGCCAGCTCTTGGGTCAGGCTTGCAGTCGTTCCGAAACTTGTGTCTGAGCTGGCGCTGAAGGAGCCAGATTGTCCAAGTTCAAGTGCAGGCTGTGCCCCGGATGGCAGGGAGGGACCTTGGCGTCTCTGCACTCCCTCCCTCTGCCTTTGTGCCCCTAAAGCAGGACCTCAGGATTCGCCTAGTCACTGCTTGGGAAAGGACAGTGACAGTCTCCTGTCTGATAACTGTAAGGTGTAAGGCAGCACAGAGCGACCTGGGGTGCTGCTAGTCCTCCGACAGGAAGGTTGGGGTGGCCTCGGGCAGCGTGGGCAGAGATTGCACATGGACTCGTAGCAGAGATGGGCGACGAAGCCGCGCTGCGGCAGCGTGTTGCTTGTTGGACCTTCCGAGCTGTAGGAGCTGAAATGTGGTGACCCCAGAGATGTAATAGCAGCAAAGAGCTGCTGGAAGAACAGCCCCGCAAAGAGGGTGTGTGGGCAATGGGGAAGGCCACTACTCATCAGTGGAACTGGCCACCGAGATGAACGTCCATCCCCGTACAGTGATTTTTACTGTCTCCCAAGAAATCCTGGCAGCTGTCACTAAGCAAAGGCCCGTAAATCCTCCTCACCAGTGCTCTGAAGGCGCGGGGGTGCTGCTCTGGCACCGGGAGCCACAAGCTCAACGGGGCAGGCTGTCCTCTCGGTAACGCTGTGCTGCCCTGCAGGCTTTGTGTGTGCAGAGGAGTTCAGTCACTTCGTGTCTCTTCACACCTCCACCATGAGTGTGGCTGGCTGCTTTCTTAGGGGGGGAAAAAAACCAGGAAATTGCTGTTACCACTTTCTGAGGGGGTAAGGAACAGTCGCTCTTCTCAAATCGAGAAGCACAGCCTGTGAACGCCAGCCAGCCCTGGGCAGCAGATTGAGCCAGCGTGCAAGAACGGCTCCACCACTACTCAGTGTCGTCAAACAGCGCCC
Organism: Athene cunicularia; assembly: GCF_003259725.1. NCBI lineage: Eukaryota > Metazoa > Chordata > Aves > Strigiformes > Strigidae > Athene > Athene cunicularia. Next base: position 217,520 of record NW_020799128.1, on the reverse strand, counting down.
TGGGAACAGGAGCCAATTTTCCAGGTTAAAAAAATCCCCTCCTGGTTCTGCCTGTGTCCAGCTGCCTACTGCTTTCTTTCCAAACTTGTTCATGTCCAAAAGGGGTCTGGGGTAAGAATCCCCCACAGCACAGCCTGTGGACTGCTGCTTCCTCACCGAGCATCTCAGCAACCTGAGAACTGGCTTTTGTTGCAGGGGCAGGTGGCACTTCCCTGATCCCGGGCGTTCCACGGGTGTTTTCTGCGCAAGCGGGTAAGTGTGCAGGGCGAGGGGTGAGCTCCGCAGCGGAGAAAAGCGGTTTGCCAGGGAGCACGAGGAGAATAAGGTGTTGAATGAACACCGTTCCCAGGCTCTTGGCTACGCACAGTACTCCGGCAGGGAAGGGTGAGCGCTGCTGTGCAGCAGAAAAGGTAAATTAGGTAAAAAGGAACTCGCAGGAGTGCGAACAGTCAGCAGCTCGCGGCTCAGCGCTGAAGGCCCAGGCCCTGTGGAAGCCTGCGCAGGGTAAACGGCGGGAAGCAGGTTGCTCTAGCGGGGCCAAGGAGCAGTTTGGAGCAGGCAATCTGTGCTAATTTATTCAGACCAAATGCTTGCCCCCTTCTGGAAATCTCACTTAGCTTCTGGGAGCTTATTTACCTTCCAGTGCCGTATCGTGGGAGATGAACTCTGTGCGGGATGGAGTTCTGTACAAAGGGCTGCAGGTCTTTTGCCCCTTGTCCTGCTGCTTTTAGCCCCACCAGGAGTTAAGGAAAGGGCTTTCTCGCAGCCAGAGCTCAGCACCGACTTGCTCAGGACCCTGGATGTGTCTCTTTATTTGTCTTCTCGATGCCATTTTTATTAGATTAATTTATATGTGCTGTATATGTGTGTGCTCGGATGGCCCAGATGGAGAAGTGAGGAGTTTCTCCTGGCAGTGAGTTACCCATCACACTACAACTCCCTTGCTCTTTGGAGCACAGGATGTGGAATGTATTAGAAGAGGGGGTGCCCTGTCCCCTGCGCAGTGACTGGAAGCGCAGGAGCCCCACGACAGCAGCTCGAGAAATGAGGCTGAGGGGGCTGCAGCCCTGGGGTCACCTTGGGAAGATCCTCCCGGCGCCTTTCGTGTCCTGAGCAGGTGTGACCTACTGCTACGACAATGAAAGCCTCAAGCTCGGAGCGGCCGGACCCGGATTTGCGTACGACTGTCGTACACGCTGGACCTGCTGCTGATTTTTGCAGCTCAGAGCAAGCCGAAGTGGACAGTCTCGCTCCCAGCATCTGCGTAAGCACCGACTTTTATTGTGGTACTAAGGATGTGCGTGCGCTGTTTCAAGGCAATAAGCCCCGAAAAGCAGCTTCGTGACCTTTTATACTGGTACTTGTATAAGGAAGGTATTTGTGAGATGAGCAAGTCCGAGCTGCTCATGTTATCCAGGAAATTAAATGATCGCATTTGATGTTCTTGCCCGGGAGAGGTGAAGGTCCCTGAGGAAATTAATCCATGGATGGCTCCGACTGGAGGAGCGGTGGAATTTCAGACAGTTTTTTTGTCATCGTGGGCTTCGCCTACAAAGGCATTTTTTAGGTATGAACAATCTCTAAGCCCCCAGCTGTTGTCTTACAAGAAGGTGCACACTTAATTGTACTCTCTCAGCATCTGTGTGGCAGTCCTCCACTGCTGGGTTTGCCAAGAGCCTGTCTGCACGTTACCCAAATGTTTCTTTTTTGAAAACGAAACCCCAAGTAATATTTGCTAAGCTTGGGTCACGTATGGGCTGTGCTGGCTGCAGTTTGTCTCACCTGGTGCTAGAAAAGTGGTATTATACGAGAATTAAGGTATGGAAGGTGACAGCGACTGTCCTGCCTTAAGGAGATTTTTTATGGGCTTTCCTCTTGGTTAGTGGCAAAATCATGGTTAGGAAGGGGCAGGTGAAATACATTCTGTGGTCGGACATGAAAAAAAAGCCTGGCTGGTTAGGAGAGGGGAGTTGAACCCTGTGGTTTTCTGCTGTGTACATACTGCCCTTAACTTTCACAGGGGTTACCTGTTCTTCAAGGGATTTAACTAAAGACCAGTAATTCCGTTTGTTTAACGTAGGGCACTTGATTTTATTCAAAGGGTGAGATACAAAAAAGTAAGCAAAAAGACAAAACCCAAATTGTAAAACACTACAGACAAAAGAAAGACATCTTCTGCGTACAGCACACAACAGGAAACAAGATACAGACTGGTCCCCACAAACCAAGCCAGCTGGGTATGTACAGGCAGAGGCAAACTGATCTAGAAGGGAAGCCGTGGTGGTGTTTGCCACTTCCAGTGTCTATTTACATAAACTGAACTGAAGGCAAATAGTTTTCTTTCCTTTTATTCAAACCAAATACTTCTTTGTTTCTTCTTCTTCCTGTTTCTGATGCAGAGGAGGGTCTCCACGCTTTGAGACAAGTTTGGTACATTCAGGTAGGATCTAAAATCAGCCACAGCTAAACACTGACGTGCTACTTCAAGCGATGAATTTCAATCCCTCCCTCCACCCGTCGCGCTGCTGCCAGGCACCTACTTGTGGTGCCAAGGACCGCTAGCGAGGGCTGGAGAGGAGAAATGCCTCATTCTGCACTGAAGTGTTGGTCTTCCTTATGCCTTTAGATATTTCAACCTGCAGCTTAACCAACCCTGGTGTGTCTAGGCTAGACTTAAGGCTCCTGAGCACGACGATGCGTTGTGTCACGTCCACGAGCTCCCTCCCCCTTGACTGGCTGCGTGAAGCTGTCAGCTCTTCCAGGACGGAGGGGTTGAGCCCTCACAAACAGGGGGGTGGGACACCGTCACCCTCAGCTCAGTGCGACCACGCCGAAGAGGAGACAGCGTTGTCCATGCCATGGGGGCACCCTACGGGGCCAAGGCCACCCCAAGACGGCCTTGGGCTCTTTATAAGAACATGCACGCAGCCAGTACTTACTCCTCTGACAACTTCGGGAAAGAACTGGCTGTAGCCTTTCCTCAGTAGAGCTAGGAGGGGGGGGAAACCTTTCTGACAGCAGCGTATTCCACGTACAACTTCATTTGCTATTGTGTGTGGAGCGGTGTGGAATTTGTCTGAGATCTGTTGGGCAGAAACAACACGTGCTGAGCCAGAAGTTCTCTGGCAGTTAAAAAAATCCTAAAACCTATGGGCATGTGCTTCCCTTTAAGCCTCTTCAAACAGTTAAATCAAAATTAATTCTGACGAAACCACCCAGTAATAGGCAGCTGCTATTCCAAATGGCAAAGGCCTTTATCTGTATTTACCTGTGGCTCAATTTTAGTGACAGGGCTACCGAATTTTTAAACACCTCAATTAGGAAGGAGGGAATTTTACTGGCTCAGTAAGCAAAACATTCATTCTGGAGAGCAGAAGACTGACTGGCTGTTAATAAATATCACAAGACATTCTAAGAGTTTTCTAAGGAAAAGAGAAAACGTCATCTGTTCATCAAAATGCAACACATCTAGACAAAATGAGGTAAGGAAAGCTAAGGAGAGTCCTTTATACATTCTCACTTCACACAGGCATGGCAATTAACAACAACGAGATGCTTAACAGATTCCCTACCATGCTCATCAGAGAAATTCTTCATAGCAAGAGTGCTCCACAGCATTCTTTGATATCGAGCATTACAACATCCGACAGCCTAAGCTGCAAGCAGCGACTACACCTCCGTTGTGGCAGGCAGAGTTTTACACACTTCAGGCAGTTTGCTGGCAACTGGCAGAATGCAGGGGGTGAAAACTACCTTTGCCTCTGACAAGGAAGAATCTGTCGTGAGTTTTAATGCCTTAAATTACACATAAGGATTTGTCTATCACAGCAGAAAACCAAACAGCTCAGCGATATCTGTACAGTTACACCCGACATCGGAGTGTCAGACTTAACATTTCTCACTTAGACTCCTGTTCTTTGGTCCTCTTTGTATACAACTTACTTCATAAATATTTAACAGCCTGCGTTATCGGACTTTTACTGAAGAGCAACTTGTACTTTAACGGGGATGTCTACATCCCGTTTGCTAGGAGACTCGGTAAGCTAGCGGACAATCACCTGTGGGAGGGGAGACAAAAGCAATGCTTGCTGCTTTTCTTCTGGGCAGACTAGGAGGAAAAGATCTCGGAATAAATTCTCTTGCAGGGTTCTTTCCTGTGAGATCCCACACTAACGAGAACCCGGGATGTGATACTGCAAGTCCCTGGGTCATTGTGCTGGGAGGGATCCGGGGGGGAACCCTGCCCTGGTTCCAGCCCTCCGCGGGAGAGGTTTGCACAGCTTCGCTTCTCTAGGGAAGCTGAGCGGGAGGAGGAGGAGGAGGAGGAGGAGGAAGAACTACCCTCAAGCTGCCAGCACTGAACACATGTTGTTTTTCCTTAAGGATGAGTATCGGCGGCAGATGAAGCAGGGAAGCCTACTGGTCATGTTTAGGCAGAGGCACAGAACTGGAGGCGTCAGTGCCTCCTAAGAAGTGCCGTCTAAATAAGATGCAGTATTTACTACTTTGTTCTTAAACAGACACTGGCAGCACAATGCATTCATCAATTAACGGAACGAAACCCACGTGTTAATAACCATACATACATTGGGTTTGAGAAGCTGCTTCCAGGCACGCAGCATTTCATTCCCGTAACAAAACTAAGCCTCGAGCTGATACTGAACTGAAGTTAAATTCTTGCTGGGGTTTATCTAAAGGGGAATTGCTACACACGGGGTCTCTGGAAACGCCTCGGCCTGAGCACTCAGCTGCCCTGGTGCGAGCGCCTGGATCCCTGCTCCTTAGCAACGGCATCCCGTGCGAGGAGAACTCACTGTTGGAGGGTGGTGGCCAGTCCCCAAGTGTTGCACTTGTGAGAGCAGCGCCCGGGGGGCAGCGAGGGTGGGGTAGCCCCTGCCTTGCTTTGCGCCTTGCAGAGCGCGTGTAAAGCTACTTCAAAACCCACCAAGCTGGCAGGAAACCGACCTTCTTGCATTAGGAACCAAGTGGCTTAACTGCCCTCGAATGACTGAAAAAGTCAGTGTTAGGTCTTGAAGGCGTGTTTCTCCGAGTCATTTCTGATTCTCTGCATGCTTGTTATAAAGCTATTTACCAAGGGATATATTTCTGTCTTGTCTGTCGAGCCTCTTTTATCCCCTCCAATTTTAAACCAGCTGAATTTGATACAAGTCACATGCAAACTGCTCCTAAACAAACCAGAACCCGTGCTTTCGTTACGGGACTTTGGCCAACGTTGTAAGCCTCCGACAGGGACCTTTTGTGCCATCTCTGTGCCAGGGAGATACAAGGTAGAAACTCCTACGCAGACTCGTGACTGCGGCAGCACAAAGCTGGTTCCTCGGGATGTGTTTGTCGTGCCAGTGCTCAGTTCCAAGGGGAAAAACCCTCAACACAGGAAGACTTCTCCTTGTGTAAAGAACCAAAGCGCAGCAGTAACAAAGGCCCAGCGGGACCCGAGCGCTGCTCCTACCCCTCTCCTGCCCCACCTTCGGTGAGGGCCCGTCCCACGCCCGCCAGGCACGAGTTCCCCACCTCGGTGGGCACAGCACAGGCCTGTGCTGGTGCGACAGCACGCTGGGGCCCACCGAGGCTAACAGATCGTCACTTGCTAGGTATCTGGCATAGAGAAAACCCTTCTGAAGCAACTATATTTTCTTAGCACGTTTACCACGTGCCTAAAATTTAGGAGGTTGTGACAGGCCAGTTTAACTCTTTTGTACACGAGGCAGAAAGTTACCCCAAACGCTTGTTTTCAGTTTCATTCACTGCTAAAATATCTGCACAAGCATGACCAGAAACAGCTCCTGTTCCAGTTGTATATCCTGGTATCCTGCTTCACTGCCTGAGAGCACGCCAGATAATTCATTCAATGGTTTCTCATCAGCAGTTGGAATGAGCCGCACTGGGTAAGAAACAATAACATTATCTGGAAGTAAAGTGGAGGGCCCCTTACCTAGAAGACTCAGTAATCTTTAAAGAAAACCATTTAACATCTTTCATGGAAGGCTACTGTCCAAAAAACCCCAAAGCTATCGACATAGCATGTGGAATCAGTTTGACAATCACTAATGTAATGGAATTACGGTGATCTTATACACAAACAATGATTTACCAAAATAAGATTTACCTAGGGGACTTTAAAATCAAGTTATTTTGGTACCAAAAAAAGTCTTTCATTTAATTCCCCTTTGCCCCTATGATTCAGATGATCTTTCACTCTACAGTTACGGACTTGGCCAGATTTCTTGGAAAATCAACCTGCAGAGAGGGAGGAGAAAGAACACGCTTGTGAGTATTTACACGCTTCGTTTGTGTATAACTTTGTAACGTGCGGAACGTTTGTGCTGTGTTTAAACTGAAAACGACTGAACACATTCCTGTGTTAATCGGCGCAGAAAACGTCCATAAACCTCAACAGTTACGACTCCTCTGTCAAGAACTAAGGAGTCAGACCCTTCAGTGTGTTGTTACGGTGCTCAAACGGCAAAAGGTCGAGGCCAGTGTCTGTATTAAGACCAAACATCTCACACAAAGAGACTCTGTCAGACATCCTTCTGTGGGTTGTTCCTCCCTGTAGCTTCCTACCAGCCCTCCAGAAACTGCACGCTCGTCCCCGAAAACAGACACGTGTCCAAACTCAAACTGCACGAGAGCGGGCGGCTGTGCTCGCCTGCCTCCCAGTTTTGTTCACAAGGTTCTGTAATTGCCAGGTCTACCATTTAACGGGGTCGTTCAGTAGCTCAAGCACTTAGACAGACAAACCCCACCGACTTCCACCATCACCCCACGCATCTGTTCCAGGTCCGCAGACAGCAAAGGCGAGCGCGAAGGGAAGGAATGTTCTACTTACATCGTATCCTCGGAGAACTGCAAGGTGGAAAGCCAGAAGCTGGAGGGGAATAACGCTCAGGATCCCCTGCAGACAGTCCACGGAATGGGGAACTTTGATTGTTCTTTTATTGTTCTTAATTGTCTCGATGTCTTCCTTATCACAAATCACAACAGGTCGCCCCTGCAAAAAAGAGAAACGTTGAAGAAAAAACAGGTCTGGAAGGTTCTTCTCTCACTTCTGTTCGGAGCACCAGCAGCAAGACCTTTTCACTTCATCTAGAACAAAACAGTTTTGCATCCCACGAGCATCCCTGTAACACAGTTTGAGGGGTAAACAAACCACAGCAGGCTTCTGCAGCCTGCTGCAAAAACTGCACCTGAAGTGCCCAGAATATCTACTGAATTCACGTCCGAGGCAGTGACACTAAGGCAAATAGGTTTTGGGTGTCCTGTAAACTGCTTCTGCGTTAAAAGCAACATTTCCAACACACCGTAAACTTCTGCAGGTACCTACCTGCCGCGCAATGACCTGCTGGAGAGCGTTCTGGCACTTGGCATACGTGTGGTCTCTCATGATGATCATGATAACGGGCATGAGTTTGTCCACCAGCGCGAGAGGGCCGTGCTTCAGCTCACCTGCCAATATCCCCTCAGAGTGCATGTAGGTAATTTCTTTAATTTTCTAGATAGGGGGGAAAAAAAACCAAACCAAAACATTCATGAAGCTTTGGGCAAACTTGTTGGTTTTTTTTTTTAACCATCTCTCTGGCTTCTTCCACTGTCTATGCAACTTCGTAAAAGCGCGTTCTGGCTCTCCTCAGATGCAGTCTGCAGAAAGCCAGCCTGGAAACTGAGACCAAAGCCCTGCACGAGGCCTGAGCTGCTGCGGACCGTCCACGCTTTAGAGTCTAACGCCAAGCCCAGCTCGGGCCTTGTGGCCCGGCAGCAGCCAACGCATCTGTCGTCATGGTCTGAACTGGGCAGGCAAACGCCAAGAGGAGGCGTTTGTGTGGCCGCAGGTGACAGCACTCACAACGACAGGGAGCTCCTCAACGCAGGAACTTCAGTACGTGGCTTTTAGAACGCACACGCTCAGTTCTGGATGCTGAGCACTGCTGGAAAGGCCGTCCCAAGAGTTCGAAGTGAAGCATCCCCAGTCCGCGTGCAGAGAATACACCCACCCTCTCCTTCCCGTGGCCTGCGGCTGTGACCCGGGTACCTGCACGCAGCACCCTGAGCAGCATTACTGGGACTTTTCACTACTGGACCCAGAACATCCGCCAACGTGCCACAGCTGGTACCTGTGTTTAAAGCAGCTTGTAGCCATGTGTCATTTCCCGTGTGGAAATCTGAAATCCACGGTGAATTGTGTTTGAACCATCTTTATTTAAAGAAATCTCTTACCAAAGCTCCCTCGAGGCATGTGGCATAATGGTAGCCACGTCCCATGATGAGAACAGACTTCTGATGGTAGAGCTCGGTGGCTAGCTTCTGGATCTCATCGTCCATACTCAGCACTTCTTTAATTAAGTCTAGAAGGAAAGAGAAGAATCCAGGTTGTCTGTGCTCCTGTGCCTGCACCCCTCAAACAACAAACACCCGTCAGACACACAGGTAACGGTGACCTGTGTAAAAACTGTGTCCCAACAGTCCAATTCAGCAGTCTGAAGACATTAGAACGTGGTTGTCAAAGTTAATGCTAACAGCCACGTTGCACCTATCCGACCCCCCCAGGATTTCAAAGCAAAGTCCAGGCATTGCTGGAGTTCATCTGTGCTCCCGAGTTCCACTCGGCGGGATGCGGTACGCGCAGCAGTTTCCTACCTGGCAGTCCCTTTAGCCCGCGCATGATCTCCTTGCGCCTTTCCTGCATGGAAATTCTGTCATCACACATCATCAGAGCAAACATCACCAAAGAGACAAACTGGCTGGTGTAGGCCTGATAAGCGGGGGGAAGAAAGAGGAAAACACATCGTTACAACAGTAACCAAGCAGTTGTCACCTACTGCGTAAAACCCTTAGACTAGGCCTTGACTTTATTCTTACCGTGGCACCAAACAGCAGCTTTCGTTCCAGCTGACTAGCAAAGATGAACGTGGAACTGAGACAGAGCAGCCCCGGGGAGAAGGGCTTGGGGGTGTCACTGGATGGAAACCTGCCTGCGAGCCAGCACTGTGCGCTGCAGCCCGGAGAGCCACCGGTGTGCGGGGCTGCACCCAGAGCAGGGTGGGCACGGGGGGGGGGATTCTCCCCTCTGCTCCGCTCTGGGAGCCCCCCCTGCAGGGCTGGGTCCAGCTCTGGGGCACCAGCAGCAGAAGGACACGGACCTGCTCGAGCGGGGCCAGAGGAGCCACGGAGATGCTGGGGGGGCTGGAGCCCCCCCTGTGAGGACAGGCTGGGAGAGTTGGGGGGTTCAGCTGGAGGAGAGAAGGCTCCGGGGAGACCTTAGAGCGGCCCCCAGGGCTGAAAGGGGCTGCGGGAAAGGGGGGGACACTCTTGATCAGGGGAGGGATAGGATGAGGGGTAACGGGTTTAAACTGACGGAGGGAGATTTAGATCCGATCTGAGGCAGAAATTCTCCCCTGTGAGGGGGGGTGAGGCCCTGGCACAGGCTGCCCAGAGCAGCTGTGGCTGCCCCCTCCCTGGCAGGGTTCAAGGCCGGGTTGGACGGGGCTTTGGGCAGCCTGGGCTGGGGGAAGGTGGCCCTGCCCGGGGCAGGGGGGGCACTGGATGGGCTTTAAGGTCCCTTCCAACCCAAACCAGTCTGGGATTCGATTAAATTCACAGGGCAAATCTCATTTGAGCAAACCTCAAACGGAGGTGTGCAATGACACAGTCTCCTGATAGTGCAAGAGTCAGATACAACAGGCAAACTGGAATATTTCTAAGCTTGTCTGGTGATTATCAGATCATATTTTGTGAGCACACCTGTGTCCTTTACTACAAGTAAATGCTGAAAACACCGAAGACAGGCAGCCCCAGTGACCGGAGATGCCCAGTGGAAGCCCACCACTAACACCTGGCCATCACAACAGGACAGCCAGCTGAAATCTTTTTGGACCACGTTCAAGGAACACAAAGGCAGCTGCAAAGGTAAGTGATTTCCCACCCCGCTTCTTTAAGAGCAGACTGTGAGCTCTTCACCTCGGTAAGGTTCCATATTTGTCTAAAAGACCATAGTGACTGGTGTCACTGACCTTGGGAAAAATCATCTGCACAGGCAAGTGAAATCAGTGCTCAAGCTGAGGCAATTCTAGTCACGAAAAGATTTGAGGCATGGTATCAAACAGCTATTGCAAAGCCTAGCCTCTGAATTCCTTCTAAGACAAATGTTATGAAACGGTCTGTGGTGCCAGCCCGGGACTGAAAGTGCTTAGAAATAAGATTAAGGCTTGTAGTATTTCTGTCCCTTCCGAAACAATGATCAAACAACCTTTCATAGCGCTATATTGGAGATGTAAATAGCTCTGAAGGAATCTAGAAAAGCCTCGGTTACGCTGACTAACAGGGTTTGATATGGAATGTCATCTACTTTGTTTTGGTGCCGTTGAAGGCTGCAGAAGTAAACAGCACCAGTCACGCTAACAATGCTTGGGGTTGTTTATAGCACGTTCCCAAAATCAAGTTCTGGACAAGCTTAGGGCAGAATTTTTTCAAGTTTGTATTTCATATACGCACAACTTTGGGAACTGCCCACATCACCGGAGAGAAAATGCCATTTTCAGTTATCTCCAACATCGTAATGTTGGCCATGTGAAAACAACCCAGGGACAAACAACTCGTTCAAGAGTTTCTTGTAAGAGACTCATGAATTTTCCATGATCAAATTCCCCAATGAACTATTAAACTCGAATGTGGTTTTTGGCTGAATTTATGTAACAGATTGACATCATCTCGCCTCTAAATATAACTAAATCAAAGCAGATTTCACCATGCAGAAGCACTTCATCAAAATGAAATGCAGCAAAGCAAGTTGGTTTATACTTTATCGTGCATAGCCAGATGCATCAACCACAGAATAATTCTGCCAGGTGGACATTAATACAGGTTTTTTCTAAAAGCCCAATTCCCTCATTTGCCAGAAGTCTAGTTCTAATACCACACTTTCCTTAGTAAAGCAGCGCCGTTAAGGGCAGTTACATGCAGTCAGTTCCCATAATCTTGTCTTTTAATTTCCTTTTTCATCTTTAGACCTTAAACTGAGTCTGCACCTCAAGACAAATGATGGCAGAGAGGAGGGAACTCTTGCCTTTTAGGGAATTCTTTCCTCTGAGACCCTTTTGTTTTCAGTGTTTAATATTGCTTCCTTATAATATTTCAGTTACAAGAAAATAAAAAACCTTTGCAAGATAGAAGAAAAAGGAAATAAAGAGCCTTGCTGGGCACATGGTCATTAACTACACAATCATCAGTAGCAACCTGTAAAAATGGAACCAGAAGCATTTAGGAGAGGACTAGTGCTACAGCCAACACCTTCAGGAGGAGTTTCAGGAACAACAGTAATAATGATCAGTGAGGTCTTTAAGCTTGTGACTCACCTTGGTACTGGCAACGCCGATCTCTGGTCCCGCGTTGATGTGGACTCCGCAGTCGGTCTCTCGCGATATGGAGCTGCCGACCGTGTTGGTTATGCCAACAGTTAAGGCTCCTCTCTCCTTGCAGTACCGAAGACCCATCAGTGTATCTGCTGTCTCACCTGAAAAGACAAGTATTGACAGTGCCACGGTCAGTGTCAGTCGTTGCAGCGACCTCCCAACCAGAATCTGAGAGGTCTGTGTCTCCCTGCGAGTCAAAGGAGTTTGTAGTTATCTCAGGCCCAGTACACTGTGCTTTAAGCCTAAAGAGACAACAGTGACATCTAGAAAAACACAGAACCTCACAACAGTAGTCGGTGTAAGAAAAAGGTGGTATTCTCCTATGGTTAAAAGAACAGAGGCAGTTCAAGTGTATCTTCCTTAACAAAACCAATTTTCTTCCTTTTCCTGGTTAATAAAAATTCACCTGGGGGGAAGACAAGTGTCAGGGATCACTGGACAGAACCCTGCCGAAGCGTCCAGGGGCTGCAGTGGCACTGTCACAGCCTTTTGAGGGCCCCCCCTTCCTGCCACTGAAATTCCGGGCACTGTTGGGCTGCTGGCGCTTACCAACAACACGACAGCTTGCAAAATCTGCCACCAAGGAGCTTATGTCTAAAACTGATCATCCCCGTTCAAAACTGTTTGCCTCTGCAAACACGAGCTGGCTTAGGTGGGACTTTGCGTGTTGATTCAAACACTCGAAGATATAAAGGAAGCAGAAAAAGCTGGTTTAAATGAACATGATGGGTGGGGGAAACTGGGGTTATTTATGTTCAGTATTTACTTTGGCTTTCTACTGCCCGATGACCAAGCTCAGGTTCCAGGCAAATCTTTGTTCGTTTGCCACATCCAACACCTCAGGGGAAAGGAGCATCCCCTGGCGTGCCCTCACTCGCGTGCCCTGTTGGGGCATCCGCACGCAGACTCAAAAAACCCAGGGAAAACCTGAACGTCAGCCCCCTACAAAGAGAGGATGTTCTGAGTTACTTGATACTGAGCAGAAAAAAGTGCTACCAGAAGGATATTTTAACCTATGGAGAAAAAGTAACAACTAGTTTTAGTATCAAAGATCAGTTATGGAAATCTGCAATAGTAAACACAACTAAGAGGGGAAAACAAAAAAGTAGTTTTGTATTGCAGTTGTCCTTGAAAATATTTTGAATGCGACACACATCCCTTTTTTGGTTTTTAATGCTTAAGTGTGTCTTTTCTCTAATATTCCACTCCCAGGTGGTTGTATTTTTTGCCACTGGTGTGTAGTCATTTCTTTTATGGATCCAAGCCATCGTATAGCTCAGTATCTGGTAGTGCTTTCACTACAGGACTAAAACTATTGAGAAGAAACCATCACATTGCCATTACCCAGAGCTCAGTAGCATTTCCTTAGATTGATGGAATATTTCCTCACAGAGAAAAGAAACAAAACTACTGTTACCGTGTGTAAGACTCAGCCAAACCAAATCCTGCCCCGGCAGGCAGATGGACAGAAACCACTCTACTTCTCCCCGTCTCTAGCACGTGTGTGCCAATTCCTCCTTTCACACAGATTCCTGCAAGAATCAGGCCCTGCTGCCTCTTCCCTCCCAGGCTTACAGGAAAGAGGGAGCAAAAGTGGCAGGTGGCAGAATGAGACCATACCTGACTGGCTGAGGAAAAAGCAAACATCATCTCTGAAGACAGGGGTGTTTCTGTCCAAGAAGTCACTGGCAAGTTCAACCATAACGGGTAATTCGGTCAGTTCTTCCAGAACCTGACGGGTCTGGCAAAAGGAGATGTCAAAACGTTACGTATTGCATCGTGGTTAAAAAACCCAAGCGTTTGGAGTACAAAAAAAAGCCTTCTAGCTGCCACACTCTGGAAAATATTACTATCAAAATACCGTGTGAAAATTAGTGCTGGGTTGTATTTTAATTACTCGGTATCCCCACACTCAAGTTGCACAGCGCCCCTGTGAAAAGCAACCCTGCTTCTGGCACCACGAAAAGCCTGGGGCCAACCCCTCCCTCACACGTGGACTGTTCTTAAGTCAGCCTCACTGATTATATAATACTACATGTTATATAATACAGGGCGTCCTTCTGTCAGACTGTACTCGGACTACTGAAGAACTCAAAAACCACTCAAAGAACTCAAAAACTCATCCAGGCCAAGCCAGTGACTCGGTTTGGCTAGCTGAAGGATTACTGTTAACATTATCTTACAGAGCTAGCCAAGATGAACAAAAGTTGTCTTTACTGGTCTTTGTAAACCAGCGAACGTAGCTGCGCTCTGCAGCACCTCTGAGAGCAGCCAGAGGACTCCTCCGCGCAGCTGCAGAGTGCTTTTAGTCGCAACACTACGGGCTGCCAAGCTACAGTCGTAAAAAGGCTTCACCTACACTGTCGTGTTTAAACCAGCGATTAGGCCGGGCCTTGACAAAACAAGCCGACACGCTGGCTGCGGGCCCAGCCAGGACTCCTGTGAGGGACGAAGTGGAGCCTCTGCGCTCTGAGCAGGCACCGCTGTCTGCGTCGAGAGCAGGGGGGAGGAAATCCTGCCACGCTCACGGCAGCCCCTCCCTTGCTGCAGCACTTGCATTCTGCTCTCCGTTGTCTCTTCTCCTGCCGAATGTCTTTTATGGCAGAGCAGGTTTTGGTTTTTAAAGCCTTCCACAGCAACGAAAGTCACAGGCAACGTTTTCAGAATCATTCGAGTTCTCAGCTTTTATTTCCTACTGCTGTTGGGGGTGAAAGTGTGGTTGTACGCAACTTTCAGAAGCTTCGTTCATCAGCGGGCACTTGCTCAGTCTTAACCTGCATCAACCCTTGCTCGGCACAGGCGATGCTGTGCCCGCTGTTCAGTCCCACAGCTCAGAGACTGAGCACTCACCGCAACGCCCGCGTGGTAACTTGTCCCACAAGCGATAAGGATCAAACGACGGCACCTCTGAATCTCCTTGATGTGATCCTTCAACCCACCGAGATTGACTGTGAACAAGATTCCGAGAGAAAAATTAGGGTGGCCATGCAGCAGAAATTCTCAGGATTAAGTGGTGCTGACACACAGTGTGTTACAATCTCCATCAACTGCTTTACTTTTTGTGAATTTTTTTTTTTTTTTTTTTTCTTGGCAACCTCACCACCAGCACATGTAATTCTGGAAGCTCTCCCTGCGAGACACACACATCGTCTTACACCAGCGTGTTTTAATCTCCCATGTCATCACCTACTTCCTCCTCTAGAACTGCTGTGAATAGCTGCTAGATACTGAGCTGTCAAAAATAAAGGAGGCTTAATCTCAATTACCAGTGTAGTCATCAAAGTTGACCCTTCCTCTCATCGTATTAACGACAGATTCTGGCTGTTCAAAAATTTCCTTCTGCATAAATGAACTGAAGTTACCTATAACAGAAAGAAACAAACCGAATGAGAACATTTTAAACTACCTCCTGGTAATCTACATTCTTCCTGTGTACACAGGGAAAAGCTTGGAGCAGAGTCACTAACAGGCCAGACTAAAGTTATTAAGCTGATGACACTTTTTGTTTTCTGCCAAAGCATCAGCTCATCATGAGAGCTAGACTCAAATTACTAAAATGTGTCGAAGGGGAGTCAGATCTGGAACAGCAAACCTGCTAGGGATCAATTGTGGAACAAAGGGATGCCTCCTAGCAGGAGGCAGAATCCTCAGCCCCCGAGCCCTCCTCATGATGGTGTCAGCAGCCAGAGGGCAAGTCCCAGCAGAGGTAAGGACAACTGTTCTCACCGTGAGGGTAGCAGAGCACCGGAACAGGCACTCACACAGGCTGGGGGCTTTCTGTCCTTGGAGACACTCCAGGCTCGACTGATCGAGGCCCTTTAACACTCTCGGCCCTGCTCTCAACACAGGGATTGCACCAGTGACCTCCAGAGGTCTTTTTTGACCTGACTTGTTCTGTGACTCCAGGAGGACCCGTACACCTACGCAGGTGACCTTTACCCTTCATGATTTGCTGAAGTTCCATCTGCAGGGTTTGGACGGCGCGTCCGGGGTGATCGCCTGCCGTGCGCTTAATCCGGTGGATGGAAAGACGACCGTCGACCACAGCCGCTACATCATCATCTTCAAGGAAAATCACTCTGTTGGTATGCTCAATGACAGCACTATAAAAGCATACACCATTTGCCATAAGACATTATTCTTCAGAGACAGATGAGGGCTACAGCCCTTTTATAATCCAACATACAGCTTTTGATTCAAGAAAGTTACTCATTTCAATGGAATTTCTTTTAAAATAAGAGGAGCACCGTAAAGTACATTTCCACACTGCCAATGTAACTGGATTTTTTCCACCTACCTCATTATTAATGTCAGTGCCTGCTTTAAGAAGCAGCTAGGCATTCCTCAGACAAAGCAGGGTGTGCAGCAGTGTGATCTAACCGTTCGAAGCTGGAGAGGGGAAGTCGGGAAGAGTGCGATCTGCCCTAGCACACCCGGGGCTCAACTACAGGTGCAGATTCCTTTCTTGGTTCTTCCAGTGACGAGCTGTTGACCCTCCCTGCATCTCACTTTCCCCATCTGGAAACTGGGGACAGCTTGGCCACCTGTTAAAGTACTTGGAGATCTGCTGCGGAGCACTCCAAGAATTAGGCACTGCTGAATACCTTCCCTGCCCGCAGTTCACTTGGGGAATGTCAATATTGGAATTACCAGGAGGGTTCACAATTTCTGGCCAGGTTTTAGTCTGTACTCTCTCTTAGTCAAATAGTAACCTGTACTGAAATCTGAAAAAGTTCTGAAAAACTCTCTAAAAATCAAAACACATTAGGACATCCTGACTCCCCAAAACGCTCTGATTAGAAGAGCTGCAGAAGTCAACCACAGCAGTATTTTTACATTTCTGGAACAAACATTCACCTCCCTAATACAAAGAAAACCAAAAGCTCTGGTAAATACGCTGCTGTCAAGTTAGTGTTTCCTCCCTCCACTGGGATTCAAATAAGGCACCGTTGATGA
This sequence comes from Athene cunicularia, assembly GCF_003259725.1. Classification (NCBI taxonomy): domain Eukaryota; kingdom Metazoa; phylum Chordata; class Aves; order Strigiformes; family Strigidae; genus Athene; species Athene cunicularia. Next base: position 201,138 of record NW_020799128.1, on the reverse strand, counting down.
TAAAGGGATTGCAGATGTGCCGAGATCCCTGGAGAATCAATTCTCCTGAAAATTAGCATCTACCCTGTTAATTTAGGTCAGTACTCTCAGGTTTCCTATCCCTGACCTCAGAAATCTTACCAGCAGGTGTGCTTGAGGAAAGGGTAACATCACTATTCCAAAGCCAGCATTCACTTAACCGAAACTCACCCAATCCACCTCCGTCCCGCTCAGGGCCACGTACGGCAACTCGTTAACGTGGGTAAGGCCACGGCCGCGTAGGCACAAACCACTTTATTCAGAAACCCCAGCGCCCCCATCGCTCCCTCCGCGTTGAACAGCGTGCTTTCACACATGCTCAATGACGCTGGAAGGCATTACCTAGCATCCGAAGCGAAGTAGTACTCCACAGCTTTCTCCTCCACAGGGAAGAGGCAGGTGGTACTGTCAACGCGGGACAGGTTGCAACTTCCCTTCTTGTCTTTACCTAGAAGAGAGGAGGGTCAGGCCCGGCGCCCGCGGGCCAACGCGGAGCGCGGCGGCAGCGCCAGCTCACCCCGAGTCCCCAGGCACCGTACCAACATGAAGCACTATTTTCGTTTTCACATGAGGGGTCACGGCAAATTTAACAGCCACAAGGGAAGAGGGCAGCGTACCAGCACTCGTATTCTGTGCCCCTTCTCCGTTTGCTCCTGAGGCTTTTATGGGCTTTCGAATTAAGTCTGCAAGGGTAATGTTAGTCCAGAGTTTTAAGTTTAGAGGAAAATGCCAGTAAAAATTCCAGTTAATGTGTGGCTCCACTAGGAGAAGAGAATTCAACTGCATTACACGCAGTCACATTTACCAACATCTGCCTGGCTCAATCTGCCCTTTTTATCATTTTAAGTTTCTCCCGTGCTCTCGTTTCACTAACTTTCCCCAGGCTTTCAGAAATCAAGCAGGATTGCTCTTTCTTTGGCAGTTATTCTCAGCACCGGGGAAATTCTTTCAGAGCTGCCACCTGTGCAACCGCACTGCTCCCCTGAGCACTGGCAGATGCAACCCAAACCTGGTTTTGTCTGGCGGAGCGAGCTCAGGCACAGATCAGGAAATCCATGGTTAAGTACCGGGCCTTGTTCCTGAGCTACCACATAGAACCACCTCAGCCTAAAACCGTACGGCGGGCGAACTGCCGCGAGTTGTGCGCTACTGCCAGGGAAGTCTCTGGGTGTACCAAAGGGTCTAGGCCTGAGGCAGCTTCTGAAACACTTGTGCTAAGGCTTTGAGAAGGTTCAGTGTTCCCCAGGGACCCTTTCTGAAGGGTTCTGGCAATTCCCAATACTCTCCAATTCTCCGCCTCCTCTTCCACTGCAGAAAATACTTCTCAGTCGCGAGGCTCATCAGGAATGCGGATGAGGACCAAAACACCTACTGCTCAGCACTGACCTCAGACAAAATTATTTGCCAGTCATTGTGCACGGTATGGTAAGGGGGCGGATTAATCAGCTTATCTAGCAAAATGTGACTCCTGCTGAAGAACAACTACGCTGAAGTTACTCTTATTATAATATTTATTCCATAAGCTCTGATGTTGTGTTTCGCCCACTCAGTGATGTAAGTAGAGCTCACCACGTTTAGATTTATACTTCTGTAAATGAAAATGTAAAGGAAAAATACTGCTTTCATGTTGATACTTGATAAGAAGGTTCCACGCAGCCAACAATTTAGAGCCCTCCACTTATTAAGTCAGTAAATGAGGAAAACAACTCCTTTGTTGTCGCGCTGAGACAGGACAGACCGATTTGTGGTTGAGAAAGGAGAGAGCAAAGGTGTTAGCGGCCGTTCCCCAACAGAACCACCCATACTTGATCAAAACATGCAAATTTTGTTTCTCAAAATAGAACACTTCCCTGCATTGACTTTATTATGTTGCATTGCTTTCCCGGATGTGGTTAAAAAGTTATGGTGAGTATTATCAGCCAGTTGTGGTTGTTATGTTATCTATGGACTGTCCATGGATTGTCCATTTGGCTATAAATAACCTGGATTGTTGCTCTACAGCACCTACCTGCTGTTTACTAGAATTTAGAAGCAACACAGAAGTAATCTTTTCATCTTTTCCATTCTAAATCAAAGAACGGAAAGAAACATCACAGAGAATTAACACAGGTATGGTAAAAAAATGGGCAGGGGGGTCAATTTTTCAGAAAAGCCTTAGTGCCTCTGAAAGCCTTTGGTTCTTAAAGCCCCTGGGAATGAAGGTTAACCTGACTTGAGAATTTTACTCTAAACACTTTACACTGACTTAGGAGAGATTATGTTTGGTAAGGAGAAACAAAACCTTGCCTCATGTTTGGATTCAGGTAAACCAGCTCCTGAGAGAGAACAAACGTAGTTCACCTTTCAACAGACTGGGGTTTGTTTCTCCTCCAGTTCTCCAGAACTCCAGCGAGTTCATCCACTGAGTGTCAGCGCCTGAGGCCACTGTCTGCTGAGGGTGGAATCTCATTTATTTACAGAACCAAGAAGCAGATCCTTTCCTCTTACAGAAAAGCACTCTCCTGCTTCAGATGGGAGCTTAGTTCATCACATAACATACGGTGGGTGAGCCTTTAAAACAATTACTTAACGTCAGTTAAAAACGGTTCGTCCTGATAAACGCACCAAGGGCAGCAAGTGCCAGCCTCAAGTCAACCTCGCTGCTGCAGGTCAGGTTCACACCGTGATCAGGAAGGACGTAGCTCTTTGTTAGTCTGAGCTCTAGAAGTTCTGGAGAACGCCTGCATGAGGATTATTAGCAGCCTCCTAACAGGGTCTTGGTCTATTTTTCTGAGGTGTTTTTTTAATGTAATTTACTGTTTCCTTCTGTAACAGGAGCTGGAGGGAGCACGCAGCACAACCTGCACCAAGTCACCAATCCTGCACATCTGCTGAGCATTGTCAGAATATTTGAAACGGGATGGGTGGATTCTCCTGTGTGTCGCTCACGGTGTTTCTGATCAAGAAGGAATTCTGATTATCCCCCTTGTTTCACTACACTACACAGAAAGCAATAACCACATACTAAAGAGCCAATGCATGTGTGTCTCATTTATTGATTCCTTTCCTAAGGAACTGGAGGATTTGTCTGAAATTTCAAGTATTAGATTTTCTCCGGTAGGCACCTTCCTCCATTTCTATGGATATTCCCTCAAAAGAATGATCCATAGTTTGTACAGCTGAACGGGCAATTGGGAAAACAAACAAACAAACAACAAAAAAAACAAAACAAACAGCAAACTTCAGATGATCAGTGAAAAAAAATAATTATTATATACATACATTAAGGATTACTGCTAATTATCAACATCAACCACGGGTAAACGCAGACAAAGCTTACTGGGACTGGTTCTTCACGTGACAGTGCAGAAGCTCTGGTTAGCAACACCGTTAGGAAGGAGCAAGGCACAGTGTGACAGGGAGTCCCTTTGATCACTGCAGGGCTTAGGGACCACGGGGTTCCCACCCCTCTGACAACGGTTAATTACGGGATAATTCTTAGGTACTTTTCATTTTCAAGTGTGCAACTACGTGTCTACACACAGTGATAAAACACACGTGTGAGAGAAAGATGGACAGACAACAGAAAGACAGATTGCCACAGGAAGGGTAACAGAATTGTACTTCTTAAAAGTTATGGGGAGGGGGGACACGTCGCGATGGTGAAAAGCCTTCAACAGAGTCATTTTTGTTCTTGAAAGCAACAAAGTCCACAAATGTCAACGTGCCATGGATCAGATATAAACTTCAGTAAAATATAAACCTAAGTACCTAAGTTTACTTAACTAAGTATCTCGGTTTCACTATATTATTACTTTACTACACTGAACTATTCTGTTTTATTCCATTCTATTCTACAGTGTTCCGTGCCACCACTGGACATTTCAAGCTTTGATTAAAAAACTACAGACTAACTTGACGTATATGGTGGTTAAAAACTTACTTAAAAAAAAAAAATCTTATTATAATGGTTTAATTTAGAGACGAAAGTTTAAAAATGCAATATGTATCCCAAAGCAGGCAAGTGCCTGTGAAACTCTACGCTCGGACGCTGCTCTGAGCGTGACTGGAACATGGCTCCTCTGGGCAGGGGGGTCTGGACTCACCCGTCCGGTAGAGTATCGGGATGTGGTCGGTGGAGAGCTTGTGCTCACTGCGCACTCCGATGAGCAGGGGGCTGCCTCGCCTGCAAGGAGAGAGTCACAGCCCTCAGCGCCCCGAGACTCATCACCCCGACACCCAACCTGGAGGGACTGCTATTCTCCAGCGCAGCGACCGAACTGAACTGAACAACAACGCGCTGCTGCCAGATCAGTTGTTGGTGCTGCAAACACCGGGGGCCACACGACGGAGCGAAAGAATCTCTGAATAAACACAACGCAAGGACACGAAGAATCTGTCTCAAGTTTAGCCAAAACTCCGCAAGAGTAACGGCGATCCCACGGACACGAACCCGAAACACGGCGGCTGCTGCTCGCTGCGTGTATCGAACAGCTACGGCACTGGAATTCCACACCTGTGTGAGGCACGTGAATGGTTAAACCTGCCCGACGGATGTTTGAAAGCGGAGCCTGAGCACCGGGCTGGCCCAGCAGCAAGTCAAACGGAGAACTTGGCTGAATGCTGCCACAGTGGCAAACACAGAGGAGAAGACAGAACTGCCTCCTTACACATCTCACAACCGGAGCCTACAAAAAAAAAAACCCCAACCAGTTGTGATACAGGTGGTCGCTAGCAAATTTTCCAACCATTTGGGGGAATTTTCTGTTACAATAAATGGAAAACAAGAGAAAGGAAATGAAAAAACAGCCACCACCCTCACCCCAGCATATACAGCTGGTGAGAGCTACCTTTACTCCACTGTGTTCTAACCTGGGGGGACAAAAAAAAAAAATAGGGTACAGCACGACAGCAATACTTACCTGGTACCGACGGCCTGACCAGGATAATGAACACTTTTGAACACAAGGGCGAAAGCACCTTCCTGGAACAAGAGAAACAAAGAACTGCTTAACCCTGTGCTCGAGGCCTGGGCACCACCGCAGGGCTCCCGGCACAGAAGCTGCACCCGCGTGTCTGTGAGACACACGCACAGGCGCCTTCGCAGCCGTCTCCAGCACCACCAGAAGCTCCGGGCACCCCATTCTGGAAGGACGTCCCTCCCCTGAGCCCAGGTGGCTCCTCCTCAACCATTTAATGAGTCTCCTGGACTCCCAGACAGGCTCTGCCCCTGGACAAGCGCTCCCGTTTGAGCCCGGAGCGCCGCGAGGGAGCTGCCCGAGGCCAAGGTCTGGTACAAGAACTCCGGGGCGTTTGCTCAGGTGCAGGTGAGCCACCACCGTCTGCCAGCAAAACGCGCTCTTGGGCTGTTGCTACCGCAGCTCCTGCTGGGCAAATCACTGAAACCCGTGTCCCGAGCAAGGCTCTCTGGGCGGGGGGGAACTGTGGATGGATCCTGCTCCGGGGCCCAGCTGGGTGCTGAGCTCCCGCACGGGGTCAGCAGCTCTCCCACACGGCTGCAGGCAGTCTGAAGCACTGAATTATTTCCTCCCTGCCCCGGGCCAGCTCCCAGCCCCTGCCTGCTCGCCACCTAGCACAGCTGGCTGCCTCCAGATGCTGTTGCACCCCCAAACTTCGACATTTTTCACATAAGCATTGAGGAACGTTAAAGAAAAATGAACACGCAGGATCACAGAATCGCCGCGGTTGGAAAAGACCTTGTAGATCACCCAGTGCAAGCATCAACCTCACACGGACCGTCAGGAAGGACAAAACCCCTCCTAACACAGTGGCACGTGGCACGTCCCGTCCCGTGGCACCGCCTGGGCAATGCAGGAGCACAGCCGTTAATTCTGTGCGTCTGTGTGTCTGTCCCGGCGTGTCCCCCCGTCCCCGCCCCCAGCATTACCAGCTGCTGGATGACTCTCTCCACCAGCGTGGTGAAGCTGATGTCGTCGCTGTCCCGGTTGTCGTACATGTACTTGACCAGTTTGGCGATGCTCTCCGTGTCCGTCTCCGACTCGAAGTCGTAGCCTTTGCTCTCCTGCAGCGACAGCGCCCCATGGGGAACCGGCCCCTGCCTGCCCTTCCCACCCTGCTTTTCCCTTCGTCCTTCCTTCTCTCTTTTCTTCTCTCCTACCTCTCCTTTTTTCCTTTTCTTGCATTCCTCCCTTTCCTTTTCCTTTCCTTTCCCTTCTTTTTCTCATGTCTTCCTTTTCTTTGCTCCTGTCCTCCTCCCCACTTTTCCTTTTTCTTCCCTTCCTTTTTCCTTCCTGCCTTTTCTTCTTTTCATCCTTCCATGCTGCATTTCTTCCTTTTTCTTCCTCTCCTTTCTTCCATCCTTCCTTTTTTTATCCTTCTTGACTTCCTTTTTCCTTCTTTCCCCTCCTCTTCCTTCCCTCATTTTCCTGTTGTCCTTCTTTCCTCTTTTTATTCTCTTCCCTTCTTCCTTTTCTTTCCCTCCTACATTTCCTCTTCCTTCCTTCTTCCCTCCTGACTTTCCCCATTATTTCCTGCCTTTCCCCTCCTGCATTTCCTCTTCTGCCTTTTCTTTTCTGCCTTTCCTTTTTAACCTTCCTGCCTTTTCTTTTCCTTCTTTCCTGCACTTCTTCCTTTCCTTTTGCCCTTTCCTCCTGCCATTTCCTCTTTCCTACTTTTACCTGTTACTGTTTTCTTTCCTGCATTTCCTGTTTCTATCCTTCCTCTTCCTTCATTCCTACTTTCCCTTTCATCCTCCTTTCCTGCCTTTTCCTCTTCTTTTCTTCCTTTCCTTTATTCCTGCCTTCCCTTTTTTGCTTTCTTTCCCCTTTCCTTTCCTTCCCTCCTGCATGTTGTCTTCCTTCCTTTTCTCCTTCCCTTTTTTCTTGGGAGTAAGTGTGAGAATGAGTCGGGGAATGGGGAAGTTAAGTGTGAGTGGTGGAGTGAGTGGAGGAGCGTGAGTAGAAGGGTAAGTGGGGGAGTGAGTCCAAGAATATGAATGGGGTGAGAGTGAGTGGGGAGTGTGAGAGGAGTGTGAGATGAGTGGGGGGAGTGTGAGTGGGTTAAGTGGAGTGTGGGGAATGGGGTAGTGAGTGAGAGCACGAGGAGTGTTAGTGGGGTGGTGGGAGGGTGAGTGTGAGGGAGAAGGTTAGTGGGGGTGTGAGTAGTGAATTGAGTGTGAGAATGAGTGAGGGAACAGGGCAGCGAGTAGGGGAGGAGGAGTGGAAGGGTGAGTTACAGTGGGAGAGAGTGTGAGGGGGGAGTATGGGGGAGTGAGGAGGAGTGTAAGTGGGAGGGTGAGTGTGAGTGGGGGAATGAGCAGAGGTGTGCGAGTGGGAGTGTGTTACAGAGTGAGTGTGAATGAGCGGGGGAATGGGAGGGTGAGGAGGAGGAGGGAGAGTGGGAGAGCGAGGAAGAGTGTGAATGGATGAGTGTGAGGGGGAGTGGAAAGAGAAGGGTGTGAGTGGGGGAATGTGAACAGAGTGAGTGTGACACGCCTGGGGAATCGGGAGTGGGGTGAGAGTGGGGGTGGGAGGAAGGGAGGCGCAGGGAGGTTAAGTGTGTGAGTGCAAGGGGGGAAGCACGAGCGGGAGAATTAAGAGGGGGGGAGCGTGAATGGAGCAGAGTGAGTGTGAGGGACTGGGGAGAGTGAACTGGGGTGTGCGAGTAGGGCAGTGAGTGTGAATGCGAGAATATGAGTGGGGGAATGCGGGATGAGTGAGGGAGTGAATGTGAGTGGGAGGGCGAGTGTGAGTGACTGGGGGAGTCTGAGGTAGGGAGGGAATGGGGGGATGTGAGAATGTACTCACAGAGTAGGGGAGTCAGTGTGAGAGTATGTGGAGGAGTGTGAGTGTAAGTATGAGTGGGAGAGCGAGTGTAAACATCTGGGCGGGGGAACATGACTGGGGAAGAGTGGAGTGGGGGGGCGCGGGGGGGGAATGTGAGTGGGAGAGTACCAGTGGGGAAGGGTGTGAGAGCACCAGCGAGTGGGTGGGTGTCGCACACACGGGGTGGGGTCACTCACCAGGAACTTGCGCAGGTCCTTGTAGTTGGTGATGATGCCGTTGTGGATGACGATGAACTCTGGAGGAGGAGGAAAGGCCCCGCTCAGCCCCAGCCTCTGCCCACGCGGGGCGGGACGGAGGGAAGAGCTTCACCTCCGGGTGAGACCCCCCGTGCTCGGCCCGGCCGGCAGCGCTGGCGGCGGCAGGAGCCGAGAAGGACCCGGCGGGCCCAGGATCCTGCCCCTCCCCGGTACCCGGCACGGACCGCGCCGCATGCCACCGCAGCACAGAGTGCAGCGACCCCCTTCCCCACGGTGGTGATGAGATAAACCCCGGAATATTTAAGAAAAAAGAATACAAAATTCCAAAGTACAGCCATGAAAATTCTTACCATCCGATTGCACCGTGTCACCTCCCCCTGCACCAACCCCAATCCCTCCCGCGACCAGAGCGGCCAGAAATCAAATCTCAACTCCTCCGGCTTTGCAGGAACCGGGCTCGGCACCACGGCCTGCAACAACCCCACTGCCCCGGGCCCAGCAAGGTTTTGCAGAGGCGGCTCCCGCGGCGCACACACTCACCGTTGTTCTTGTCCGAGCGCTGCGGGTGGCTGTTGATGGGACTGGGCTCGCCGTGGGTAGCCCAGCGCGTGTGGGCGATTCCGAGGTGCACATCGAACTCGATGTCGAGGTCCATGTCCTGTTGCTCTGCGGCAGAAGTAGAAGTGGTTAGTTCTGAGGGGCTGTCCCTACCCCAAAGTCAACACGGGAGACCCAGCCGGGCCTCCGGGGTCCACGGGACAGCAACGCCAACAGGGAAACAATCGGCAAATCCAGCACAACAGCGAGCGTGTTTTCAGGGATTCAGCGTGCAGATGCACTCGGGCAACGCCCCGTATTCCTCACCCCACCAACAGAAAAAACAACTTCTAAGAAAGAATCCAACCTCAGTTTTATCTGGCAGGGATGCACCTTGTCATCCTGTCGCCTGCCATGCCGTCAGCTGTGACTGAACCAGCCCCTTTCCTGGTTACGTACCACTATGTATCGTTACAGATGGGTAGAGTAACCATCACTAAACTTGTCTCTAGAAAGCATACCATTAGCATCAGTATCTCTTTGAAAAAAAAAAATACTCCTTTTGTTCCACACGCATCTCCACAATCACTTTAAAACTGTATATCCTGCAATTGTCTTGAGCAGGCAAACATTGCTTTGGAAATGGTTTGTGTATCTTCTACTTCAGCGACACACAGACCACCCTGCCTGGCCTCTTTGGTTCCCGGTTTTGTCTACCCTACGATTAGATCTGCTTCTCTTCCTTTTGGATAAGCAGCGCTCTGCCCCGGGAGGTTCACTAGCACAGGTTACAAAAGGGTAAGTTACAACGACCCGGCAGCTTCTGAACGCAAACTCCAGATCTTGACTCTCTGAAGCATCTTCCCGCTCTCACACAGCTCGCCTTTACTCCACACCCCAGAACTGTGAGCGTCTTCGCGCTGTGCGGAGATTTAATGAACTTAAGGCTTAAATCAAGGGAACGTAAAGAGGCACAAACAGATGCAGAAGGCCCCACTCATCAGTTTGGCAGTTACACACATCCACCGGTGCTTTCTGGAAGCCAACTGCTCAGATGCCTACTGGGATGGAAGCTTTAGCTGGGACAAGCATTACATATCAAATTATATATTCAACTGTTGAAGTTATCAGAGAATTTATCTTTTTGGCTCAAGCTCTAGGTCTCTGATAACTATCTCCCAGTCATTCTCCTTTTCCCGGTTTAAGGAGTTTTCCATTTGGGGTTTTTTTTTGGTCTGTTTTCTAAAATGTGTTTCAGTTTCTATTTTCCTTTAACGGGATGTGATTCATTTGTCTTGGCAAACCAGGACTTCTCTGTAACTTCATGACAACATCCACAGGACCACTGGGTTCTTCACAGCACACCTGTGACTGTTTAAATCTCTGGCACTTTGTATACAAGTTATTGGGAAATACAGTGTTCCTGGGTAAAGCAGATGATCTTCAAAACAGAGATGAGAGATGAGGGGACGTTTCAAGGAAAGAGAGCAGGCAAAGAATGAAAGGGCAATACATACTGTGAACCTCTTCGTCCAGAGCCTTCACTTTCCCCTTCTGTTTGATAAGCTGGATCTTGCAGGCGTTGGCTTCCCAGTCTTTGTCATTTCCGCCATCGAATCCCACACCTAAGCACCACCATGATTATAAAAAAAAAGAGCGTGAAGTGCAGAAAGCATATTACAGTATTTTATGTAAGCAATTACTGCCATTTTTTTTTTTTTACCATGCCCTGTCTTCCCACAGCTGACCCTCCAAATAAAGGCAAAAATAACCTTAGAAGTGAGTTCTCCGTCACCTTGCAGGTATTTTTAAAGCCTTAGACAACGGGCATCAAGAACGTTTATAGAAATCTGGATATTGCAAGTTAATAACCTCTGACCACGTGCTCACAGGAACATCGCATCCAATTTGTGCTCCAGCTTTCTTCCAAAGCAGAAGACAGTAGAAACCATTCACAACCATACCACAGAAATCATCATTTACAAGCCAGAATTCTAAAAAGAACCACGCTTGCTCGGAGATGGCTACCTGCAGAATCATAGCCCCTGTACTCCAGCCGCTGGAGCCCTTTGATAAGGGTCTCCAGGATCTCCCGTCTTGTCCGGGGAACATGGTAGTTCAGGTAAGCAAAGATGCCTGTGTGGGGAAAAAAGAGCACAATCAGCACAAAATCACAGCTGAGGAAACTCTGTACGTGCCGTCTGCGTAGCACGCACTAAGCTAAACTCAAACAAGAACTCCTGCAGGAAGGTACCACCGCGTCTGCAGCTCTTCCTTCCCCCGCCCAAGGCCTGATGAAGACGTCGCCAACACGTGCGAGATCAGAACTAACCACAGAAGACCAGCATCCTTCTCGAGACATTGAGAGCGACTAAACAGGACAAGCCTGGGCATGATGGGAGGAAGAGTTTCTATGTGAGCTGTCAGGAGGCCATGCAGGGGACAGGGAACTAATCGCTCCCGATGAAAAAGTCAGGGTTCACTAACAGCGAGCTTTGCGTGCTGAAGAACCACCTTCAAAGGGAATCCTTCCTTCAGGAGCTTGCTCTGTGTTCCTCCCACAGACTAAGAGAAAAAAAAAACATTTAACTCATGCAAACTAACACCCTCAAACTAATGGAGCCATTTTTCCTGTAGGTTTCAAAGGAAGATAAATTGTTGCTTCTATTTTTAAGCAGCGATGGGGCCACACAATTTCCTAGAGCTCTAATGCCAACTACGGCTCCATTTCAGACAGATTTCCTTTGGTGCCATCACAAAGCGGTAGCACGAGAAGACATTTATTGGATGCTAGAAATATCTGTACTTGAAATCTACCATTTCACTCTATAACATTTTAAAGGAGGAAAATATCTGCATGGAATAGAGGCAAGCCAGGTTTCACACAAATATCTGTATTTTAAGGGTTGTAATTTGAGAAACTTTATTGAAACCTCTTGAGGAGAGCAGAGTTCAGTCGCGTAAAACCAAAGTCCTTTTGAAGGCATCCCAAATCTTTGGTTTCTTCCTGACAGAACTGCCATACAGCCAGCCTCACAGTTCCCAAACTTTTATTCATGCGGAAAATTTTACTCCCAAGATGATTTTTGGAACATGTATCTTTATGTTTACCCACAGATTATTTTAAAGGACATTTGAACAACTGCATTTTTAAACTGTTTGTGTTTTGGAATGAAAGTAAATAATTCAAAGCCTTCTGATGTCTTACGTTATGAGTAGAAACACTCAGAGTTGATGGACGCACTGAACACCACACAGCAAAATGCTGAAACATTTCCAGGGGACTTTTTAGCCTGAGCAGGGCCAAGGGCAGACACAGCCGTGTACCATCTCCCATTCCTTCTCCCTCTTCCACGGACGTCAGCTACAAGTCTCCGTTTGTCATAAGCTTCACCCTCCCATTCCCAGAGCATGAGCATTAGAAATGACAGTTCCCTGCAGTTCTGCTGCAAAAAGAGAATGTCCCCATGTCTTATTTTCTTCCATATTGCTAACAAAAATTAGATGCACATTGTCATTCCTAGTCAGATAAAATAAAATTTAAAAAAAAGCAGCTTTACACTTGGTTTCTTTATCTTCTACCTTCGTTTTCCCCAAACCCAAAGCCTTTTCTTGAGAACCACTTGGAGACATCAGGACGGAGCTTACACAAATGTGCAGTTTCACTTCCGTTGCTCCTGACACGCCAGAGCAATCTCACAGACACAGGCCTGCTGCTGCCATCTCCTGATGGCATCTGTTCAGCTGGAATGTTGGTTCCAGTAACGACACGGACAGGGTGAGGTCCTCCTCCGCAGACCTCGGAGTTCAGCGGATAAAATACAGAGCAGTTACCAAGCTCTGCCGGATTTCAGAAGCTGCCTCTGAAGGATACCTCCCGCATGCTCTCAGTCTCCAAACCCTCCCCACCCTTCTGGCAAAAAAAGTGTTTTCCAATTCGAGATACTTAGTTCACTCTGGTTCTAAAAACTGCATTCATCAGGCAAACAGCAGCCTCCCTGTTTACAAGCGAGCTGACTCCAAGAGCTGTCCTCCAGGCCGAAGGACGGCACGTTGCGGGTGTATCCTGGAAGCACAAATTTCTGTAAAGGACTTCCAGGCCTTACAAAGGGGGTACAGAGCAGACGGCATTACTAGCAGGCAGCGGGAAAAGTCCCGCTCTCCACAGCCACCAGAAACCTCCCAGGTAGCGTCACACACAAAAATAAGGAGTGTGTGCCACAAAGCAGAGGAAACAAGCACTCGAGATGTCTTTAAGAAGGCAGGCTGGGTCCCAGCAGCTCCTGACACCCCCCTTCGCCCCAGAGCCACCTACCACGGCACCCAAAGCTGCTCCAGAAGGCGTAATTATAACCAGCACAAGTAATTACGGGCACACGAATGCTGCTTACGCTCCTCCAAACGAGCTAACTCACTTCGGAGCTGAAACCCGTCTCCGCGTTCAGGCAGCTCGGCAGCGCACGCTAAGGGTCCCGCTCCCCCCACAGCCTCGCCCCAGCGGGGAGCACCACAGCTCCGCCACGGCCCAGTGAAGAGCGCCCTGCACAGCACCTTCCTCAGAGTCGCCTGGTGCCCCAGCAAGGCCACGGAAGTCAAGTCTTCCACGTGACAAGCAGTCTAACTCCGTAGATGGGCACAATTACTAGGCAGAATCTTGGTTTGCTTTCATAAAACATTTTTGTAAATGTGAATTGATCATTTTAGCCTCCATCCTGCTTCTGGACAAGGATTGCAACTTATTCTGAACCAAAAAATGGCTTAAAAGCAGAACTACCTCCATCTAGGCAGGGCTGACTTTGGACATCTTTGTTAAACCTGAACCCAAATCAGATGGTGGCTCGGCAAGTTATTTTCCCTGCACATTTTAACAACTTCAGTCACACCTGAACTGAACAAAACCAAAAACCCAACCGCCCAAAACCTGTTCCCTTGTCACAGCTCACAACTGCTAGCAGTGTACAACAAAACGCCAGGTACTGAACGGGCACCAACTCCCTCCAGGAGGGGATGGCTCATCTGGAAGGAGACTGGAAAACAGCAGTGCTTATTTCTACTGATAATGTAAACAAACAGAAAACATACATCTAGAAAGGAGCCAACTTGGCATTTGTCTCAGGCACTGAAAAAAACCAAACCCACAACTATTAATTACATAACAATTATATTAAGATTATTCATGAGGACTGCAAAAAGACCTGAACCTAAGACTAAGCACAAAAAAACCCAAAACAAACCAACAGACCAACCCAAGGAATTCAGTGCTTCTTATCAGAACACACAGAGACTGAAAACCAGCCAAAAGAAATGCAAATACAGGATTGATGCTGCAAAATACGTGGACATAGGCTTCAAAAAAGACAACCATGTAAACACGAGGAGATTCAGTTTTGATTCAGTTCAGCTTCTAGATCCTGACAGGAAAAACGAGCTGGAGCGATAACGAAGATGTCACTATGAAAATAAAATTCTAAGAACTCACCTGTAATCAACACATTTTACAGATGAGAAGGCAAGTTTTAAAATTCATCTCGGAGAAAACAGGAAAAAGTGAAAAAAAAATAAATAGAATAATATGTAAAAAGGATGAATAATTAAAGTGAAAAATGGGACAACAGGGCTCCTGAAAATGAACATCTGTCTTCCTAAATGCATGACTTAGTAACCTGCAAGCTAAAATCAAGTATTTGAAGGCTTGTCACCCATTTCTGGCACCCGATCACAATGAGTTATGTGTAAACAACAGTTTCATTTACTAAAGTATTTTCACATGCATTTCATTTTCCCCTTTTCGAACATCCCATAATGGAAGTGATTCTTCATAGCTGGAGAAAGTTTCAACCCCCATTTAGAAGACAGCATTTTCCTCTACCCTAACTATCGGATTATTCAGGGATATATGAGCAATCACACCGTGTAATCACTTCCATTTTTAAGTACCATTCCACTGCCCTCGACAGAAATGCCAATGAGGAAAAAAAAAAAAAGAGAGACCCAAAGCCTTAAATGCTTGCCATGCTTCACTAACTCAGTGTCTTTTTACAAAACGTTTACTGCTCCTAGCAGCCACCGAAAGGGGCTCTGCAGATAAAATTCTGCTCTGGAGTTATTCAGACCTCAGTCCTTCAGTCCTGTTTGTGTGAATGTGCAGGGGAACGCAGCGGCGCTGAGTCAAAGGACGCTCAGGTGACGCTTAGGTCCCAGCATGACGCAGAGCCCTGGCCGTTGAAGAAAAGAGCCTCTTTTTACTCAAAAACTGCACAAAGCATCGCTTCATCCAGCTGCAAAACGCAGCCTTCTCGGAGGTGGAGCGCGGGGTGGCGCGCAGCAACTCCACCTGGCAGCTGAGACTATAAAAGACCTTTCTTCCACTCACCCGTCACAGACGTGTTTCTCTCCAAAATCACAATGCCTTGCGAGAGCCTTGTTCTCTCCCTCCCTGTGCTTATATTCAAATCAATCCACACGATTCAAAAGATGAAAAGATCTCAACTGCGCAGATCTGCACAGCGGCTGGAGGGCTTCCGCGAGGAGCACTCTGTCACGAAGCGCCAATTTTTCTGTCAGAGTGACAATCCACTTAAATCACAACAGTCAATGGAAACGTGTTGGGTTTGATGAAATTCCAACGCAAACCTAGCAAGTTTCCATCAGGGTCCCACCTGGCGCACCCCCAGCTTAGCCCCCTCGCCAGCCTAGATGCCAGGTGCTGGAAACGTAGAAACCCACGCAGAACGCTCCTGAAAGCGACGCACCGTGAATTCCGGGTCCCTAACAGACCCGAGAAGAAGAGTTTCAGTTTCAGCTCAACCTACGTATTTAGACACCATCCAACACGAGCGTTTTTCAGTGATAATGCCACATCTGCCCTCCCTAAGTCGCGCTCCAGAACAACCCAGAAAGAGGCAGTATTACAGAAATCCAGGATATCTGAGTGACGTGTGACTACCCTACCCTGACAAGCCTGGAGCTGGCATTGTGTGAAGTGAAATACACACTAGTGAAACAAAAAAACCCCGAACCTGTGAACTCCCTTCTGGTCCAGCACTGTTTATAATTGTGAATTCCAGCTACAGTAAGATGGCAGCAAGCACACTACAGGAATTTATATCTGACAGGCTCAGAAAACACAATACCCCTGTCTGGTACAGACTAAAATACTTCAGGACTTGACACAAAAATACTTCAGGACTAGAAGAGCAGTCACACTGTACAACACAATAAAACATTTCAACTAGTCACTTGACACAGAACTTTGCATATACAGACTGAAAATACTTTTTCAAAGCACATCAGCTTACCATACAATTCTGGAATCACACTGAGGCCTGCTGTACTGAGAAGTCCTGTATATATTTCTCTTAAGTGAAATATCTTGGACATTGTATTTTAGAACACAAAACATTTCCTTTCTTGCAGGTTTGTCTTAAAAACCTTACCTGGTGAACCACCAGTCAGCTGCTGCAAAACACAACTCTTAGAACCAGTTTTTACTATTCAAGCACCAAACCTAGCCCTTCTTAATGACAGCTACGTAAAGAATTCCCTACAAACAGCTGAGAGATTTCAACAGAATAGCATTTTCACCAAATGGACCCTTATTATTATTCCTACTGCTGATACTTTTTCTCAGAACTTCATTTTCCTGTGACCTTTTCGGTGCTCGTGTTCCTTCACTTCATGGGAAGTTCACAGGCAAATGAAATGAATCACCACTCCCAGGTAAGAAGAAATGATCTTCCGCAGTGTCTTGAATATGTGAGGTTACTCAGGAATAGCTTCTCCTAATCCTTTCCTGTGAAAGTACAAAAGCCTTCAGGCTAGGTTTAGTGTCGGGTTTACAAAGTCCTTTTACCATCCCGTCTGCTGTTAAAACCGTTTCAACAGACCACGGTATCAGAACATCCACTTGGCAATTCCAAAGAATCCTTTATCCTGGTGACGATTATTAGGCCTCAAGTCTTCAACAAATGAGATGCAGGCTACTAAATATCAGACAGATAATACACATTACAGACTGGGAAAAGCGATCAAAATATTTTTCTTCAAACTATACAGCAGGGGAGACACTACGCAGTAACAGCAAGCCGTAACACAGATACTCATCACAGCAGGGAGCAAAGTTCCAGGACTGATGCTCAAAACCCGCTGGAGCGGGCTCCTATTATTTGCTGCCTGGCTGTTTGGTAAAATGCTGTGCCAACCCCTGCGTACCAAAACAACGCTAATTCTGCACAGTTTGGGTGAGTGTAAGGTCAGAAACAAGCAGACAATCGTTATGACGTCTGCTAGCTGTGAATGGGAGAGCGTATGTTCGGTTCATCAAGTCCACGCTGGGAAAAAAGCAAAGCAGGAAGACATCCGCTCGGTGGAGAACTACGTTTGTCCGCTGGATGCTTCTTTTACCACCCATGGAGCAAACAACCTGCACGCAGTTCGAAGGAGTCATTCTGGGCAGGAGGCACTAGTCCGTGCGTCACAGAAGGCCTACACCTAGGTGTACAAATGGCCTTTTGGCAGGCGGGCGGGCAGTCCCCACTGATGTACGTGCAGCCCTGACACTTGAAACCCGAGTCTCCTTTAAGCCTGTTTTTATCTTCAGTAATCGCAAGTAATTTAAGACCTAAATTCTACAATCCCTTTTGTTGTTAAAAACAGCCATGGCATAGGACAGGTTTACTTATTTACAGAACAGTCTATCAAGCCTGGCTACCTTGAAAAACCTGTTTTCCAAACTATTTCATAGATGCCATTGAACTGGTTTGGTGCACTCACACCAAAGCACACCAAGTTATACCTGGCTAAGTCTTCAAACTGCAAGTTTGTAACACACACCAAGGACAAAACCTGGTTTTCACTTACACTGTTGAGAACAAAAACCCAGCACAACTACACAGCAGGCCTGGCACTTAGGCCAGGCATCAAGGAACTGAATTTGGGGGCTACTTTCCTTTATCTGTCAGGTGGTATAAGCACATCAGATCACAGGACTGCATAAGGTTTCGTGCATCTAAACTGGAACATCAGATAACAATTATGTCCTTTTCTAAAAAAAAACTCATCCTAACACTGTATCGGAGATGAACTGGATAAAAATCTGGATGTGAACCACGTACCCATCAGATAGCGTGGCAAGCTCAAGCAACGTATATCCTGGCCTACAATTCTGTTACAGAAACGTTGTCTTGAGGGTTTGTACAGGCAACCAGGCCTGCACAGCATCGCTACACTGCCTCACACGGCTACTCAGACCATGCAGAGGCCAGAGCATGAGAAATCAGAGCCCTCCGCTCCAAGACGTAGACACTGTCCCTTCAGTTAGGAGAGACGAGTCTTGTTCGTGTAAGCACTCAGAATCACCTACAAGCCAGCTCTGCCCGTTTATGACACTTGCAGGACTATCCGAGAGGGCAATGCCTCCGTTTGTTCACCTTGTTCCTTTCTGGAGTCTACTGCTGCTGCACGGAGGGAAGCCCAAAGGGCCACTGCAGCTGCTGGTTCCTCACAGGAGCCGAGACCCCCGTTGTTCTGCCTGGCGCTCACCAGCCAGACCGCCAGCAGCAGCAGCAGAGGAGACTAGTCCTCAGTTTCTGCCAACAGCGCTTAACCACAAGTCATGAGAGTTCATGTGGTAGCACCCTCAGACTCCAAACAGTTCTCCTTCTGTTCCCTACAAAAACCTTAACTGTCTTCAGCCACGCACTTCCTGCATTCGGAAGCGCCTCAACGTCAAGGCTTACTTCTCTGTATTAACGTGCTGAGTTAATGCTCCCCTCTTCTTGTTTTTCACTACAGGATACACCTCTGCCTCCCAGAAAAGACTCAACAAAGAGACCCAATAGTCCTTAACGCTCTTCTAGCTGTTTCATAGAACGTTTCAATATCGAAGAACTCTGCTTGTATCAAAAAGGGAAGAAACACGCTAAATTTTGTACATAACTAACTACCGACGGCATTCCCAAGGCTCATCGCAGTTAAAAAGACAAAGAACAGAATGTTAACATTGCACATCTCAAAGGCTGGACCTCAAGGCAAGCACAAGGCACCAAAACCATCCCTATTCTTGCAGCAAGCTATTTATAATAATGTAATTACCCCTTCTATTCTTAGCTTTGCTCCACTTTGTACTTTTAACACAAATTAACGTAGTGTTAAATGTAAGCTGAAGTATGAATTTCTGATTGCCTCTTCGCGGCACTCCAACAGACTTGACAGTTTGAAGGTGATACCGCTTCAATCTCACAAAAACAATGAAAGAAATGTCAACTTGCATACTGAGTTATAAAAACCACTGTCTTGTTTAAAACATTGTTGGAATTTTGCACATAAAAAGACAGAAAGAAAAAAGAAAAAAAGAAGGAAGTGTGGAAAGAGAAATAAGAGCCAACACCTCAATGTAAATTTCCATGGAAAAACATGAAGGCAATGCGACTGAAAGAGAAAGGATAAATTTTATTCCTGTGTCTAAAAGATGAGGTGGAGCACTTGTCCTAACCCACCAAACGGGAGGGGAGGTACCTCGGGGGCTGGAGAACAACCCTGGGGGCTGTGCGGGCTCAGAGCGGGACGAAGAGCCCGGGGTGAGCTGGCGCCTGACCCTGCCACGGACACTTCTACACCCATTCACCTGTCCGCCTCACCACCTACGCTGAGTAAACTTGGAGCAACGCACGAGTATCCACATCAAAAGTTGTAATGCCTAAAAAAATAACAATAAGCACCACTTTTCACCTGAAAGTGGGAGTGGTTATCCTGTGACCACCAGGGACAGGTTTAGGAACGCTACCGGTGAAACCGGCCTCCCACTCCTACACCGGGCACGGTACCGGCGGTCACCCCAACCCCCG